>NC_051861.1:96015413-96368305 GCF_015732765.1 Culex quinquefasciatus
ATCAGTTGGCTCGCGACTGGCGATATCGTTGTCCAGATTTCATGCTAATAGCAGTCCGAAATTGTCTCTCCGCTAAGATAGACTTAAATTTGCCAGTGAAATATGGCTGCAGCTTCCCACACTCCCGACTATTTGAACCAGGATTTGCTAACTCGTTCGCTGGCAAATGGATTTCAAAACGAGGCCATTATCGTGGATACGTTTGAAATTGCACCGGCAACGGCCGCCGGCGACAACTACATGAGTGATGTTTTTCGAATTAACGTGAAGTATCGGTAAAATGATGGTTATTTTTTTGAAATTCATGCGTAATGTGGAATCATTTTTTTTCGTTTGTAGTACGTCTTCGAAAACGAAAAATGTCGAGCAAATCTCGTTGGTGATCAAGTGCATGCCAGATGCTGGACAACGCGGTCCAGTTATTGAGGAGTTGAAGGTATACGAAAAGGAGAAGGAAATGTTCGTTAACGTGATTCCTGAGCTGTCTAAAATTGCTAGCAACGAATTTTTCGCTGCAAAGTAAGTCAATGCTTGTTAGTTTAAGACGTACCTGCTTTTCCTTAAGATCATTTCTCTACCTCAACAGGTGCTACTATGCAACAACCTCACCAGAGCGCATGCTAGTATTTCACGACCTGAAGTCTCTCAACTTCACGATGGCCAATCGTCAAACGGGGCTTGACTTTGACCACTGTGCCTTAATTATGAAGAAAATCGGAAAATTTCATGCCGCATCAATGCGCTTCTCCGAAAGCAACAAGGACATTCTGGACAAGTATTTCCACTTCAGCATGTTCAACCCTTCGGTGGAAAATCATACCGATTGTATTTCGGTAGTTTTTGAAAATGGTCTAAAAACGTTGATTTCCGTCGCCGAAGAAACGTGGACCGATTTCGATCCGAAAATATTGGCGAAGATGAAGAAATTGCTGCCCGTGTATCTGACGAAGTTGAAAGCATGTTTGACCCAGGAGTTTGACGATGGATTCAAAGTTCTCAATCATGGCGATTTGTGGTGCAACAACATGCTGTTCAAATACAGCAAACAGTCCGGAGCGGTAGAAGACGTGGTTTTCGTTGATTACCAAATCAGCTACTACTCAAGTCCTGGAATTGATCTGAACTACGCCCTGTCCAACTGTCCCGATCTGGAGACACGTGACCGTACGAGTGAGCTGATTGATATTTATTACAGCTCGTTGAAGGATACATTGGAGGCAATTCAGTTTCCCAGAATCCCAACGCTGGCCGATGTGCTCCACGAAATTAAACGGATGGAGTTCTTCTCGCTTGTGTCGGTTATTTCAATATTGCCCATCGTTATGATGGAAAAATCGGACTCGTTTACACCGTCGTTCGAGGCAATGATTGACGAACAGATGGCCGAGCAAAGCCGGAAGATTCAGTACAGTGGGAAAATGTTTCAGAAAATTGTAAAACCGATGCTGACGAGATTTTACGATCGAAAGTTGTTGGATGTTTAAAAAATTATATTTAGTTATTGTCTGTTAATGAATTGTGTAATATTAAAACATCTTGCCGAGCAATTATTGTTCAATTCAATTTATTTTATTACTAAATAATCAGTTCACAATTCGACGGTAACATTTCAAAAGGCATCATGTACATTTTGACACTTTCTGGGTTATTGTATATTCTGAAAGTACTTCTAATAAGCTACCTCTCCACCAAAAATGAATAAAAGTTACTTCAGTAAAGTCTGTTTAATCATTATTTTAAATAAAGTAACATAAACAAAATCTCTGCCATCAGCAGTCCCTGTTTATATAGCCCTGTCAACCTGTCAAACAAAAGGCTACATAAACCTCGTGACGAAAAAAAAGCAACATAAACAAAGCGCCATGTACATTCGACGAAGAAAAACGAATCATAACAAAGCGCTCCCCTCAGTGACAGCCGGGTGATATCAACGTTGGTGATTTCAAAAGAAGTTATGTTTGTTTTTCTCAAATAAAATTACGGAAATAATGTTTTATTGAATATGGATGATCAAGTATCAACAAAAGCAACGTTTTTCATCGTTTGTTATCATTAGAACATCTTATTTTGCTTTCATATAAAAATGGTAATTGAAAATGGATGCTCAAAGTTCAAATGCGTTTTTCTCAAAACGCATGGTTTGTACATGATGCTTTTTGAAATGTTGGCATCGAATTCCGTATTTCTTATAACCTCCTAGAGTTTTGGAGTTCCTTTCAACTATGTTTTGTACTATACAGTATTTGTTCGTAACTGGGCTGAGAACGTAGCCCAGTCACCGAATGTTGCTCGTTAACTGGGCTGAACAAAGAAATTACAAGGGGACCACCGATGCATAATATTTTCCAGATGAAATTTAAAAATAAAAGTTACTCAAATTAATTTACAATGCTTACTTTTCATATTTCTTTAATTGTAACTTGAAATTAAACAAAAGTTTGAAAAAAGTTATTTTATTAATTCAATATGATTTTTGCATCCATTAACCCCTCGGTCATTTTGGTTTGTTTTGGTTTTTTGACGTTTGTCTGCTTTTTAACTGGACTACGGCCCAGTTATCGAGCGCCCAGTTAAAAAGCAGCCCAGTTAAATAACGCCCAGTTACCGAACAACTACTGTAGTTCATTTTCATTTAATTGGATATTCAAGAGAAGAAAAAAAAAACTTCTAAATTTGCTAAGGAAAAGGATAGAAATAGGAAAGCTTACAACTAAATCACAGTGTGTTTTGTCTATTGTAGTTGAAAAACTTCGCTGCACAAGACAGATAGCCGTTGTATATGTATTTCATCATCAGCTCACTAAGCGCTTGGTCGAGCAACTGTGTCTCTGAATTTATGGTACTTTTAAAAGACAGAAACGTCCATGGTTACCTCAGAGCACCACAATATTTTGTCTTCAAAATTTAATATCTCTGAAAACAAGCATTTTTTAACCTGGTTCGGTTAAAAAAATATAAAAATTGAAATTACAAGCCTAGTTTTCAACATTTGGATGAAAAAAGTGTTTTAAAATGCTTTTTGCAGGCGTACAGTTGCTTTCCAATCATTAGTTTTGAAAATATCAAGGTATTGACGGATTTTTTTCCCAAAAAAAAAAATAATTGTGGGACTATACTTTGGTATTTCATGAAAATTCAAAATGTTTTCAAAGGAGTTCAAACATGCTAAATATGATTATAAACGCGGGAAAATGTATTTTAACTGGTTTTCAGTTGGTTAAACTTTAATTTTCATTAAAATTTTGAAGTTTTTCGAATTATCAGGCAAATTTTGAAGGGGGGGTGGGGAGGGGGGGGGGTGGGGCGACATAAACTTTGAAAAATATTTGCAACTAGTGTGTCCATCCTGGAAATTCCCGAGACAAAAATCCCGGGATTTTCCCTAAACCGGGAATTCTCGAATCCCGGGATTTTTTTATATTTTGTCCCGGGAATTCCCGAAATTGAAAAAAAAAACATTTTTTTGGTCTGGAAACTCAGATTTGGTTGTGGAAATAGATGAATGAATTCTTAGTAATCGAAAAGAATTTTAAAACATTGTATTCGGCACATATAAAGATTTTTTTGGCTTATAAGGAAAAATTATAAAAAATTTAATTTACGGATCCGCAGAATGCTTAGCGCTTTAAACATTTTCATTAAATTTTATTTATTTTATAAATATTTACGTTTAATGATGATTTTAAACTTGAAAAAAATATTTAATCATTTTTCATCAAACATCGGCATCTGGAGCAAATTAGGACAATAGTAACGAATTAAGACAGCTGTTTAAGCCAATATTTTTTGCATAAAGTTCTGATTTCTAATTTATTGTTCTAAAATATCCTAAACCTATTCAGTCTGCAGTCCCGATTTCCCTCAGTTGGCGGTAGTGACTTAAAGATAATTTCAAAATATTTTTTTTTGTAAAACATGAAATTATAAACTTTTCTCGAATTTAACATTGGGTGGTATCATTTTATTTGTTTTCGTTTCTTGTTTTTTTTAACAGTTTCAATGAATTTCTTTAAGCATTAGAAGTCATGTCATATGAAAAATAAAAGAAATTTTAAAAAAATGATTAATATGAAATAATTTAAATCACATTGGATTAAACATTTTTATTTAATCAAAATCCAAAGCACAATAAAAAAAAAACAATTTTTTTTTGTTCAACTAACTAAAAATAGCTGTTCTTGTTCAGATTGAAGTATAGATTATCACTAATCAACAGTATTGAGCTAATTCTGTATTTGTTAGCTTGAAAAACATAACAAATTCAATAAAAACGTAGATTTTATGACTGTTTAAAAAAATTCCTAGGATCCCGGGAATTCCCGGGATTTCAAAAATATTTTTCCCGTTTCCCGGGAAATTCAAAACCCGGGAAAATTGGACGCCCTATTTGCAACGGCCTAACAACATAATAAATATTTCATCAAAAAAAATCAAACCATCCCCCGGGTATTTTGTGGTCTCTATTGCAAGTTTCTGCTCGAACCTAGGAGTCCGAAGGCTTGAATGGGGAGAGCACCCAAACCTCTTTCTACTCCAAGGAACCTTCCACCCCAGTGTTTGAACTGACGACCTTTGAATTTTTATTAGTTTACAGTTGAAAAGCTTGATATGAACCATTTGAAAAAAAAAGCTTTGTTTTATTCAAATTAAAATGAAGGGTATTTTTTATCTTTGAAATCAACTTTTAAGAGCGAGTCCACGAGCAAAGTATACCCATCTCGCATCGACCTCACCAATCTGCCTGAAATTTTCAGGGGTTGTTTGTACATATAAAACTAGCATCTGGCCAAAATATGAGCACTCTAGGTCAACGGGAAGTGGGGCAAATCGGGACACAAAGTTTGAAGGTTCAAAAACGTCAAAAATCGTAAAAAGGCTGTAACTTGGCCAAAATTCAACTAAATTTAAAAATTCAAAATGCATCTGAAAGGGCTTAAAAAATGCAACAAAATGCAGGATAGCACCCCAATTGGTTAAATCTAAAGTGAGTTATTGACATTTTAGTGAAAAAATAGTATAATTTTCAAACTCAAATAAAAAAGTGTTCCATCCAGATATCAACTCGGGTCGACCTGCAGCTTGTAAGGGACATCTGGGACTACCATCTGAGACTGAGAACGCTTTGGGTAAGGCAGTTTAACATATTAAATAGACACTTTTACTTTTAGTGAAGTTTTTGGTTGTAAATTTTTGCTCGGGGGACCCCTTAGAACCCATTTTCTGATGATAATTTTATCATATTCGTGTTCCTGAGACAATTTCACAATAGAAACATGCATAAAAATGTTTATTTTCATCTATTTTAACCCTTTAAAAAATGAAAGTTAAAAAAATCTTCGATTCACATTTATTGAAATTCAAGTTCGTTTCCAAGGATACCAGATGACACCAGAAAAAAAGCAGCATCTGATTTTTTTTAACTTTCATTTTTCAAAGGGTTAAAATTAAGGCTACCAACTCTTGCTGAGCAAAAATCCGTACACTATGCCAATATGACAGCATGGTATAACAAAAACTGTCAAGGAATAATTTATATAAATTAAATTAAATTTTAAATTTGAGAATTTAAAATTAAAAACTGTGTCGTTTTTACAGCTAACAAATTTCACAAAATGCTATCAGAGTGCTTGCACGTTTAAAAGTATTCATACAATAAACCGTGATTTGAATCAACACGTTATGTTCTTATTTTTTTTGTTAAAAGTTTAAAAGTTTACGAAATGTCAAGTTTGCTTTAACGAATAAAATCGTTCTAAGTGTTTTCACGAACACATATCCAAAAAAAAAATATTGTAAAGGTCCTATAACATGTGAAACACAACAGTTTATAGGACCTTTAAAAAACTTTCAGGTATTCACAAGTTTTAGATGGCCTTTGGATCTTTTAATGGATAAATATATTTAGTAAGGAATTCCTAAAAGAACAATTCGAGATTTTTTTAAAAGGTCCTATCAACATATGCAAGACAATAGTTTATAGGACCTTTTAAAAAAACTCCAGACTTATTGATAATCAAGCTTAAATTGAGGAAAACCCGGAAAACTCTCCCTTTTCAAATCAAACTCAAAGTAAAATAAAAATAAAAATGTCTGGTTAACAAAAGCTTTGACCAAATAAAAAAAAAACATTCCAATGTTTAAAAAGTTGTTAAAATTCCGTACAAATCCGTAGTATGCGAGAAATTCCCTACAAAAATTCCGGCCTGTTTATAATCCGCGAAGAGGGTCGAAAATCCGTATGGTAAGGAAAAAATCCGTACAGTTGGTAGCCTTAGTTAAAATGGATGAAAATAAACATTTTTATGCATGTTTCTATTGTGAAATTGTCTCAGGAACACGAATATGATAAAATTATCATCAGAAAATGGGATCTAAGGGGTCCCCCGAGCAAAAATTTACAACCAAAAAATTCACTAAAAGTAAAAGTGTCTATTTAATATGTTAAACTGCCTTACCCAAAGCGTTCTCAGTCTCAGATGGTAGTCCTAGATGCCCCCTACAAGCTGCAGGTCGAACCGAGTTGATATCTGGATGGAACACTTTTTTATTTGAGTTTGAAAATTATGCTATTTTTCACTAAAATGTCAATAACTCCCTTTAGATTTAACCAATTGGGGTGCTCTATCCTGCATTTTGTTGCATTTTTTAAGCCCTTTCAGATGCATTTAGAATTTTTAAATTTAGTTGAATTTTGGCCAAGTTACAGCCTTTTTACGATTTTTGACGTTTTTGAGCCTTCAAACTTTGTGTCCCGATTTGCCCCACTTCCCGTTGACCTAGAGTGCTCATATTTTGGCCAGATGCTAGTTTTATATGTACAAACAACCCCTGAAAATTTCAGGCAGATTGGTGAGGGCCAAACGACGTCCCATACAAAGGGGTATGCCCTGTTCGTGGACTCGCTCTTAAAAATATTTCAGATTTTTCTGAGTACTGTTTAATTTTAACGATATTTGATTATTTGGATGGATAACTCCCGTGAAAGTTAATAAAAAATTATTATTTTTTGTTTACATTTTGTATTTTTTTTTCAATGCAGTTCGGTTTTATTGCATGGAGAATAATCAAGATACAATCAGTTCATTTGCAATTCATAACAGAATTTTGGATTTGATATGAAATTCAGTGAAAAATTTTTAGCTTTATTAGTTAAATATAAAAACAATTTAATAAACGAGAATACGCATGCTCTACATTTTGTTTCAAAATATATATAGAGCCCATCCGTAAAACAGGCGGAATCTATTTGGAAAATTATGAGATTTTTTTTGTGTCTTGTTCAAATTTATTGAAATTGTTTTTAGTTTATTTAAATAATATATATTAATTTATCATAACAAGCAGTTTCTGCGATTTAAACATAAGGTTTTCAGAGTTATTTTAACATTTTTCACGTTCCGCGAAATTTGCGTGAAATTTGGTGTTTTGAAATTGAGGTCCCGTGAAATTTGCAATTTTCAAGCGTGAAAATTCACTAAGCCTATACTGCCCCTGATCGCATAAATGTCCCATATGCATTTTCATCGATTTCGAGTTTTTGATGCAGTTTGGTTCAAAATCGTGTGCTCTTTCAAAAGAGCCTATAACATCCAGTACTTTGTTCTAGAAATCAGGAGGAAATCCAGTTTTTTCGCGAAAACTTAACACGTAGCCTTATGCATGGGACAAACTTAAAAAGCGTTTTTCTCAGCTTGCTGTTTTTGCATATGGGACATTTATGCGAACATGGGCAGTATAACCCTTATAAAATTACAAACTGGAGCGTTTAGTGTGGTATGTACACGCATCCTGCCTCGCTTTTTGATTCTGTGAACCGTTCACCGAATCCCCTCTGCGATGAACTTAACGCAGTAGGGCTGCTCGCTTTAAATTTTGCAATACAGTTTGGGTGTTGTCGTATGTACTGGAATTATTAATATTGTCAAGAAAAGTGCTTGGGGCTTAATAAATCTAACCCTAAACATTCAAGCGTACTTTTATCGGACCAGCTCAGTATATGTTACACAGAAAAAAATTATGTAAATTTGGAAGCTGTAATTTTGAAAGGTTGAATATTACCTCTTTTATGATGTAATTTTACCTCAATTTAGACTGAAAAAGTGACATTACACCAGAAAAGTGGTAAAATTACACATTTCCAGAGGTAAAATTACACCTTTTTTCTGACATAAAAGATGTACCCCTTCCCAGATGTAATATTACCATGATTTTTTTTTCTGTGTAGATTAGTGTTTTATTATGTACAGTCATACCTTTTTTTAAACACTGGCAAAGAGTGCTGAAAAGAAGGCTACATTTTTTCTATAAAGAATTATTTTAATGAAAATGGAGTTTTCAAAAATAATTCTTTACTTACGAAATACTAAGATTATCACTTCACTTGTGAAAGTAGAACATAAGGTGATTGCTCTTATAATTATCACCATGATATTTAAGTTTGTTTTTTTTGCAAATCATGGTTTCAGAATGTCGGTAATTTTCTCGAAAAATTATAATAACAGCTTAAATTACGGCACTTTTACGAGTACTAGTTAATCCGGTGTTTAGCAGTGAACAAACTGTTTGATGGGGCAGATCACGATGAGATGACAATTGTCATTCAAATCTAAAGGTATAAATTACTAGAAGGCGCATGCGGCTCGTTCCCTTCCCGATACTAATGATACATTTAAACGCACATTAGATATCCACTTGAAATCCAACAGTCGCATGTTTGAACAACGTTCTTTTTTACGTTTAGTACTTTAACAACTTTTGGCTTAAGCACTAGCGAAACGAAACCATGGCACTGCTGCTCCCAGCATACCTTAACGAATCTCTGATCCAAACGGCACTCGAGTCCGGACTCGACTATCCTCGCCGAACGCGCGTCCAGCTCCTGCAGTGTCGCTTCCGGTGTGCCACGACCGTGGGCGATAACTACCTGAGTGATGTGTTCAGGGCGTGGGTACGATTTAGAAGGTTGGATGATCTGAACCGAGATGAGGACATTTCGCTGATAGTAAAGTGCATGCCGGCCGACGGCCATCGTGGATCGGTTATAGAAGAGCTTAATGTGTTCGAGAAGGAAGTTCTGATGTTCCGCGATGTGGTCCCGCAGCTATCGGAAGCGGTTGGAAGGGAGCAGTTTGCCGCGAAGTATAACTAACTTCTTTTTCTGTTGCTTTTGGATACATTACGCTTTATTCCAGACTATATTACGCCACCGAGGATCCAATCCGGATGATCGTCTTTCAGGATCTCAACGCAATAAACTACACAATGACCAATCGTACCAACGGCGGACTTGATTTGAACCATTGTATGCTTATAATGCGCAAGATTGCAAAATTTCACGCTGCCTCAATGATAATGGCGTGTAAAAGTCCGACAAAGCGTAAAGAATTCGAGCAGGACTTTGGGTACGGTTTCTTAAATCCAAAGGTCTCGCGAGAGAACAACACAGTTATGGGGATATTCACCCAAGGGCTCAGCACGTTGATTGAGTGCGCCAGTAAGTGGACCAATCTCGATTCGGACATAGTGAAGAAGCTTAGGGCGTTGAAACCAGTCTACAAGGAGCGACTGGAGAAGTCGTTGAACCAACAATGTCTCGATGGGTTTAAGGTGATGAACCATGGCGATTTGTGGAGCAACAACATGCTGTTCAAATACTGTCCGGACGGGACACCGCAGGACGTTATATTCGTCGATTATCAGCTGAGTTGCTACACGAGTCCTGGCGTAGATCTGAACTACTCGTTGGTAAACTGCCCAACGTTCGAGGTGCGTGAAAAGCATCGCGATGGTCTGATTGCAGAGTATCACAAAACCCTCACGGCCGTATTGAAGGAGGCAGGCTACGAAAAGATCCCATCACTGGCTGATGTTAAGAAGGAAATTCAAAGAATGAACTTTTACAGTAAGTAAAATCAGAGAAAAGTGTAGCAAAATCTAAAAATTCTCAACTCAATCAGGCTTCTTCGCGGCCGTGGCCATCCTGCCGATAGTAACGATGGAGAGCATCGAGTCGGGCTTGGACGTTGGCCTCGATGCGCTCGCGGACGAGAAGAAAGCCGAGCAGCTGCGCTTACACCAGTACAACGGTGACCGGTATCGGCGCTCGATAGTGGTGCTACTGCAGCGATTCAATCGGGAGGGCCTGTTGGATTAAAACACGTGATTGCATAGATATAGGTATCTTATCTATGGGAGATACCAATTATCGTTTAGTTGATAGCTCGTTCGTAGTGGGTATTATGCGTCTATTAAAACGAACCCCATCCAAAGCGCTTGGTCATCTACACACATGAAGCGACAGATTAGCATTGATATATATCTTGACAGGAGGAAATCAACTGCTGGTGATAGTGACTTGCACATCAGTAAATTACAATTCTAGCCAAAGCTCTAGCTCTAGCTTTGGGCAAAATCACGTTTGCTTATCTTATCGTTGTGGGAAACAAAGGAAAACTGGAAGATAGGTTAAATCTGTTATCCACATTTTTAAGCGAAAATGGCGTTACAAATGGTGCACGCCCGAGGTGTCAAAATCGCGCAGTGGTACCAACATTAGGAAAAAGTGTGGCTGTCATGCCGTGGCACATTTTTTTTTATTATTATTGGTACCACAGCGTGATTTTGACATTTCGGGCATGCACCATTCGTAACAATCGTAACGCAATCTTCGCTTAAAAATCAGGATAAAAATGCACAAGAAATAATAAAAAAGTGGCTTTAAAAACATTGTTTATTATTTGTATAAGAAAACTAGTTGACATTTATCTTAGCATTTCAAATAGTGATATTTCTCACGCAAAAGCTATGTATTTGCGCTATTTTTAATGATGGCGTAGGTATTAGACTATGACAAACAAGCAATCAAACTTAGCAAATGTATGCATGACGTTTCTGCAAACAAATGTAGATGCGAGTTTGTTTGTCACTGTCCAATACCTCCTTAAGAGCGAGTCCACGAACAGGGCATACCCCTTTGTATGGGACGTCGTTTGGACCTCACCAATCTGCCTGAAATTTTCAAAGGTTGTTTGTACATATGAAACTAGCATCTGGCCAAAATATGAGCACTCTAGGTCAACGGGAAGTGGGGCAAATCGGGACACAAGGTTTGAAGGTTCAAAAACGTCAATTTTTTTAAAAAGGCTGTAACTTAGGCAAAATTCAATTTATTTTCAAAATTTAAAATGCATCTGAAAGGGCTTGAAAAATGCAACAAAATGCAGGGAGAAGCATCCCAATTGGTTAAACCTAAAGGGAGTTATTGGCATTTAGTGAAAAAATAGCATAATTTTCAAACTCAAATAAAAAAGTGTTCCATCCAGATATCAACTCGGTTCGACCTGCAGCTTCTAGGGGACATCTGGAACTACCATCTGAGACTGAGAACGCTTTGGGTAAGGCAGTTTAACACATTAAATAGACACTTTTACTTTTAGTGAATTTTTAGAGATTAGTGATAATTTTATCATATTCGTGTTCCTGAGACAATTTCACAATAGAAACATGCATATTTTTTTTTATTTTGATCCATTTGAGCCCTTTAAAAATTGTTTTAGCATAACAGTTTTATAGAAACCCTAGATGTTTGGGAATCAAAAGATCGGAAATTTTATGCCCTTCCGATGGCATATAGGTTGACTTGTGAATCGTGGACCGGTTCGGATGCCGGCGGATTTTATGACGACGTAATTTCGGGTTGGTACGAAATTCCAACGAAAAATCTATTCTATCGATACAAAGACCCCCAAAACGGTGTTATTCCCACTCCAAAATGTTTATTTAATAATTCTATGGTAATATACTGACATTTAGTTTGCAAAATTCAGTTTGGATAAGTTTTAATAGAATTTCCAGAGTTATACAGCAATTCAAAATTTTCTGGGGGTTCCCTGGTCGAAATAATTAGACCCGTATTTTTTGTTTGGCCATTAGGGTGACCTACGGCGTGTTAGGGTGGTCTGAAAAATGGCCATTTTCGTCGATTTTCGCAAAAACCACTTTTTTTCAAAAAATCAACTCCTCGCCATTTTAACCGATTTCAATTGTCTTATACGCAAATGAAAGGTGATAAGTTATGGTACGTTCGTTTGAACAGCCAGTGCGGCACTGAGTGCCACACTCGTCGGTGCCAGTTTTGGTTCAAACGAACATTCTTTTTCAGTGTGCATGGAACTCGCATGAAACTGAAAAAATATCGAGTGCGGCACTAGAGTTTCAGTTCCAAGATGGCGGCGAAACTCGTGCGGAACTAGCGCGAGTTTCTTCAAAGAAACACTTTGACAGCTCTGAGTGCGGCACTCAGTGTGGAACTATCCATCAAACGAACGTACCATTAGTAAGAAGTTTCAAAAATCTAGCCTAACATATGAAAAGGGCGTATGAAACTTTAAAATGCCGTTTTGACGGTGTCTGGACCAAATAGCCTATGTCTGGAAATATTTTTATCGGATTCCCCGGACATTTTAACATAACATACTAAAAAATGGGAGGAGTTCATAAACAGGATTCCGAGATATGATTTTTGAAAATAAAATCCGTGTTTTTTGACGCGCCGCGCGCAAAAACCGGAGAATGACGAAATTAGCAAAAAATCAACTTTTTTCACTAAAACTGCCATATTAATAATTTCGAGAAAAATTAGAATAATGCGCTCCAATTAATCGCCGCAGAAAGATATCGTCGCAGTGCAATGCTATAAGTTGTCTATGGCAACGAAAAACTGTTGAATTTTTTTCGCGGGTGCAAACACACGTACACCAGTATTTGTTTACGTTTTGCACTGCGGCTGTCATGCGCTCATATTCTCCAGGCCTTCAAGATAATCGCCAAAATCTAATACTTCTTGATAGGCGCAATAACTTCAAAATTTCAGCGATGACGCGCGTGCGATGATACATGTCTGAGTAAAAAAAGTTGCGTCTTTTAATTACGAAAATTTTGGTACCCAAACATCTATAGGTCATCGCTGAAATGTTGAAGTTAACGGCGTAGGTCACCCTAATAGCCAAACAAAAAATACGGGTCTAATTATTTCGGAAAAATTTTGAGCCCGATCCGAGCACTTTTGTTTTTTTCCATGCTGTTTTCGTGGGGAATTGCTGTATATGTATGTGACTCGGTCCTAACCAGGCCCAGTACCGAAAAGGACCTAATAAAAATAATTTTATTAAAATAATCTACAGGGGAAGAAGAAACGAGAGGAAGAAGAAACGAGGGGATCCCCCGCTCCGGGAACCTCTGGGGGAAAATCCAGTCTGTGGTGCTCACCTAAAGCGCCAACATCTTGGCAGGTTGTAAGGATAAGCCACACACATCCACAAGGGGTCAGTCGAGTGTCAACCACAGAAGTGAGGGCACGCAGAGCCTATGAGTGTACAAGTGGCGGGTGAGACGGACACTGCAGCGGACCGGTGTGGCCAAGCCCCGCAGGGTGCCACACAGTCAAATTAAAAGGAAAACGGAAATTTATTTTTTCGGAAAATCCCCCTACAAAATCCTGGTTTTGTTCTTACTATTTTTTGACAGCTGGAAAAGTCGCTTTACCTTTTCTAATCTACATACCTTGGGGCTGTCATGGCCCACTGAGAATTTTGGCTCGAACCTCGTCTCGATTCAGGCTCGATCTCGAGCCAGATTGACTCGAGGCTCGAGCCAAAATTCTCATTGAGGGTGTTGAGAATCTTGTTAAGGTGGAATCCCAATTTTTAATTGCTAGACAACTTGGATGATCATCGCACAAACATTACGTTTCTCATATAGCACAAACTCGTATGGTTCATCCGCGAGGGCCCAGGCCACTGCAGGTTGTGGCAAATTTTCTAGATTTTTTAAATAAGCAGAATCATGGTTTGGTAAATGTTCGCCTGACGGAACATACTTGTGGGTACCAGCAGCTCCAGAAAGTTGCCAACTGTTGCTCCTTGCCTCCAGGCAATCTTTTCCAGGTCCAGGTTGCAGGAAATGTTTACTCTTCGACGACTCAGTAAACTTAATTCGAATCGTATGCGAATTCCTTTCTAAACACAACAACTGGTTCCGTGTTTGTACCGGTAGTTGCGTTTAAAATGGAATTCGTATAGTTACGATTTGAATTGCATTCCGTTTCAGAATTCGAATCGAATTGACTGGGATTGAATTAGGATTTTCTTTTGTTCTGTTTCAAGTGGAGATTCTAGCAATGGTATAATCTTCAATCAATTTTATTTTATGCTGCGATCGTCTATTATGACATCACATTTAAACCTTTAAACTGAATATTGTTACTCAACAACGTGAGCCAAATGGGAGGATTCATTGCAGTTCTACAAAACTTAAGTGTATGTAGAAGTTGTTTCGACAAGTATTGAGGACTTAAATTTTAAGTCAGGTTTAAAAATTTATTATTTGTTCACAAAGCATACCGTAGAACATAAGTACCTGAAGGATGGGTTCTCAGTTTATTGCTCGCACACTATTCCGTTCACTCCGGTTCCGGACATACTTTCCGCCGCGTGTCACACTCATAAAAGTATACAGATATAAATTAAACGGTTTGTTTACAGTACCGGTTGGTGCCACACAATTTTGCCCCGCAGACATCCCGATACGAGCAGTGGGAACTTTGGGCTAAACTTACTACTAACGACCACGTCCGAGTGACAGTGCTTTGTCTTGATTTCGTACAGTGGCTTTGGCGCGGCCACTTCGTCCTGTCGGTCCGTAATGAATGGCAGCTCGTTACACTGAGCGTTGAACGCCAACAGTCGGATACCGTAACCGTGCGGGAGCAGATGACCCGCCCGTCGGACGAGAAGCACGGTTCCTTGATGAAACCCTTGCCCTTGTTGGGCTCTTCAATGTAGTACAACATTCGGTTCACGTTCACCGTAATGCTCTGCTGGTACTTTTGCTGGTGTTCCGCCGTCGGCAGCGGAATCAACCCGCTCGTGATGCCGTACACGTTGGCCATATTGAGCGACCGGGTGTTCTCGACTCGGAGATTCCGATTTCGCAGCGACACCTCGGCCGCCCAAATGTCCGAGTTCGGCGCAGGGAAATCAATGTTGCCCTGGTTGTTTACGCTAATACGGTTACCGTTCGCATTGTTCGGTTCTGCTGGTTCCCCAACAGCCGCGTTTACGAGGGCAGCAGCGGCCGCTACCGCACCTCCTCCACCACCACCACCACCGCCTCCACCCTCGCCGGCTGTCGAAGCGTCCTGGTTCTGCTCCTGGCCGGCGGCGGCGTCCTCCTCGCTGTCGCTGTCCACGTCGTCATCCAGCGCGATCTCCTGAATATCATGCACGCAACTCCACTACAAATAGCATCGAAAAAAATGAGATTAATTACCTCATGAACACAATCAAATCACAGAGTTGCATTTTACTATAAAAAGTTATTTTTGGCGCAGGCAATGTGCTTGGAATACCAATTTGTCGGTCTGCCATCGAAATAAACCAAGTTCAACCTAATAAATCGAAGTTTGGAGAAACCCTCGAGCTTCCCAAACAAAATACATTTCGACAACGATGGCCACTTGTTTTTGTTTTATTCAGACGGAATCCATCCGCAATCAGCAACTTAACCAAGACTTTTTTTCCATTCTGCGTATTTTTCTGAAGCTGAAAACCGACTGACCTTCAAAAATTACCCCAATTGAAATAATTCTAGTGGTAGCAGAACTAAAAACCAATATTTTAAACAATAATTTAATCTAAAGCGTTACATTTCCTCGGCAAATCAGAAAAGATCAGCCACGTTTTCTCAACATCCAAAGCCGTCAAAACAATAAAAGCAAACACACTAATTCAAAATCACCTAAACATGCTTGACAGATATTTCGCGACAAAAAAATCGTCGCGAGAGATAAACCTGCTCAATTCGGTTTAGCGCCGCGGCGACAATAGACCCACCTTGAATACCATGTATAGGGGAGAGTGGGGAGACTTGATCCCCGGGGAGACTTGATCCCAAGCCAGTATCTCGTCAGCATGTGGATAAAACAATTAGCTTTGTTCTAGAAAGTTGTGCGAAATTGACTAAAACTCATTGTAGAAAACAAAGAAAAAAATTAAAAAATGTTTAGATTGAGTTACACACATTTTCCTAAGAAGTGCTGCAAAAAACTTCCAAGAGATCTTTTTTCTTTGTTTTGATAAGTATAGAAAACACTCAAAAATTATTTAAAAAAATATTTTTTGTACATGAATTGTTTGATAAACATATCAACTCCAAAACCCTTACGCATTTGATGTTAAATTTATCGTCATACTATTTTTACAATCAATTGTTTAAAAAAGTGCGTTTAGGGAGACTTGATCCCTGCATTTTTACAGTCACTGGAATCAGCCTCAAAATTAAATAACTTGGGTGGGTTTTCGTACATAGTACCCTTTAGTATAGTTGTACATAACTTACTGCAATTTGAACCATTTTTCAAAAGTTTTGTAAACAAAAATTACCAGCTTTTGTAAACATGCTCAATTTTGGTCTAAAAAAGAAAATTTTTCGTTTTTAAATATTATACATGCTAAACTTGTTATATTTTGAACACAAACGTACAGGTTTAATGTGAAATTGCTGTATCTTATAGAAAATTAAAAGTTTGGATGAATAAGAAACATTTTGCTTAAAATTTCTTCAAAATGTTGAAAGGGGGATCAAATTACCCCCAACATTTTGGAAATTCAGGTTTAAAATATTTTTTAAAAACGCTTGGCATTATTCGAAGAGCTTATCTGATGAAATACCCTTATCAGCCAAACATAGTTGAATGTTTAAGCTTTCAATTCATGCAAAAAGATCATAGTTTTGTGAGAAATTGACAGAGTTATGTGCGATACAAAAAAAAGGGATCAAGTCTCCCACTCTCCCCTACCTATCGACTCCAAGAGGATGATGTAAGAAGAAGATTCACAATTTCTCATACTTAATTGCAAGATGCTTTAGGTAAACACCAAAATTTGGTTGAAATTTAAAATAAACAAAAATGCTTTAAATCTTTTTATTTTATCTGTTTTCGATAAGAAGCCGATTAATTGATTAATTTTATAGGCGATAGACTATTTTTCTAAGCTCCAAAACATTTTTTTTTTTAATATTTTTGTTGCAAAATAGGATTGCGTAATTTGTGTTCACCAATATCAGTGTCTTGACTTTGACAGGGGGATTGGCAGCCAAACCCACTTTGGTCTGACAGCTTTATGCTGGATTTTGGTCTGACAACGCGGGGGATTTGCTGCCACACCCCCTTGATCAAATTCTGAGCAAATGTCTGTGTGTTTGGTGGGATGTTGATCAAAAAATTGTCACTCGGTTATCTCGACATTGGCTGAACCGATTTTGTTCGTTTTGGCCTAATTCGATCCGTCTTTGGGTCCCATAAGTCGCTATTGAAAATAATGCAGTTTAGTTAGGTTCTTCAAAAGTTATGCTAAAAAACAATTGAACATCTGACAACCATATCAAAAGTTATAGCACTTAAGTGTTATTTATGCACTTTTTGGAGGCCGGATCTCAAATATGTTGATGAAAACGTTGTCCGGATCTATCATGCGACCTGTCGTTGGATTGGTAATCAAAAGAACTTTCCATCGCGTCCAAAACATTGAAGATCTGACAACCCTATCAAAAGTTATAAACTCTTAAGCGATATTTAAGCACTTTTTGGATGCCGGATCTTAGATCTTTTGGTGAAAACATTATCCAAATATATCATGCGACCAATCTTTGGATAGGTAATTAAAAGACCTTTCCAACAAGCACCAATTGAATTGGAGATTTGATTACCCTATCATAAGTTGTAAGCACAAAAGTGCCCGAAATATGAAGATCTGACTACCCAGTCTGAGTCAAGTTGATAGAACACTGAAAGGGTTGCCTTTTGTGTCTATTTTGGATAGCATTGCCCTTTATATTTGAGGAAGGCACCAACCACCTAAGGGTGGATTAAGTAACGTTTTTTTCTAAGAAATGTAATGAAAAATAACAACTTATCGGATTAAAAACGATTAAAAAAGTTTTAGTTCCAATGGATTTCTGATTTTTTTAATGTTTTTTTAAAGGATTTTTTTATAGTTTCTGGACCAGGTGTTTTGATACTATTCTTAGCATTTTCAAAAGAGATCTCTATAGAAAACCTAAAGTTGATAAATACCCTAGATTCAGTAAATACTTAAATGCCATAAATCCAAACTAAAATGCTTGAAACGTTACCAAAACGCGCTCTTTTTTTACTCACTTCCGAACTTTCGTCGTAGCTCATATTCCTGCTGAGCGCACACCAGCCTTGCGGGTGAATCTGCAAAAAACAATAAGGAAGTCAGTATCCCGTTAATGACTAAGAACGACAATCGACCGACTCAGTCAGTCCAGCGGGTGTTGTAGGTGGTGTTTGATCTACTAAGACCCTAGGAAGAAGTCACGTATAATTACACGTCTCGTCCGCCTCATTCAGTCATTGCTGATTTAGTGTGGGTATGTATGGAAAACCCGCGCTAAGAAGTCGCCCAAAGTCAGAAAACACTCCCAACCAAGTTGCGCGCGTACCCAGAAGTTGTAAAGCTCTACACTATATATTATGACAAGCTACAATTAAATCAGCGAGCCAACGAACCATCCAAATCCGCATCAAACAGCGGTGAACGGGCTTAGCGGAGCTTTTACGTGGGATGGGGGAAGTTGTTCCAAAGAACCAACATGTGTGAAGAAGAAGAAGCCGCACATTTCGCAATGTGTGGCAAATGTAATTTGCTTACAAAATAGTGTTGCGAATCGGATCGCACACCTTCCCAAACCGTTTTGTTCGGTTGCGGTTCCGCGAAGAATTTGGTTATGCAACTGTGCGCAAACTTTGAACTCGCTGGTCAAAGCCAAGGTCTCTATACAGTGTGCCGTTTCTGTTGGGGTTGGTCTTGCAAGTGTCAATACCCTCTCTTCTCACGGTACACTGACTAGACGTGCGCGGTGCGATGGAACTGTGGCAGTAGTTTCGTAGCTCTACTCTGTCGCATTCGTAATGGTGATTTGTACCACGGTCAATGAATTTTAAACGCCCGGAATGCTCCCACGAATTCGTAACGTGGGGACACAGATTTGAAGAGGCGATTTTGCATAGAGGAGCCGTAAAGAGTTTAAATCTAGACGTACCTGCAGGGAGCTGATGACTTCCGCGTCGTTGCCTTCCGGAAAATCGCTAACCAGCTCGACGCGGTTGTACTTTTGCTTCTTGGAGAAAGCGTGGTCGTAGCGGGCCGCGTTCGGGATGAACTGGTGCCGCAGCTGCATCAGTCGGTACAGGTTCGGCTGCGAGGGGGAGGGGAAAAAGGTACAAATTACTGCTTGGATTCTCAAAAATACAAAACAAACAAAAAATGCTGCATACCCTGAACCCCCGCAGATCTTTGGCCAGCGAGGCCAGGTTGAGGTTGTGGATGATGATGAGATATCCGCCGGTTGTGCATATTACGAGTCTGTTCTCGTCCGGAACAAGCCGACAGCGCATCAGGCCGGGCGTGTGGAACACCTTCTGGTACACGAACCCATGCTCGGTGTAGCTGTTGATGTCCCACGTGAAGATGGATCCGTCGAAGCCGGAGGTCACCAGGAGGCAGTCTTTCTTTGAGTATTCAATGTTCTTCACCCAGTTCGAGTGGCCGTGCAGGCTGCGGATTTTGGACTTGAGATTTCGGGTGTCCCACAGGGCCACCGTCGTGTCGTCCGAGCACGTCGCAAACATCCGATTGTCGAGAAACCTAGCGATAGGGCGAGCGATGGAAACTCATGTCATGCCTTCGAAACGCTCGCCAACAAAGAATAACTTACTTGACGCAGTTGACGCTGTCGTTGTGGGCGTTCTTGATGGTGCACATTTGCTTTTCGGTAATCGGATCAAACAGCACGATCGTTTTTTTCTCGCAGGCTGCCACCAGGATTGACCTGTTTTGGGAGGAAGACAATGTACACGGAAAGGATTAGAATACAGTTGGCTAGCTGCGAAGATTGATAATTTAATTTGGGGGTTTTGAGTCAAACTGCGGTATAAGAATATTTCTAGGGGAGGTACGGTACGCCCCTAAAAAATAATGATATCTATCAACGATCATCCTGTTTACTTTTTTTTTTAATCTGAGCAACATCAATTGCTAAATACAGCCCTGACTTGTTTATCTGAATTTGACTCCATACCATCAAAATTAAGGAAAAACGATACCATGGTTTGAACCACTCTACTAATGATTCAGAACTACAGTATTGATTTTTGAACAATGAACATTCATGCTCAGATTCAATCAATACAAACGAATCATCATTGCGGTTACTTTACGCAGCGTGCCTGGCCGCTTATGGTGATAGTCAGTTGGAATAACACAAGCCGTTTTTTTTTGTATACAGCAAGAAGAGCGACTTGATCGCCTTTTTGGGGTGAAGATTATTTTTTTTGCAAAAGAGCAATTCCAGCCCAAAACAGGAATTTTTTAGGTACTTTTTTCTAGACCCTCTCCGATTTCAATGAAACTTTGTAGACATGTTATCCGACGCTTATATAAGCCATTGTGTATATGGAGCCAGTTACACTCGATAATGACATTTCAGAAGGGCGTACGTGTTTTACATATTTTTTTTATTTCGTAATTTAAATATTGGTGTATCTCGAAGCCGTTGCATCGTATCAAAAAGTGGTCAAAGACAAACTTTTAGGAAATTGGACGGGCTTTCCGAAAAAAATACACTGAAAGAAAAAACACTCCACTTTTATGAGATTTTTTGATTTTTAAGTTTAAAAGTCAGCCCCCGTTCAAATTTTTTGTGAAAATTAAAAAAAATTGTTTGAAAAGAGCCCACGATTATTTTTATTCAAATTTTGTGAAAATAGCCTTAGATGTTACAAAAATACTCACGAAATATGCAAAATACAAAAATGCTCTAAACATCAAAATTTTCAAAAACCGAACACGAGAGTCGATTCTCCAGACAATTTTACATAAAAGTCTCCATATTGACCATTGTCCTAAGTCCACTCCTTGTGAAGTTACAGCGGGTTTAAAAATAAAAATGTTGAAAAAATAGGTTTTTTGATGGTTTTTGGCAATTTCTAAATGACAGACTTGATTTTTCAGTCTCTAAAATATTTTTACCGGAAAGCTCGTCCAATTTCCCATAAGATTAAAATATTTTCGAGATTGAAAAATCAAGTCTGTCATTTATAAATTGCCAAAAGCCATCAAGCGTTTTTCTAAAACAAAAAAGAGTTCGAATCATAAAACGAACCGCATTCTCGGATTCTTGAACAATTTTACAACAAAAACAGTGAAATTTTTTTATCTGAATTACCAGTTTAAAGTTTTTGAAACATTATTCAGAAATATCGCCAGATTAATACACAGTTTCAATAGAACTTGTTTGTTAAAACTTGTACTTGTTTTCGTTCATGCTACACAATTTGTTTAATGTAAACAAAAATATTTTTTTGTTGTTGTATTTTTATGAAACAATCAAATATTAAAAGGTAATAAACGGAGTTAAAATACATTCAATTATGTCTGTTTTTTTTTCAATGAAGCATCAAAAGTGTCCATTTTTATTATTTTTTAAAGAAGTAACCCTAACAATGGTTCATTTGACGTGAACAATTCAAATGCACACTCTTAGCTGAATATTTGTAACAAACACAGAGCCTATCAGAGTCACATCGGTTTTAAAATAACAATTTTCAACGAAAATATTTTTAAAGGTACTACACTGCCCATGATCGCATAAATGTCCCATATGCATTTTCATCGTTTTTGAGTTAATGATGCAGTTTGGTTCAAAATCGTGTGCTCTTTGAGAAAAGCCTATAACATCCAGTACTTTGTTCTAGAAATCAGGAAGAAATCCAGTTTTTTTCGCGAAAACTTAACACGTAGCCTTATGTGTGGGACAAACTTCAAATGCGTTTTTCTCAGCATGCTGTTTTTTCACATTTATGCGAACATGGGCAGTACAGTGCACAGTGGGAAAAAAGGGCCCAAAAAATTACCGAAACATGTTTTCGCGCAAACCATCGATTGCTATACATCAAAAGCTTCGTTTTTGCACCAGAAACAATAATCCGATGAAAAATCGCACTGCACGGACCGGTGACCGGAGTACAGGCCACCGGAAGATCCGGATTTTCGGAATTAGTATCAGATTTATCCAATTATGAACTGATTTGCATTCTTCGATCATGAAAAGTCATGCAAAACAATCCTAGAATAATATTAAATACCGTACGACCCATTGGAACCAGTTCCATCGATCTCCGGTGGCCACATCCGGAACCTCATTATATAACAGCGTAAACTAGTCATGCGACGTATCAAATTTCTTGATTTTGCATGGAGAGTATCCTTAAGATGTATTTTTGCCTCCTTGACCGGTTCCCAGTTCTCCGGTGGCCACATCCGACATCCACTCTTGCAACATATCAAACTTCATGTTATTTAAAAGAGGAGTGTAAAACTTAGATTAATATTATTCTAGGATTGTTTTGCATGACTTTTCATGATAGAAGAATGCAAATCAGTTCATAATTGGATAAATCTTATACTAATTCCGAAAATCCGGATCTTCCGGTGGCCTGTACTCCGGCCACCGGTCCGTGCAGTGCGATTTTTCATCGGATTATTGTTCCTGGAGCAAAACCGACGCTTTTGATGTATTGCAATCGATGGTTTGCGCAAAACCATGCTGCAGTAATTTTTTGGGTCCTTTTTTCCCACTGCACAGTGGTCCGAAACCGAAATCTAGCGTGACAAAATTGATAGCGGTCACACGTTAAGATTTAGAGCTTTGGTATCTTCGGTACAAATAATCAGGGTCAATTGGGGCCTCTTTTGGTATGGTAGACATTAGGGTGGTCCAAATTTTAGGGTGGTTCAGAATTTTTATTTTGGCGGGATGACGAGATAACGCTTTGGTGTCTTCAGAAAAGTTGTAGGGAACACCATTCTGAGCAATTTTGCTGAATAGCACAAAGCTCTAGCTTCAAACGGGACAGTGGACTCTCTCGTTGACGATATTGAAAGACGGTCCTTTCGGAAGAGCGGAAGTTATCAAATTATAGAACGAAAAATCAAAGCAATCTATTTGAAGGGACTGAAAAATTTATTGACAGCTGGAGCAATATTAATATCGAGACGATCGACAGCCATAGAGTTCAATGTATTGAAAAAATGTACATGGACATTCTGTGACCTACCCCACAACATGATAAAAATATCAGATTTTTATGTTTACATTTTTTTATTTCTATGAAACGCTGTCCATCGATTCCTTATGTCCAAACAACCATCATTAGTTTCTTCACACAAGTCTCCATACAAATTTGGGCCTATGAGTGCTATGAAAACATTCGAAAATCGATGATCTTCTGATCGATTTGGTGTCTTCGGCAAAGTTGTACGTTATGATTAGGAATATTCAGAAAAAATAGTTAGGCCGTTGCAAATATTTTCAAAGTTTATGTCCCCCTTCAAAATGGTCTGAAAAATCAGGGGGCAAAAACTATTATTCCAAAAACTTCAAAATTTCATGAAAATAGAAGCTAAATCAACTGATGTCAATCTAAAATGCATTTTTCTGCATTGATAATCATATTTAGCATGTTTGGTCTTGTTAAAAAAATGTTTTGAATTTTTATGAAATTCTAATGTACAGCACCGCGAAAATTTAATTTTCAGCAAAAAATAAAAAATTTGTCAATACCTAGATATTTTGGAAACTAATGATGGCAAAACAACTGGACAGGTGTATAATGCATTTTAAAACACTTTTCTCGTTAAAATGTTGAAACCATCCCTCGTTATTTCAATTTTAATACTTTTTTATTTTTTTGACCCCCTATTTGACCTTACACTGAGATGACACTTTGGTCAGAGATGAAAACAGATTCAAAAAACTTCAAAATTTAAGTACACCGTATTTTGAGTTTGCCTTATAACTAAAATAAAAAATGACTATTTTCTTAATTTTGTTTTTTTTCTTTGAAAAAAATTAATGAAAAAAACAGTTTTTACATAGTTGAACCAACCAGTTTGAGATATACAATTTCGATTGAAATTACACATTATTTTAAGTTTACATATTTGCCGTATTTTAAATTTGCATGTAGACTTGAATGAAGAACTTAATTATGCAAATCGGCTTATTTGGACATAAGGATGGACAAATTTCATGCAAAATTCTAGAGAATTACCCTGTTGGGTCGGCATGATTTTAATACAGGGTTTCTTAATAAATTTTATGAATATTTTTTTTATTTATTTTAACTCGTTTTATTTGAATAAAAACGTTACAGTAAATTTTTAAAAGCAACAATGCTATTGAAAATCTACCTAAACATAGAGCATAATTGCAAAAACTGGAATTTCTCCAGATTTCTAGAACAATTCTTTTATTTTTGAAGCTTTTTTTGAATAAATTTGTGTTAGTTTCTATTTAAATGTAATTCTCAATAGTTGGACTTTTTAATTTTTCCATATTTTTCCACTTTTTAAAGACAGTTTTTGACGTGTAATTATTATCTGAATAAGAAATGCCTAGGTACTATTTGAATTTCTGGAAAAGTCAGGGAAATGTCAGAAATTCGAAAATGGAATTTGAGTTAATTTTTATGTCTTTGGTGTCGACACAACACTGAACAATTTAAAATTCTTTGTAGGTAGTTCATATATTGAACAAAACACTCGAGTTCGTTTTCGTAGATTTACAGATCGTAAAATATCATAATTTTATATTATATGTCTAACGCAGTTTTACCCAAAACTCGTCGCAATTACACCGTTCAATTTGATCAATCAACGATATTTTGCCATTCATCGAACCGAAATGTTAAACCAATCGAGGGCAAATCCTCTGCATGTACGCTCTAACGTCAGCAACCGGGCAAGAACTTCAAATTATAGCTTCGATGATTGACCGGTTAACTGTCCGTCCGGAGACGGTGACGGTGACGACGATGACGAAGCCAAACAGATATCAACCCAAGCGATGAGGAAGTGTCAGACAGAACAGAACGCGAATCCGCGAATCAGTCAACCAGGGAGGAGGTACCTCACAAACTAGGTGAAAGAGATGGTTTGGCTCGCCTGAAACAAAGATATGCTACGCGGCTGAGCAACACAAACCAGGTTGGAGGTGGTCATGGCCAGGCCAGGATTTGGAAGTGGTTCTGTTGCGTCGCGGGCTGCCTCGTGTTCTGGCTTAGCGCATTCAAGACAGAGACACAGAACCTGAACTTCGTGCTTTTTTTTTGTTTTGTTTGCTGTTGTCTTCCCTCACACTTCTAACGCACAGCCAGCAGAACGAGTCAAGGTCAGTTGGCATTAGGGAAGTAAGTTGAGTTTAGGTTGAGTTTAACGCGCGGTGTGAATGGAGTCGAGCACTTACGCAGAGTGTTGTTTTATTAATGAACGGTGAACGGGGTTCACCATTTTCGGGAATTTTCGAATCGTAATGGACATTTAGGCTATTCTTGAAAAGACTGTCAGTGATTGAATGCCGTTTGTGCGGGTGCGATCAACTGTGAACGATTACGTTGAATTAAAAAAGTGGAAAGGATAGACTAAGCAATTTCATTTGTTTTGAGAGTGACAGTAAGTAAAATTTCAAGGTAGCTTAACGCTGCCGACTTAGTTCTACTTAGAAGTTCATTTTGGAGCTAAAATCCTTTTTTAAGCCAAAAACTTGAATAGCCAGCCATGTGGTGGTGACTCGTATTCTAGTTTTCCTTAGCATCCTTTTACAATATATAAAGTAGCAAAAACTAACCGGTTTCGTCATGCTTGTTTGTTGATCTATTTAAGGCGCAAAAAAGGTGGGTAGTCTTAGTCATGTGAAGAATTGCATAAGATTGCGCAATACTATAATTATTTAACTTTTTTGTAATCTTCACATCACCAGAAAAAACATAAGACATCGTGCAAAAATGTTATTTTGTAAAGAGAGCCTGGAGTTTTTTTACTCCTCTAGCACCGATGGTAGCACTTTTAATCCATTAGAATTTTAGACAAAACCTGAAGGGAGCGAATGATCTATAAGGTTAAAGTTCCCCTAATAAAATCAACCATAACAACATGCTACAGTATGTAAAAAAAGTATTTACACCCCTTGGGCACTATGCACATTTTGTGATGAAACATGTAAAAAAATTAAAGTTGAACAGGAACCTAGTAGGGTAGAGTAGTCATCAATGAGACACGGGGAACAATGATAAAATGGCTCTCACAAGTCGTAGTTTCAACCAATCAGGCTCATATTTGGGGGAAAGGTGTGTCTACTGGATACACATCTGCCATATTAGTGGCTTTGGTGAACGCTCCTTGAAGAGTAATCTATAAATGTTTGATTCTGGGGTGTAAAGTAAATTATGGACAAAAAATACTTTTTTTGCTCGTAGGCTGCCATTTACACAAAAACTAATATTTCTTCAAATTTTTCGATTCATAGATTAAGTTGGCTACAATGTCCTTTTTTATTAGGTTTGGCCAAAATTTAGAATATACCCAGAATTCAGGCTGTCTCATTGTTCCCTCATCTATTTAGCCTATGGTAACAATAAGACACTTTTGATTTTTCTTCAATAAACTTTTCAAAATCGATGAAAATTTTCAAAACATGAATTAAAAGTGATTTTTGGCATTTTATAGAGTTTAAACTTCATTTAACCAAAAATACAGTTATTTGGTACAATATATGGATTTTACAAAATTTCAATACTTTTAGTGTAACTTTGTTATTAAAGTTTCCATGTAGGCAAAATTGCTCTAAATGTTCAAGGCAAGTCACTCCTGCAATGGAACAATATAAAAAATGCTGATGTTTTGCTAGAAAAGTTGATTGTAAAGTGTCCTATTATTTCAGCTGTCTCATTGTTCCTGCCATGCGTCTACAATGAGACAGTTGAATAACTCTGGCTGTAGATGTCGGATCGATCTCATATTTGGTCAATGTTAGAACACATTAAAAGAAAGATAATGCAACTAAAAGCTCATTAAAACATTCTAATGAAAAAATTAGAAAAATCGTTGAAAGTTGAAAACCAAAAGTGTCTCATTGATGACTACCCTACCCTACTACGTTTTGTTAAGAAACTCATGCCAAACATTTTGCTACAAAAAGCTCATGAAAAGATGATTTCTATAAAAAGTTATATAACAAATACTATTACGAAAATAAAAAAGGTGCAAAAAAAGTTTGTACACCTTTCGAAAAATTAACATAAATAATGTTATTTGTTGACAAATCACCATAAATCCAGTCTCCCAACTCCAAATAGGCATCCTTGACTGATTAAAAATAATTTGGATTGAATATAAAGTTTACTAACTACTAAGAGTATAAAAAGTTTATATAACTCTGAAATTCAATATAAAACTTATCTAAACTTAATTTTGCAAACTTTAGTTCAACTAAATGTCAATATATTACCATAGAATTGCTAAATAAACATTTTGGAGTGGGTATAACACCGTTTTGGGGGTATTTGTATCGATAGAATAGATTTTTCGTTGGAATTTCGTACCAACCCGGAATTACGTCGTAGGAAAATCCGCCGGCATCCGAACCGGTCCACGATTCATAAGTCAACCTATGTGGAATCGGAAAGGGCATAAAATTTCCGATCTTTTGATACCCATACATCTAGGTTTTCTTTAAAACCTACGTTTTAAATACCTGGGCAAAAAGTGAGTTTGATCTACGAGAACAAAAATTAGGAAAGTCCATACATTTTTGGCAGGTTGCTCAAACGAAACCATAACAACGTTTTTGCTTAGGTATTTAAAAACGACGAAATAGCCTACTTTTCTGTACCAAAAATAACAGAATCGAATAGCAACACTTTTCAAAATAAATGCTGAAAAGTTCTACTTTTAAGCACTCAAAAGGGTGCTGAAAAGTTGAACTTTTCAGTACTTGTTTTGAAAAAAAAATCATGTTTGTTTATTGATTTAAACGATTTATTGACAAAATACATGAAAATTTGACTTAAAATTTCACTCAATGTGGGTCTCGTGGCGCAGGGGTAGCGGCTTCGGCTGCCGATCCCGATGATGCTATGAGACGCGGGTTCGATTCCCGCCTTATCCACTGAGCTTCTATCGGATGGTGAAGTAAAACGTCGGTCCCGGTTTCTCCTGTCTCGTCAGAGGCGCTGGAGCAGAAATCCCACGTTAGAGGAAGGCCATGCCCCGGGTGCCAATAGTTTCGTTTCGTGTTTTTTGGAATTGTACTCGTTGCAAAACTTGATTTTTTCAGCACTCTTCGTATTTATCCAACTCGGTGAACCTCGTTGGATAAATGTACGACTCGTGCTGAAAAATCCTCTTTTTGCAACTTGTTGCATAAACTACTATTGCGATTTACAAATGGATGCTATAAAGTTGGAGTTTTCAGCACATGTATTCAACAGAATGAAAACATGGACATTTAACCTAATATCCCATTCAACGGAGGTTTTATCCTTGCTAAAAAAATTACTTTTTACAGCTTTTAGCATAAACACATATATTTAAAAAAAATGAGAAGACACGCATGACTCCTGAATTTTGCTAGGGGTTTTTTTTTACACAAACCGACCAGGCGGCAACTCCGGAGCGCGATTGATTCAATTATCGGTGATTATTGGATAATTGTGCCACCAAAGTGGCTCGCAGTCCAAATTTACGAATCACTCCAAAGTAGAACGCTATAAAGAGCTTTTTTTAAAATAATAAGCGACTGCGCAAATTCTAATTACCCGACGGCTCGAAAACGGAGCAAAATTGTAACGTTTCGATTGCTCAATCGATCGCGCGTCAATGTGGATGTCATTTTACTCCGCAAAGATCAGGAAAGGTTAGCGGTTGTAACGGAATCGCGTTAGCCTTACAAATCGATTTGCTCCTCGTAAATTTACACCTCCGACTGAGCGGAAATCAACCGATGAACCGCGTTAACACGTGTAATTCCCGTTCCAGTCTGCTGCACATGCAAACAGGCTCATAAATTAGCCGCCGTCGATGCCAAAGTACGCGGTATACCGGCGCTTGTTAGCGATCATCTGCCGATCGACAGCGGCCGGCAAACTTGTGCCGGAACGTCGGTAACTAAAAGTGTGAACACTTTCAAGAAAGTTGTGAGGCGCATTTCTTTAAATTTGTTTTGTATTTTGAACTTAACTGTTTTTTTTTTTTTTTTGATCAAAATAAGGTCGTTCGGAGAATCAAACAAATTTTACATCGAGCAATTTCGATGATTATAAGTTATAACATGTTTTTCTGAACATTCAGTACAGTTGTTCTAGTTCTCAGATATTTAATACCCGAAGAGTGCTACATAGAACAGCGCCAATAGAGTTACGTTCACCTTCCTACTATTTGTCTTCGAAAACTCAACCGGCAATGAAGTGCCTTATCTCGGTTCTGCTGATATCGATTATCTGTGCCGTTCAGTCAAAATGGTTACTGGACAAAATCGTAAGTCAGCTTCACACAACAAGTAATCTATCACCGATGATCTGCATGGTCCAAAGTACCACCAGAAGCGGTCCTCTTCAAGACGTCTACCGGCAATCCGCGAATCTTGGCAATCAACAGTTGATCATCACGTCAAATATTAGCAGTGTGAATCTGTCGCGAAAGTGTACTCATGTTCTGGTTGGCTTACATGGTCAAAAATGGCAGTTGGTTGTAGACATCATGGCTAAACTATTCCGCAAGAAGATCTGGAATAATTGTGGTTGCTTCATTTTCATTACTGAGTCAAGTTTTAACAGTAACCTTCTAGTGCAATATGTCGTTTTGATGGATACCTATGGTATTGCCAATTCAGCGTTGATTTTTTGCAAAGAATCACAAGCCCACGGTTGGAATTACTTTACAAAACGCATACTTGATTTCGCAACGATTTTCAGTATGGTCAATCATCTACGGAAAGACTACCTGCTCGATGTGATGGGGAATCCGTTCCGAGCTAGCTTCAAAGCTGATATTCCGACGATGATGACCACTATCCAGACTCAATTTGGAGGTTCATTCGTGCAATTGTTGAGGATCTACGTAAGGTACATAAATGCATCACTTAGGTGGCACTTTGGACTTGGTCAAGAATCCGAGCAAGCACGGAACAAACTTTTTACGAATGCGATGGTGGACTTTGCCCCGAACGCTGGTTTCAATCATCGGTACCTGGATTACATCCATGGTAACACGCCGGGATACTTGGTATTGTTAATCCCGGAGAAAATGAATGACCCTTTCTTCGAAAGCTTGCTGATTCCATTCTCGACTACACTTTGGATCGTTATCTTTGTAATACTCATCGTTTGTTCGCTTCTGCATAGCATGTTCAAACAGTACTTTCCACGGAACATGGTATTGATGATATTTTTCGGAAGTGCAACCGCTGAACACGCTTTGCAGAGATCGGAACGGTTGCTCTCTGCGTCCCTTACCGTTATCATCTTTCTGCTCTGCGAGTCATATCTCGCGATAATGGTCAGCTACATGCTGGACGTCAAGTATCAAGATCACCTGCAGACTATAGACGATCTTGAGCGATCTTCGATTTCCTATTGTCTCAAGCCGGGAGAGGATCTTGAGATATACAAGCGGTTCTTCAATGTATTCTCTCCCACTCTGGTGGGTCGAATCATCCGCCCAAAAACTTCAAATCACTGGTATGACATCGAATCGTGCTCGTGGATGTTACGGCACGAAGTGGCACAAGTCTTTCTGGGATCTGAACAAAACTACGACCGCAACACGATGCGTCGAAAGATGTACATGCTGCCACAGATGCTGAGCTGCATGTCCAGGCTTCACTCCGTGTCCCGGCTGAGACCATTTCGGGAGCACTTCCTGGCAGTTCAACAACGCATGATCGACGCTGGATTCTGGCAACACTGGAACGACGCCGTCATGAGTGCTGTCCTGATACGGAAATGGGACACGTTCAGCGTGTTTTCATTCGATGATCTTATTTCGCTTTGGTACATCCTTTTGTACGGATACCTGCTGAGCTTGGCGGGCTTCATCGGGGAAATATGTTTCAGAAAACTACCCATTCACCAAAATACCAAAAAATAGCTACGTTGCAAGCATCCGGAATCGGATACTTCCGCAACGTCAACTCTTCGAGGGTCACTACAGTTAACCTCAAACTGCAAGCAAACAAACAAGCTTTGACAACTAATCTCGAGCGAGAATATCGATTGCGAGCGACTAGTGTTTTTTTGTGTGTTGTTGTTGCTGCACATTGGTGTCGTTTTCCTTCGATCTAGTTTTGAATGAAGCCTCCACACACAGCTGCTGCAGTCTCAGGAACAACTTTCAAAGCAAGAAAAAGGTTTTTTTTGTTTGTTGTGGTTTGGAACTATAACACAGACAGACACATTTCCGTTGAGATGAATATACTTTAATCTTTGCACTGAAAAGTAAAGCTTTCAATTTTGAAGAGTCCATTAATCAAAACGGTTAGTAGATTACAAGTTTTTTTTCTTAAAAAAAGTCACCTTGAATTTTGATTACTTTTTTAGGTATTAAAAAAAGGTCCGGGTTAATTTTATTTAGGTTTTTGTCCTGGCTTGATATTAAGTTTCAATATAACATTGTCGTTAACCTTAGTGCAGCAACGAAATCTTTTGCGATCTCACACGCGCTGTACCAGAAGTATGTTACTGCAGCCAGGAAAAAAAAAGCTCAACCGCAAATACACGAGGCTTTTTAATAGAGTTGTTCTTTAATGGCTATTTATGACTTGAGGATTGATTGCAAACTTCAAATTGACTGCTAAACTTTGGCTGTTTCCGATTTATTGTTTAACTTTAGTAACTACATCCACAAGCCTAGCAAATGCTTAAACACTCTTAAACTTGGAAAATTAAGGTGTCATAACAAATCTTGCTATTGATATGCCAATTGAAAATTTAAAAAAAAAATAAGTGCAAATTTTTTACAATTTACTCTTTTAACATTTTTGCATAAAATTACATTTAAAACCATTAATCGTATCTAATGATAGGAAAACCCTATCTGATCTGAACGTAATATTTGAACGAACCATAAAATTTTGCCTTGCGGTGGCCGAGACTGTAAAGGCACTGAACGCAAGAATAGTCAAAGCTCTTGGGATCAAATCCCGATACCGACACTTTTTATTTTTGTATTTTCTTCGTATGATTTCCCGTTTCAATCCTGATGCAAAGTGAAAAATCTTAAAACTATTTTTTGCCAATTTTGAACCATTTAATCAAGCAAAACAATGTAAAAGGGCCAATATGGATTTGTAAACAAGCAGACTGTCCTGCTCATGTCCGTGAATGTTCACATTGTTTTGCTTGAAATGCTATTTGGAAAGGAGAACTCTTCTTTTTTTGTCTATCTAGAGTTTGATAAGTTTCATGTGACTTTTCCGATGTTAGAAAAATGTATTTTAACTAATATTGCTCACTTTTTATGACAACATTATTATGCAGAACTTTTTAGTCCCAGATCAAGCGTTGACAAACTTTTTTGGTTTAAATTTATATTTAAACAATGTGAAAACAAACACTTGTAAAATTTAAAAAAAAACAGCGTGAAAATTATGTTAATAAGCAAATACGCTAATAATAACTAGAGCGTCCAATTTCCCGGGAATTTCAGGGAAATTAAAAAAAAAAATCTTGGTTCTGATTAATATGTTGCATCAAAATTGAATAGGACAACGACTTTAGTGATTAAAAAAGTCGATGAGTCTGTGCTCTCTTCTACCAACCAAGCTTGCTGATTTTCCTATCTAGTTAGCATAAGAAAGTACAGAGGCATCGAAGTGTAAAGATAAACTAATGCCTTGACTGCATGTCAAAATTCATAGAACTATAAGAAAATGTATAATTTTTCTAACTATAATCGTACAATAAATCAAAAAATGATTTTTGGTATTTTTGTTGTGAAGTATGTATTTTTTCATCAAAGTGTTTGAACAGTAAGTAAAATGAATCCATACTCCACAATAATAAAATTTCTTTAAAACTTTCCTTTTTGACCACTTTGAGAGAGTATTGTTTGACACATGAAGTTGAAACAAAGTTGAAATGAAAAAAAAAAAATTCAAAAATTAAGTTTTTCATAACAATTAAGTTTTCTAAAACAAGTCATACTGGAGCAAAATCGATTTTTATTTCTTTTTTTTTTAATTTAAATTTTTGTATTTTTCAATCCGGCTGAAACTTTTGTGGAGCTTTTGGTAAGCCCAAAGAAGCCATTTTGTAGTTCGTCCATCTAATTTTCCATACAAATTTGGCAGCTGTCAATACAAAAATGATGTATGAAAATTCAAAAATCTGTATCTTTTGAAAGAATTTTTTGATCGATTTGGTGTCTTCGGCATAGTTGTAGGTATGGATAAGGACTACACTGAAAAAAATGATACACGGTAAAAAAATGGGTGATTTTTAATAAAACTTTTTGTCACTAAAACTTGATTTGCAAAAAAACACTGGTGTCGCTGTTCGTATGGGGTGAGTGATTGTGGTAATCGAATAATAGCATCATTAGTGCGCTGGAAGTGGGGACGCAAAGTCGTGATTATGCAGGTTATTTTTTTTGTGTGCTTTTGTGTCGCTATTCGTATGGGGTGAGTGATTGTGGTCATCGAATAATAGCATGACTTACTGAATTATTTGTGTCTTGAGCGTAATTTTCGTTAAGTAATTGGTGTTTTTTTGTGATTTTTTTTGGTGATCTTAATTAATTGTTTTGTGATTTTCAAAGCCCTTCCTATATCATCGTTGATCGGAAGGCACGGCGTCGGGTAAATTGTGTATAATTTTTTGAATAAGGTTTTATTTTTGGCTTCCTCTCCGAGGAATGCCATATAAAATCACTTGAAAATTGGCCAAAAAATTGCACCTCGATTTCTCGGAAATGGCTGAACGGATTTGGACACTTCCGGTTGCATTCGATCCCTCTTAGCTTCCGATAAGTCGCTATTGAAAATCTTCCCGTAGCCCTTTCCTGTCAAAAGATATTTACGAAAACGATTTGCAAACCTAAAACCGAAAAACAAAAAAACGATGAAAATTTTTCAAAATTGCTTCATTTTTGCATAACTAGGTAGTCTGGAATGTCCTCCATCCCTGGCTGAAACGGGATAAAAATCCATTGAAATTTGCCAAAGTTACAGCCACTTTAAGAAACCTGTTTGCATTCAGCCGCCTTCAAATCGACTAAAACGAGGCCAAAATTAACCAAAATGTCGGCATGTTGCACATTTTTGGAAAGCTCTTTCAAAACCCAATCCACTGAGATACATATCTCGACGAATTATTAAGCTTAGTCGTTAATATCTGCGGTAAACTGCTATTTTTGACGATACCAATGCATTATCACATGCTGGTTCGCCCATCCGGCTATAAAACCCAGAACTATTATACTTCATTCGAAAGCATTTTTCTTCGTGCTTCGAATGTCATCTTAGGAAATAAAATTCCCTTTGTAAATCGCGTCAAGCATGCAAAGATTCCACCCGACCTCAAATCAGATCCAGTATAGCCTCAAAAACGTCTTAGCCAAGCCAAGACAAGTCAAGTCATCTCGGGAAATGACAATATGTTATGTGTTCTTAGATACCTATCCTTGAGCCATCGATCGACTCCGTTAGCGATACACTTTTTACCCTTTCTTAAATTTTCGCTTTAGCTACGGAATAGGGGGATGGCGTCGCTATTTTTAGACCACGTTTTCCACTTTTTCTCATCGAAACCGTCTACTTTATCGACTTCATTTAGCTGGGCGAGATAGGACGCCGTCTATTTTTAGACGATGACTCAGCACTTTTCCACTCTTGCGCTTAAAAAAAACAGGTGGCAGCACGATGTAACGCCACGTCCCTATGTGAGAGCGGAATGCGAGAGAGGGAGAGAGTTTACGGAAATGGAGCATTTCCATTCGAGCAGTTTTTGCTTTTTTCTACAATGTATTCCTTATGGAGCGAACTGTCAAAAACTGCTCGACGGCGGGTGCTCCATTATGACTCGTTCGAGCACTGCATTAGTTTTTACGCCGTGACAGCATTAGACAGCTCGCGTGCATTGTTTACATGGATTTTCGTCGACAGACCGTAGGCGTATTTTACTTTTACTGGGATAGAATAGCATTCGATTTAGTAAGCCTATAGACTATATACATTATAAAGTAATATGCTTTCTATCAAAAAGGATCGCAAAGTTATTACTTTAAATTGTTTTAAAAATCCGTTTTAAATCCTTTGCGGTCGTATAAAGTGTCATGGTACCCAGAAAATTAAGCTTTATCATGTTGTTTTTTTCATAACATTATTTTTATTAGGTTCTTTTCGGTACTGGGACCTGGTTAGGACCGAGCTTTATCATTGTGAACAATAATATTAGTAATTTAGTTGAATTTTAGACCTCAATCAACGAATCGTCTATATATATTCAATGTATATTATACATGTACATTCTCAATTCATAAATTTGTGTATGAACCGAGAAGAGGAAGCCCCCATTCACCTAGGTGGATTAAGTAACGTTTTATGGTGAAAAGGCCATTTCTATATAATGATCGAAAGACGCACTGACATTTTGGATTAATTAATAGTGGAGTGAAATAATTGTGGTGAGTGACTTTGTGTGTTAACCAAAAAGACCTTCCCATAGCATCGTTGCTCGAAAGGCTTGCCGACGGGTCTGTTATGAAAGTCCTCCCCATAGCATCGTAGCTCGGGAGGCATCGAAAAGCCAATACCTTATCCTACTAACCCAAAAAAATAATGATCACGTGATGCTTGAAGGAGATGCTGTGGATTCAACGGTCTCAAGCGGTATCAACAAGTATATAGCGAAAAACTGTGTGCTTAATGAGTCTGCAACTTCAACTATCGGACTAACATTCCTCCCTTTCGTTGAACTGCACGCTTCTTGGGAGGGCGCCGGTATTGACTAATAAAGTAGGGATCTTCAGAGGTTAAACATTGAACGGATGGTTGGCTCCCACTGATCATTTTTGATTCATTGTTTAACTTCAGCTGATCTGTCAATAACGGAGTAGCAGCTCATTGGCAGTCAACCATGCTCATGCTCATGCTCATGCTCATGCTCAAACTTGATTTACAAAAAAAACACTATTTTTAATTTTTTTTATTTTTTTTTTTGTATGTTTTAGAGGACATAAAATGCCAACTTTTCAGAAATTTCCAGAATGGGCAAAAATCTTTGACCGAGTTATGATTTTTTGAATCAATACAGATTTTTTCAAAAGATCGAAATATTGGTCGCAACGCAAAAAATTTTTAACTTCATTTTTCAATGTAAAATCAAATTTGAAATCAAAAAGTACTTTAGTAAAATGTTGATAAAGTGCATCGTTTTCAAGTTATAGCCTTTTAAGGTAACTTTTTTGAAAATAGTCGCAGTTTTTCATTTTTTTTAAATTAGTTAGCACATGTTAGCCTACTTTTGAAAACAATATTTATAAAAAGCTGAGAAAATTCACTATATTTTGCTTTTTTGAACTTTGTTGATACGACCTTTAGTTGCTGAGATATTGCCATGCAAAGGTTTTAAAACAGGAAAATTGATGTTTTCTAAGTTTCACCATTTTCTATCGCAACTAATGGTCCGATTTACAATGTTAAAATATGAAACATTCGTGAAATTTTTCGATCTTTTCGAAAACAATACTTTCAAAATTTTCAAATCAAGACTATCATTTCAAACGGGCCAAACATTCAATATTACGCCCTTTCAAATGTTAGTCTTGATTTGAAAATTTGATAAAATGGACGCCCTAATAATAACGATTGGAGGTTGTAGAGAAGGCCTACAACTACAAATAAAAAGAACAAATAAAAAGAACAAAAAAAAATAACAGGATAAATGCATTTTATAAGATATAAATATAAAACGATAAAAGCATTTTTTGTTAAACAATGCTCAAATGATCTCCAAAATTCGAGAAAAATATTTTTAAAAAATACCTAAAAAGTTTGGACGACGGACACCAATCTTCGGCAAAGTTGAAGGTATTGAGGCGATTTTAATGTTTTACTAAAAAAATGAAATTGTATTTATAGTGCCTTTACACAAGATGGCCAAAACTAAGTGTTGCAAATTCAAAACAAACTCCAGATCTGCTAAAAATTTATTAAGGCCGATGCAAATATTTAAAAAAGTTTTTGTCTCTCGGCCTTGGCCGAGGTCAGGGGGGGGGGGGCAAAAAAATAAAAATATATAAAAATTTTAGTAACAAGCCATAGTCTTTACATTTAAATGAAAAAAGTGTTTTAAAATGCATTTTACACTAGTTCAGTTGTTTTGCAATCATTAGTTTTCAAAAAATCTAAGATCTGACAAAAAGAAAAATTGTATCGAAAAAAAAAAGATTTTGCATCAAAAATTTTCAAAAAATCTTAAGATTTTTTAATAAACCCAAACATGCTAAAAATGATTTTAAACGCAGGAGAATGTATTTTAATTTGATTTCAGTTGGTTGCACTTGAATTTTCATTGAAATTTTGAAGTTTATTGTAAAAATATTTTTTTTTGCCCCCTGATTTTTCGGGCCAATTTTGAAGGGGGGTGACAAAAACTTTTAAAAATATTTGTACCAGCCTAATTGAATCTATGGAATAAAGAAATGTAATCTTCTACAACGAAAGACTACGTAAACTAAAGACTTGACATAACTTCAACATCTACAATCCAACCCCGCCTCTAGACGGGCTTCAATACAAAAATTCACCAAAAATCAAATTTTAACCAATTTTTGATCTTTAAAAAGCATAAAAAAAACTCTTTAAATTTTTATTGTTTAGGTGTCAAGTTTGGGTGTGTTTTTTACGAACATTTCCTATATTTTAATTAAAAAGAAGTATGCAGTAATTTTTGTAGTGTTCCAGACTAAGCCTCTACGATTTTTTTACAATTGAAATGATTTTTTTTAACTGTCTTTATTTATTTAGGCTCATCTACCAAAGTTTTACGGAGCCATAATTACTTACTTAATTACTTAAAGCTAGGGTTAGTAGGGTAGAGTAGTCATCAATGAGACACGGGGAACAATGATAAAATGGCTCTCACAAGTCGTAGTTTCAACCAATCAGGCTCATATTTGGGGGAAAGGTGTGTCTACTGGATACACGTCTGCCATATAAGTGGCTTTGGTTATGGACGCTCCCTTGAAAAGTTATTCATAAATGTTTGATTCTGGGGTGTAAAAGTAAATTATGGACAAAAAATATTTTTTCGCTCGTAGGCTGCCATTTACACCAAAACTAATATTTCTTCAAATTTCTTTCGACGTTCCATAGGGATTAAGTTGGGCTACAATGTCATTTCATTAGATTTGGCCAAAATTTAGAATATACCCAGAATCCAGGGCTGTCTCATTGTTCCCCACTCATTTCAGCCCATGGGTAACAATGAGACACTTTGATTTTTTTTTCAATAAACTTTTCAAAATCGATGGAAATCTTTCAAAACATGAATTTAAAGTGATTTTTGGCATATTTATAGAGTTTTAACTTCATTTAACCAAAAATACTAAGTTATTTGGTATTAATATATGGAGTTTACAAAATTTAAATACTTTTTAGTGTAACTTTTGTTAATAAAAGTTTCATGTTGACAAAATCGCTTTAAAATGTTCAAGGAATGTCACCTGCAATGGAACAATACAAAAACATGATGTTTTGCTAGAAAAATGTTGATTTTCGTAGAGTGTCTCATTGTTCCCCAGCTGTCTCATTGTTCCTGCCAAGTGCGTCTACAATGAGACAGTTGAATAACTCTGGTTGTAGACGTCAGATCGATCTCATATTTTGGTCAATGTTAGAACACATTAAAAGAAAGATAATGCAACTAAAAGCTCATAAAAAAATGCTGATGAAAAAATTAGAAAAATCGTTGAAAGTTGAAAACCAAAAGTGTCTCATTGATGACTACCCTACCCTAAAGGAGGAAAGCCGTGATTCAAAGATAATGGTGCTATTATATACCAGAAAATGTGAAAATCAAGGTGAAAAGGTGAAAAAATTAGAAAGGTAAAATGCCAAATGCTACAAAAACTAAACATAAACTAAACAATTTAAGTGCAAATTTAATTACTAAAATTAAAACAAGACAAACATAAAACAATGATTTTCATGATTTTCGTAGGACAAAAGTTGCTCAAACACGGGGAAAATAAGGGGTACAGGGTTAACACTGTCAAAGGCGCATAAGCATTTTTAAAGCTGGAACTATTTTTCTATTTTTAAATTTAAAGGCCACGTGGTTTATGCACGATCCCTAAGGCCATCGCATTTTTTTATGTCGTCTCATACTCAGAAAATCAACTCAGAAAGCTCGCTGGGTTGATATTTGCTATGCACTCCAAATCTTACGTCAAGCTTATAATATTCAAATTCCTAAGAACAATTTTGTTACTAAAGTGATTGTTGATAGAGGCTATTACTCTAAGGTTTAAGCATAAGGATGGTAGAAAGGACTGGTTAACTGGTTAACTCTAGGAACACAGTTTTGCTACTTTTTTTTAATTAAAACTAAAAAATGTGCATGTTCGTTGCATTATCCTCCTAAACCCTACAAATTATCATACCGTGGTGATTTATGCTGCATCGCAACCATCACCTGTTAACAATTGAACCATCAATGTAGCTCAATGAATTGACATTGCCTGTCTGCAAAGATATTCAGAACGATACATTGCAGTTGCAGTTACAGAAACGCATCTCAATTTTTCATCACCCTTCTCCACCGCCACCTCCTCCTCCTCCTCATTCTCGCTCGTTAGCTCTGATGCCACCGGACAGGTGCTGATGAGTCTTTTGTACACAATACAACTTAGTATAAATCAGATTCCCGAAGTTACTCGTCCATATCAAACACGCAAACAGACACCGGTTTGCGACCGGCTCGACACCCCGGGCCAGACGAGGAATGCCGGCTTCTGCAGCCAGCTGTCTAGTCGTCTGCCGTTAATCAAGGATCGTCGAGGCATACACCGATTAGAATCAACGGGCCCCCACCGTTGTCTTCTTGATATAGCGCACAGAGTCCGACCCGTTCAGCGGTTCCGTGTTCCACTAGGACGCTATCAATGCAGTGGTGTTGAAGACGCCAGAGTCCGTAATTAGCTCACGATAAACCGAGTTTCGTGTCGATAAGGCACGATCAACAAAGGAAAAATGGGTTGGATCAATCAAAGGCCTAGGCCTAGCCAGCGGGTAGCGTGCAGATCCTCGCGTAATTACCATACAGATTACGCGGCCAGTTCCAATTCCGAACCAAACCCGCGTAGAAGGTCATCGAGCCGGAAGATCTATTGCGCAACGAGCGACTTCCACATAGTTCTGGCTTCTTGTCAACGCGCGGAATTGTCAATCACGTGCGATCATCTGCGGCCAAAGTGGACGTCCTTGCCGGAGGTCAACGGCGTCGATGCCCGAGTCCCCTACTCAACGCATTGATACGATACGCGTAACTCGTTTGGTTGGGTGCTCGCAGTCAGCGCATTTGTATTGTAGGTAAACAGGTATGACGAACGCATCGGATGCAGGCAGCTCTTGCACCGCGACCGGTGTATGGGCAACAAGGTATTGGCGATAAACACACTTCAACGCGGCTTCTTCAGGCTACTTGCTGCTTCATTGAAGCCAGTTTTGCCTTTTTTTTAATGTGGATGTTTCTTCTGTTGGGGGATTCATTGAACTTTGGAAAGGCCCAGTTCCGTTTATTTTTTACTGGATGGCTTAGGCAAAAATCTTGTTAGAAGGATTTGATGGCGTAGCTGTTGCTGGAATGGATGAATGGTTCTCTGCAAGTCACTCAGTACTCAAATTATTTCGATTTAAATAAATACTCCCAAATGGCAGGTACATGAAAAAACACCAGACCCCATGTGATCGACTAATTTTCAGGATTCCTTATCCTTATGTCCAAATAAGCAATTTTGCATAATTAATTTGTCCATACAAGTCGGCATACACATTTGGGGGCTTCGGCTTAGCTTAGCTTAGCTTGGTAGTCCGTGTTGACACTAGCCGAGCATAAATCTCGCAATAGCCAAATGGCGCCGATAAGAAATGAGACGAATGACAAATCTAGGGTTAGTGAAATTTCACGATTTCGCGGACAGCGTGAAATCCGTGAAATTTTTCTTCTTCCGCAAAATCCCGTGAAATTTTATGTTTGTGTGAAAGTGTAACGATTTTTCTCAAAATATTTTATCAAACTCAAATAGGAATAAAAATAATTTAATGAACTACTGTAGAATTAAGCGAGTGAATACCCTTGTACAATTACTAATATAGGGTTCGTGAATTTTGGTGATTTCGCGAATTTTGTGAAATTCTTTAAATTTATAAAATTTCTCAAATCAATTTTTTCTTCTCAATTGACGTAAATTTTAAAAGTTTTCAATTGAAAAGCTTGATACGAACCATTTGAAGAATTGTTTGGATTTAGTAATATTTTGTTAGCTTTAGTAAATATTTTACTACTATTTTATTTAAAATGTAAAATTTCAACAGGAATTAAACGAAATAAGCTTTGTTTTATCCAAAATTTAATGAAAACCTTTAAAAACATTTCAGTTTTTTTCTAAGTCCTTTTTAATTTTAACGATATTTGATTATTTTGGTGGATAATTCCCGTGAAAGTTAAAAAATGCCACATTTTTTTTTTTTGTTTTCTATTCTCATTTTGAAAAAAAAAAATCGATTTCGTTACAAAGTACATTATTTTTGCCTATTAATTTTAAATTTAGTTTTTGAAAAGATATATGAAATCCTTAAAAAATATTTTGAATGGGCTAAATATCGCAGAAAATTCAAACTATTTTACTCATTTTGGCTGGACAAGATTGTTGAATCTTGCTTTGATATGAATTCAATATAATGTAAACTGATAAAACAGAAGCAAATCAGCGAAAACGTTTTTTCTTTATAAGTCGAATATTTGAAAAGTAGTTCAATTAATGATTATACGCATGCCCTACATTTTGTTTCAAAATATAAATAGAGCTCATACATAAACCAGGTGGAAACTTTTATGAAAATTATGAGATTTTTTTTGTGTCACGTTCAAATTTTGTTAAGTTTTTTTTAGTTGAAGAATAATATATAATGAATCATAAAAAGATGTTTCTGTTTCAAAAAACAAAACAATTTCAGAGTTTTTAAGACATTTTTCACGTTCCGTGAAATTTGCGTGAAATTTGGTGTTGTAAAATTGAGGTCCCCGTGAAATTTGCTATTTTCGAGCGTGAAAAATCACTAAGCCTACAAATCACCATTCATTTGTCCTTTTGATTGACTCCTCACGATCAACGGGGGAAGTAGGGTAGGGATGAGAAATTTGGATACACTATTGAGATCCCTTACAACTTAGACGGTATCCGGATTTGGAGGGGAAAAGGCTTTGATGGGATACTTGTCCCGTCCCCTCTTCGATTTGCATGATCGATTTGTCCTAAGGGGTAACTTTTGTCCCTGGTCACGAATCCGAAGTCCGTTTTTTGATGGGACATTTTATTTTATGGAAAATTGAATGTACTTTTCAAATCGGCAATAACCCAGAAGGGTTATTTTTCATTTAGAACAAAAATGCTAATTTTAAAATTTTGTGAACTATGTTCGACAAAGTTGTAAGCAGACAATTAAACTACAATTAAACGGAAAATTAAACTCTAAAAATCAGCCTGCAAAGATACAAAAAAACTAAATTTTTAAATGATCATTTTTGTTCTACATAAAAAATACCCTCCAAGTTTATTGTAGATTAGAAAGGTGCATTAAATTTTCCACATGTCCTTCAAAAGAATACAGTCGAGTAACTAAAAATAGCAGAATTTTTGAAACTATTGAAAGTTTCGACAGAAACGTGCACGCATCCTGGTGGCGAGTAGAAGCACTACGCGACGATGTTCGGATTGTACGGAATGACAGCGTGCTTGGAAATATTCAAATTTTTAATTCATTCAAATATGTTTTAACATCGATGAAAGTTGTTGTAAAGTGTGGCAATCGCATAAACGAATCAAATGATGTATAAATAATAAGGGCTGAGTTAATTTTTTATGCTTTTTTCCTCAAATTAGCCAAAAAGCTCTTTTGGAAAAATGATTTTAATGAGATTTGATTTATTGATAATGCTCCTTATGTGTGTATTATTGGTAGAACAAACTATTAGAGCCATATTACAGCAAAATTACAATAATTTTCTTAAAAAATGATCAGTTATTCGATTTTTTCCAAAAAATCACCAAATAGCATTTTTAAGGTCAATATTTTGGTCAAATAGGAAGAAAAGTAATGTTTAAACACTTTTACATTACATTTTATCATTACTTTCAACTTTTGCAACATTTAACTCAAGGTATCCAAAATATCGATCATCTTTTTAGAAAAATCATTTAAATAAAAAAACAGTCACAAGGGTTGCAAGATCTTCAAACTTTTAAACTCTCTTGGAATAGCTTTTGATTACCTATCAGAATGTAACAAAAATGACTTTTTGGCGGGCATTCAAGGGTTTGTTCCGGTGACATACTAAGCCCAAATCCAAAATATGAGCTTGATTGGACGTAACAGGAGCTGGCGCTTTGCATTTGAATTTTAAATGGGATTTAACCCGTAAGAACAGATTTTTTTAAAAATGTCACTTTTTGAGGCATTTTGGCCACTGAAGCGTTTTGGGAGTTTCTGTGTATTTTTGGATGCGTTGTATGGGAACTCGTGCATGGAGAAATCCGAACAGGTTGGCGGTTGCTTGGGAGGATTTTCAGTGCGCGTTAGATTTTCATTGAGAGCTCTATAGATACGAATGCGCTTGGCTGTTCCATGATTCCAAGTCGATTTGGCGTGTTCGCTCAAATATTTTTGCAGGGCTGTGGAGTCGGAGTCGGAGCCGAAGATTTCTGATAACCCGGAGTCGGAGTCGGAGCCGGAGTTATCTTAAATTTAACAAAAAATATGTTTTTTTATTGTTCAGTATTTTCTATAGAACAACTTAATTTACAAAACAGCTTATATTTTTAATTGATTTATCAGATGACATTATGTTTTTGAAACTTTTTATTGTGATTGAAAAGCTCTAATTGTGTTATTACACTATAATCACTAAATGATAACCTCTTACCCAAGTATGTTGTATCATAATTTAAAAAAAAAAATAATAATAAAAAATATTGGTTATGTAGTCAGTTCTTGAATGCTTCCTTTTGCCTATATTTATGTGCCTTTTCAATTCAAATTTGACCAAATTTCATCCAGTTATTTCTGAAAAAGTACACACACAGTCATCTTTTACCCCGATAGCACATGTCTTGGAAGTTTTAAGTTAAATCGAGGTACATAAAAAGATTAAAAATAGTAATCGCTGTTTTTGCAAATCGAAAAAAGTCACTGACAGTTTAACTTTTGTAACAAATAATCAACGATAATAACAATCTCTTACTTGGAACTCAACATGCGCATTTTGTTTATAACTGAGTGCAAGAAAATCAAAGTGTTGCATTTAAAATAATTGAAACTAACAAAAAATATCAAAACAAGTTGCAACAAATTTTGAAATAATCATTGATTGTTGATGTTGATTTTAGGTAAACTATTTTGATATCGTTGAAAATTATCGTTGAACAAATCTCAAGAATTCATTACAAAAATGAACTAATAAAAAAATGTGTAGAACAAAATATAGGATTTAAATTTATTTTTCAAATATTATAAAAAAAAAACAAAATCAAAATAATATCAACTTGTACGAATTTTCTCATACTGTTTGTCCCACGGTGATAATCATTGCATATCAATGTACATAAAAAAAATAAAATATTTGTGACCTAGAAAATATGTAACTTGTGGATTTTAAGTTTTTTTCATATATTTTGATGGAGGCGCAAGATCATTCATAAAGCTTCGTTTTAGGTGAAGATTCACGAAGTATCGCGCGCTTCCTTTTTAAAGTATATAAAATTTTAAAATTAAAATAAATTAAAAAATTTCAGGTTTAAAATATTTTCCATGTCACAGATATTTGAAAAGGACATCTTAAGCGTCCTTTCCACGAAGAAATTGTTTAGATACATTGATTTGCAATAATAATCTCCTTTAGCCATGGCGTGATGTCCATGTACGTCTTAAAAAAAAAAAACAAAAAAAATGTTTCGTTTAAAATTGTCATTTAAAAACAAGGTGCCTGTCACTGTGCTTCTTACAAATGTCAGCCTGAAAGTGAGCAAATTGAATTTTAATGTTCAATAGATCATTAAGGCCAGGTTTCTTTTAGTTATTCATTCAAAAATAACAATTTAATATTTAAATTTATTAGCATTGAAAAAAATATTTGCAAATATTTTACTTACAAAACTGTTCTTCTCAAAATGCCTCTAAAACTGAAGATATTTTTTGATTTCTGTTTCCATAACGTATAAAACTTGTGACCTAGAAACTTTTTTTTCGTTTATTCACTTTATTTTACTTTTACTTAACTTATTTTTCTTGAGAAAAACATGACGCTTAGAGAGTATTTAAATAATCCTATTTATCAATGTTTTAAAAATAATTAACTAATAATAGTTAACTAACTTTTGAAACATTTAAAAATATGTGGAGTCGGAGTCGGAGTCGGAGCCAACCATTTGTTGAAAGCTGGAGTCGGAGTCGGAGTCGGCTAGAGTTGGTAGGCCGGAGTCGGAGTCGGAGTCGGAGCCAACCATTTGTTGAAAGCCGGAGCCGGAGTCGGAGTCGGAGTCGGCTAATTTGAGAAAGCCGGAGTCGGAGTCGTTTGAAATATGACCCGACTCCGCAGCCCTGTATTTTTGTAAAACTTTTTTAATTGTTATCATTAATAAAACGGCATGTTGCTTCCAAAAAGCGTTTTTAACTGAAATAAAGTAATAAATAGCTCTGTTAAAAGTGAGCAAGCAAGTTCATCGACAGATTTGCAAAATAATTTGGAAGAAAATAGAACCTACCAAGCATACAATAATTTCCTTTAAATTTTATGTGTACAAAAACAAAAATCAAAATAAAGCTTAAATAAGCTGTCGTAATAATGTCTACTTGGTTTGAGTTCTTGAGTTTTGATCGTTTTATTTTTTTCTGAAAAATTATATAAAGCGATATTTTTTATTTTATTTTATGGATTTAGGTATATTAGATATGAAATGCAGTAATTCAATTCAATTCGGTTTTATTGGTGAATAATCAAGATACAATGAGTTATTTTGAAGTGCATAACAGAGTTTTGGAGTTCCTTACAGCTGTGTGTTGCATCATAATCCATTTAGGAACAATTATTTCTTTAACTAAGGCACTAGCAAGAGTAAGAAAAACTATAAAAACTTACAGAAATTGCAAAGGAAAGGGGATAGAGGAAGAGAAAGCTTATATCTAGATCACAGGTAATTTATCCTTTGTAGATGTGTTTGATCATCAGTTCCCCAAGGGCCAGGAATTGTTCTGCCTTGTTCCGGCAGCTCCGAAACCGCGTCATCATCTCCCCGCGAGAGCAAAGAACTCCGGCAGGGTGAAGAGATCTTCCCGGTGACTTCTTGCTGGGCCGTACTGCCGCTACCGGCAGCGACCACGCTGGCGAACGAACGCCCCCAACCAGGAGGGAACGCTGAGTTTTCCGCTGGAACCGTACGCTGTCCAGCTGCAGGAACGGCTGCGCTCGTACTTCACTGAGGAGGGTGGGACGCTTTCTTCTTCCTCTTTTCCTGCTCCTCGAGGTAGGCCTTGCGCGCGATGCATCCGCGGTAATTGCCGGTATGGTTGCCGTCACAGTTCGCACACTTTACGCGCGGCTTGGTTTGTTCTGCCTTGTCCCCCAAGTCCGCCTTTTGGGCAGTGCGCACGCCTCCGAAAGGTGTGACTCACCGCACTTCACGCAGCGGGGCCGGAGGTTGCAGTTCCGCGAGCCGTGGCCGAATTTCTGGCAACGGTGGCATTGCGCTACGTCCGTCGGGTTCTTGGTGTAAAACCGTCAGTTTACCCAAAAACCGTCCAACGTTTTAGTCCGCCGCAGGTCTTGGATCTTGACGGCGTCCGAAAGGTTACCCTTCAGGTCGGAGATCGGACGGTCTTGATAACCCTGCAAGACGACCTTAACAGGGGGCTTCTCGGGGTTGAATGTGTAGAAGTTGAAGTTGCTACGCTTCAATTCTTCAAACACCAGGTCGAAATTCTTTTTGGTCAGTGTGATCACTTGCACTGCCGACTTACCGATTTTCAGACAATATCCGAGGCCTTCCAGCAACTCGTCAACATCGTCCGCTAACGTGTCCAAAACAAAAATTGGAGGTGGTCTACGTTTCACTGGAGAGTTGTTCTTTTTTGACGTCGGCACTTTTTTCCGTGCACGACCATCATCGTCGTCGTCGTCGTCGTCGGTATTGCTGCTACCGTCAGAGTTGTTATTTTCTTCGTCGTCGCTCAGCATCTGGAATTCGTTCCTGATGGGGATGTTGGCGGATGTTGATGTGCCACTGGTCGTGGCACCGGAAGTACCGGAACGGGTTCGCACTGGTGATCTTGGGACATATCCGGGATGTAGTAACTTTTTGTCGATTCCATCTGCGCTCACGCTCCCCTGCGCGATGGCGGCCGACACGGCGTTGGTTTGTTTACCTTTTTGCACACGGCCGGTAGACGAACTTCACGGGTTTTTCGAGGCCGCACTCGAACTGCCACGGCCACGGCCGGCCTTTGGCATGCTGGAGAAGCAAACTCGCGGGTAACCACAATCAATTACGGCGAAAAAAATCGAAAAAAACGAGGGAGCATTGAGCACTAGCTGCATGCTCTCGTGCGTACACGAAGGGAGCTGGGAAATGCAGTAAAAAAAACTTAAAATCTCAGATTTTTTATACTTAACTATGGGAATTATTTTTTATTTGAGGCTATCAATTCAAAATTTGTTATATGCTTAAAAAGCCCATTTTGTAAATCAATGCAAAAATAAAGGTTAAACGTTCAATCGATTGCACGAGTTTTTGTTAAATGAAAAATTTAATTTTCATCGATATTTTTTTTCCTTCTTGTTTTTTAGGGAAATTTTGAAGAGAAACGTAAAATACAATTTTTTATGGCCTAATTGTTTTGGTGAGGAAACTAGAGCAAGTGATTTCAGGATTAGAGTGGTCAACATCCGGAATGTTTGCTTAGTGAGATTTGAAAATAATGAATAATTTTTGCTCTAGTCTAATCTAATGGAACATAAGATAAGTCATTCTAAAGAATACTCCAGGGAAAAACATGTGATTGGATTACGCCTCAAGTTTTGATTTAGTTATTAAAGAATGATCATTGCTGTAATTTGAAAAAGTTACTATTTCAATAAAAATCATGTGATCAACAATTCTCACAACTATATTGCTAACATCATCGAGTTTCTCTTTACTATGTATAAAAGATATTTTTTTAAATATAATTGATCTATAAAACTTGAAAATTAAAGAAAAGATTGTTTGAACGGGTAAACATTTTGGCCACGCGTCGCCTCTGTTACTAAACAATCTAATCAGGAAGAAAATCGATCACCAGTTGTGCTAGTTCCAGCCTGCCTACCAAAAATGCTTTGTGGCATTCGTAATAGATGACCACAAGCTTAAAAAAACGTGATTTTACCAGAATTTCTGAAGCCATTGTCTAACAAGTAACCCGATACATTTAAAGTCAATTAACATTCCAACGCCCAAGGCTCCAAAAAAGTTGGAACGGTAACTTCAACTCAATGGTTCTCGGGCCTAACTCAACCAATCAAGATGATTCTTCTTTCCAGTGATTTTTTAGGATGTCTAGATGATTCTAGAACTTTGCAGAACTTAATTTGATCAAATCTGTAATTTTTGCGATCAAAAACATCGTTCCACCTTTTTTTTACGCGTGTAAAAGATAATTCGCCAAAAATTCCAAGGAGGCAGTCGTTTTAAAAAAGGTGGAACGAAGTTTTCGGTCGCAGAAATTACAGATTTGTTCAAATCAAGTTCTGCAAAATTTTAGGATCATCTAGACATTCTTACAAATCACTGGAAACAAGAATCGTCCCGTTTGGTTGAGTAATGCCTGAGAACCAGCGAGTTGAAGTTACCGTTCCACCTTTTTTGGGAGGCTTGGGCGTCCGTGTAAGTTGGACATGCGTTGGGCGTTCCAGTGTTAAGAGGATGTCAGGGTTAAAAAAAACATACGTACAATAGCTTTAAAAGTATCCCAATATAAAATGTACTCTTTTGTTAAAGCTGCAGAACATCTAGATAACAAAACCAAATAAATGGTTTCGCGTTCGTGAGTGTCGATCAACTTGAAGCTCAACCCCGGAGGGCAAGCTCTTTGAAAAGACAAATTTGTTACCATGCCGGCAACAGGCTCGTACTGGTGACTGCAGACCACGACCAGCTCAATTTTTTTGTGTACAATCCTCTGCATTTGCTCCAGAGAAACTGGTTTCGCGAGAGAGGGAATCCACAACAAAGTGAGATTTCCGCAGCGAGCAGGATTCAACAACCTGGTCCTGGGCTCGTGAAAAAAATACAAATTTGCCAGCTCATGATTACCGAACCGAAAATTCCCCGAAAACTTCTTTCTTCACCACGCCATCGATCGGCAGGCGCGCATATTTACTGTTTCTGACGCGTTCGCGCGCGGTCAGTACCCGCAAAGAACTTGAACTTGAGCGCCACGACGATCATTTCTTCCGAAGGTCTGTTACAACTCCGCCGCAGCGGTGGAGGATGCTAATTACGCACCACAACGCCCCGCAAAGTGATTGGGCTCCAGCGGGCCGGATCGCGCCGCAGCCAATTAAGTCATTTCAACGCAAAACAACACCTCAGACAACCGGCGGCCGTTCAGCTGACCAGTGTAACGAGACTTGTTTGGGCTTGGGCGTTCTACCACGTCACCGTGACTCAACCCAAGCAAGCTGGGCTCTAGCTACCGCCTGCCAGTTGAACTTTGCGTTGAAACTTTCTATGTTCCGTGGCGACACATCGTCGTCGTCAACGTTTACACTCTGAAACGAAATCTGTAAATCTTAGTAAACCTTTTTCAAACACTACCTACCACCGCACCTTTAATCTTCAACTTGAACTTCACAGAGGTGCAAATCGAACCGAGTGACGGCCACGCGTCGTGACACTCGTTTGGAATCGGTTTCAAGATCGACCGGTACCTGGTATGTCTATACGTGTCCCTTGGTACCACATGGCGCTGGACGTTATGGTATTTTCTGAACCTCGAGGGGGGAAAATGTTTTTCCTCCTTGTTTGGTCTCGAGACGGTGTGAACGAAGAGATTAATTAGCGTATGCATTGCTGAATTACTTTATTGCAAAGAGGTTTGCGATGCATATGCGGTGGATATTGCAACTTGTTTTAGTAATGGTTGTTTTGCAGCATAAACAAGTGCAGAAGAAAAGCTGGTCGGCGATGCTTTTATTGTTGTGCATGGTTGGGTGGGCGAACCCATACATGGTTTAGATAGATGTTTCGATGCAAGCTTAGAACGAGAGATCATAGAGGCATCGATATCTTGACGGCAATGATTTAATATTTGATTTTTTTAAGTGAAATTTTCATGCAAATAAGACTTAACTTCTATACAATAAGGCTGGTTCAGGAGTCATTTTCACAATCCAAAAAAAGCTTAGTTTGTTAAAATACACATTAGCTTTGACATCTCATGACATGCAACATTTTGAATTAATTTGAAAACATTTTTGCATTCCTTGTGGAAAGCATATGCATATAATGCTCGATTAAAGCTCCAAAAATACTATTTAGGCTATAAACTTACCAGCAACAGCGCCGCCTCGAGTAAACACGCAAAAGTATGCTACTTACTGGCCAAAAAGATCAAATTTAATGCACTTTTGATTTTGTTGGCACACACAGTGACACACGCGAGAAACCCTCAAACGCTCAATAAATATCGCCAAAGTCAACTTTTCACTTTCGCTTATTTTTTCACGGCAATTTCGATACAAAACTGCCCCCAGCTTTTGGCAACAAGTTTTTTTACACATTAGTTGATCACTCACTTGAAATATAATCCCGAAACATGTAAATAATTAGCAAGCGCCATCAAAAAAACATACGCGCCAAGTCTTTTGACGTTTCAATTTTGACGACCCATTCCAATCGAAGGCTGAAGAAAACCGAGAGGGAAGCGAAAGCAAATAAAGCACAAAGGGTGGCTACCAACACAGCTAGCAGCGCCCGTTGGTGTGAGCCAGAGATGCCAGGAAATTATCTCTATAAATGCTACTTTTCGTGAGTGTTCGCTTAAAATTTCATCAATTTTGGCAGCACTAAGCAGAGCGCTGGAAGAAAAAAGAACTAAGCTGAAAATAGGAAAATGGGCGTGGTCCAATGCACTCGTTTGATTAGAATTCATTTTGGAAATATTTTTATCAAATGCTTGTAAAAGGAATAGAATAACTTTTAGTAAAAGTGAAAATAACCAGATATGTTCACAAAAAGTTGCTCTACTCGTTGGTGTACTTGGTTTAAGTATATTTCAAGGAACACTCCAGATTATCCAGCATCATTCAAACACGACCGCTTATTAGGCTTAACATGGGTTTATTTCCCCTATTAAAAAATTACGGTTCCAGAAATCCGGAACATCCGAAAAGTTCATTTTTTACTGTTCTGCGTTCCTCACCTCACTGAGGAAAGGCTATAAAATCACTCAAAAAATGAAAGTATTAATTTGACCTCTTAGACCCATCTGCATGTATAGTATACTCCATGAAATTGAAAGATATGTCCAACTTTAGCATTCCGTTGTTCGCTGAGCCATCCTGGCCAATCTGGAACCGGTTACCGGTGGCCACTTGGGGACACTTTCGGAATATGAGAGAAACCCTATGTTCCGACGTATCAAACTTCATGAAATTCGGATGGTAGGGTTACTTTCATATTCCGGAAGTGTCCCCAAAAGGCCACCGATAACCAGTTCCAGATCGGCCAGGATGGCTCAGCGAACAACGGCATACCAAAGATGGACATATCTTTCAATTTCATGGAGTTTTATGAGCAACATGATGGGTTTTCACCAAAAAAAAGTCAAGTTGGCCGTTCATCGGGTACCCGGGAACCGGTTCCAGGTTACCCGGAAGTGGCCATTTACACTCCAGAGGGGTTCTGGCAGGGTGGCCACCAGATTTCGATTTTCAATTTCCCGGTTTTCTCCCGAGACCGGAAGGAATTTTCCGGAATGTTTTTAAACCAAATTACAATGTTTTTTTTAGGCTAACGTTGGTATCAACATACTTTTGGAACGCATAAATTTGGTTCAAAGTTTGAGTTCCTCAAGAAAGCTTTCAAATATCTTGAGTACAAAGTAAGTAAGTTGAAAACGAAGCCGTTTTTATCTGTTTCCAATCCAAACCTCTAATTTTTCTAATGATTGGGATTTTTCATCATCATGCTCTATAGATTTTACAAACTGAAAATAAAAAAAAAACTTTTTTATTTTTTAGAATAACATTAATTATTATTAGAAAGCAGGAAATGGCATTTACAATTTATTAATTTTGTAGAAAAGATTTGCAAAAATACATTGTTATCAACATTTATATAAATGCTCGTAAAGTTTCTTTGAAAAAAGGTTTTGTGTATTCAAGAAGAACGATTATTCCAATAATTATTAATTTCTGTGAATTAATTATTATTTTTTGGTGAGTACTTTCTTTTTAACCAAAAAGTCTTTTTGAATCATTAGTCCAAACAAAAATGTATACACTTTGGCAGCAGTGCAGGAAAGTTCCATACAAATATAAAAAACGGTATCTTGACACTTTTTTTTATCGATTAAGTATCTTCGGTAAGTTGATTGATGGAATAAATTTTCGAAAATAATTTTAATTTAGAAAAACTGTCTGAAATACCCAAAACACAAAATGGTAAAAAATCATAAAAAATGATCGAGCTGCGATTTTTTCAACAACACATAAGGCTGGTACAAATTTTATTTAAAGTTTTTGTCCCTTCCTTCAAAGTTGCCCCGAAAAATCAGGGGGCAAAAAAAATTTCTTTTCATAGAAAATCTAAATTTCAATCGAAAATTGAGTGCAATCAGCTGAAATCTATTTAAAATACATTCCCCTGCGTTTGGAATCATTTTTAAGCATGTTTGGGTTGATTTAATAATCTTTTGATTTTTTTTTTAATTTCGGTCTTTAATATCGCAAAAAGTTTTTTCCGTACATTTTTTGAAGACTAATAATTGCAAAACAACTGAACTAGTGTAAAATGCATTTTTAAACACTTTTTGCATTCAAATGTTGAGACTATGGCTTGTTCTTTAATTTTTTTGTTATATTTTATTTTTTTGTTTTTTTACTCAACGTCCATGTACGTTTCTTCAAATCAGTTTTCTTAGTAAAGCTTCAAAATAAAATGTTTTTCTGTATTTCTTAAACTATCTGCTGAAAATGCCAAGCATTTTGGAGATATTCTTTCTTTTAATTAAATATTCATTGACTTTTTTTTATTTTTTCTATTATTTTTTCTTCCATATTTAATAATAATAATTTTGTATAAATTTATGGAGACCGACGAATTGTTTTTGGAACAGAGATTTTTTAAACTGCCCAAAATATACATTTGAAAAATTTTCAAAAATAGTTTTGATTTCAGATTTAAACATGCTATTTAATAGTATTTTTTAGAAGTTGTAGCTATTTTCATTAAAAAATCATTCTATTTTAGCTTTAAAAATCGAATGGTTGAGAAAATTCTTTACTGCTTTCTTTGAAGGACAAATCTTGATCATTAAATTAAAAAAAAATCCTGATTTAAATTTTATGCACAACTAATATTTTAGCAAACAAAGGTCAAATTAACAATATCCAAATTATGAAACATATGATTATTTTTACAAATATTTGAATGTTTTAAATTAAATGGCACAATTTACAAATTTGAAACAAATATTCGTAGAAAAACAAAAGAAAAACTCTAAAACGGTGCCCTTTATTTTAAATTCTTAAAATTTCTTAACGAATGCAAATTATAGGTTTATCATTCAAATATTTTTGAATATTTTTGGCACAATTTACAAATTTGAAACAAATATTCGTAGAAAAAAACAAAAAGAAAAAACTCTAAAGCGGTGCACTTTATTTTAAATTCTTAAAATTTCTTAACGAATGCAAATTATAGGTTTATCATTCAAATTATTTTTTTAAACATTTTCTGATTGGTCAAAAATAATTCGCCCGTAATTCACTGCACCTTAAATATGGTTGTTAGCTTTTGCTTCAAATCAATTTATTTTTTTTTTCTCTTAAATATTTCGTTTGAGGGGTTTTTTTCTGGCCCCCCTGAGACCGCTCGTGGTACTTTTGTCAAAATTTAAATAAACTTAAAATATTTTCCCGGTTTGTCAGTCGAATTCCCGAGTTTTTCCCGGTTTTCCCGGTTTTTTCCCGAGGTGGCCACCCTGGGTTCTGGCAATCGTGTATTGTATTTTAGTAAGTTTTATGGATCTATTTCAACTATCATGAGAGTATTGGTATCACATATATGTGAAAAATAGTAAAACATGAACTATTCGGATGTTCCGGATTTCCGGAACCGGTAGGTCACCTGCCCCTGATGGTAATATTTGTGGTCCTGTCGAATGCAACCCGGAGCATCCTGACTGGTTGAAATTTGCCGGAGATACAGGTCGTCAAAGTTGGGGTCTCAAAAAGGTCTTTTTTCGGTTGTAGCTGATTCCCGGTGGCCACAGTCACCAAATCCGATTTTCCAAGTCGGTTTCGGAAATGGGACGTCCTAAACTTTTATTTGTGACTAAAAGAAGCGGAAAAACTGGATTTTTGACGAATTTTTAAAGATTGGGGTCGAAAAGGAATCCAAAACCTTTAAAATAACTAGGGGGTCGTCTGAGATTTATTTGTTTTGTAGAATGTGTATTTATACTATAAGTTTAATGTCAGAAAATTTCAAGGCTCTAGCATGTCGTATCAACAAAGTTCAAAAAGCAAAATATAGAGAATTTTCTCAGCCTTTCAAAAATATTTTTTTTCAAAAGTGCGGGTAATTCTCCGTCAACTCACACAGCAGTTGCCCCGACCCCTCTTCGATTTGCGTGAAACTTTGTCCTAAGGAGTAACTTTTGTCCCTGATCACGAATCCGAGGTCCGTTTTTTGATATCTCGTGACGGAGGGGCGGTACGACCCCTTCCATTTTTGAAAATCTAATCTAACACAAACGCAGCCAGTCCGATGAAAGCATGCTGAAAAGTCTTGTGATTAGATTACGCCCCAAGCACTTTTCTTGACAATATTAATAATTGCAGTACATCCGAGAACACCCGAAAATGAATTGCAAAAATTAAAGCGGCCAGCCCTACTGCGTTGTGTTTACCGCAAAGAGGATTCTGTGAACGGATCACATTTCACAGAATCTACAGGGGAGGAAGGATGCGTGGACATACCGTACCAAACGCTCCGAAATAGTTGTGGTTGGGTGTGTAAGTGTAAATTTGGCAAATAATTATATTTAAAGGGGGGTTCGTGGAAATGGAGAAATGGGGATTGAGAAAATGGAAGATGGAGAAGGGGTAGGAAGGATATTTCATTTAATCAATAGTATATGATTTATATTGGTATGGTATGTATGAAAAAAAATCAGCAAAAAAAATATGGAAAGATCTCACCAAAATCTGGATATTTTAAATAGGCAGCTTCAATCTTCATTTTCCTGCAACCGGAATTGAACACAGCCTGACGGCGTGACGATCGTCACCTCCTCTAGGTTCTTGATAGTTTTCCGTCGACGAACCAAATCGAATAGATTCTGCTTCCATTTAGGGGCTGTTTAAGTGAATGGAAAGGCTCCGCAGGTTGCAAACAGCTTCTGGCTTTGCCGGAAGGGAATCTTCTCCGTTCCACCATACGAAAAAGTTCACGGAGAGATTCACTTTTGTCTTCAGCCACATGAAGATTATCTTGCAAATCTGAAACCACCGTGGAATTTTGTAAAAATTGGCCAAAAGATGTGAGAAATAACTTGATAAAAAAAAAATCGGAGAAAACGTCAAATTTACGACACCGAAAAAATTTTACGTCCCTACGACCCCTTCCATTTTTGAGCATACGAAAAAAGAGGTGTTTTTCAATAATTTGCAGCCTGAAACGGTGATGAGATAGAAATTTGGTGTCAAAGGGACAATTATGTAAAAATAAGACGCCCGATTTGATGGCGTACTCAGAATTCCGAAAAACGTATTTTTCATCGAAAAAAACACTAAAAAAGTTTTAAAAATTCTCCCATTTTCCGTTACTTGACTGTAAAAACATGGAACATGTCATTTTATGGGAAATTTAATGTACTTTTCGAATCTACATTGACCCAGAAGGGTCATTTTTTCGTTTAGAACAAAATTTTTCATTTTAAAATTTCGTGTTTTTTCTAATTTTCCAGGATTATTTTTTAGAGTGTAACAATGTTCTACAAAGTTGTAGAGCAGACAATTACAAAAATTTTGATATATAGACATAAGGGGTTTGCTTATAAACATCACGAGTTATCGCGATTTTACGCCAAAAAATGTTTTGAAAAAGTTGGTCGTCATCGATCATGGCCGTTCATGGTCACCCGCGACAGACACGGACGACGAAACAAAGAGAAACGTAAAAAGTAACTTTTTCAAAACATATGATATATGCATATGTGTGCCAACAAAATCAAAAGTGCATTAAATTTGATCTTTTTGGCCAGTAAGTGGCATACATTTGCGTGCTTACTCGTGGCGGCGCTGTTGCTGGTAAGTTTATAGCCTAAATAGTATTTTTGGAGCTTTAATCGAGCATCAAACTCTTCTCTTCATATGACGAAGATAGGTGTTTGATTGGAAAGGGTATATTTCCCCTACCAAGGGAAGGTTAAAAAAACTCTTTTCGTGACCCTTTTCCGTGTTTCACAACCTGATTGCAAAAAAGTAAAACTTTGTTGTAAATTATTCAGTAAACAGTACTTAAGGGGATGAATGAAAAAATATGTCGATGGTTTCCGCTGTTTTGAAGATTCCAAAATATCTGTTACACAAATCGTAGTGCAAAATACTCCGGTTGATGTGTACCGTTAAGCCTGAGAATAATTACTTATTAGCAAATTTGCTGAAAATTTCTCAAAAAAATCAAAGTAGTTATTTATATCGTAGAAATGATCGGCGTAGAACCTTTTTATTTAGTTAGGTATTGAATTCAATTGTCGATTAACTGTCGCAGTATCGACCAACCTTAAGGTAGTTGAAGTGCATTTTAAGGGTAATTTGTTTGCATTTTAGGTACGTAAAAATGTTAGGGAAATGCTAGTGTTGTAAATGAGTGATAGAAAAAACTATCATTTGATGATTCCTGCACCAAAACATCAGAGGGTATAGCGGCCGAGTTGCGAGTTCTGTGGCAAATTTTGTGGCTATGCTCTGTTGAGGGGGGATGATAGTAGCAGCCGCTGATAAGTTGCAAGATAACTGTATGTCGAAAAGGGCCACGAAGTTAATTTTTGAAAATTGATTTAAAAATCCATTTAAAATCCTTTGCGGTAGTACAAAGGGTCATAACCATTGCGGTTCATTGTACCGTAAAACGGGGTGACTTTGATAGCCGGGGTGACTTTGATAGGTTTGCGATTTTTCCGCAAAATGAAGAGTACAATTAAAATACGTAAGGAACGGTTTAGAAACATACTGACCGTGGTAGAGAAGTGTTCAAAGTATCTCAAGAAGAACTGTTTATAAAATTTTAACAAGTTTAAGTAGTTAGTTAACTATAGTTAAGAAAATGTTGATGAAAGTCATTATTTTAAACTTCTCAAAGTGTCATGATTTTCTCAATGAACATGATTTTTAATCGGAAAACGGAATGCATTTTCGGATTCTTTGGACAATTTTCCACTAGGAGAAGGTTAAATAAATTTGTAAATAATAAATAATATGTGTTTTTGAAACACCATTTAAAAAAAATCTCCAAATTTATAAGCAATTTCAGTAAAATAAATTTCATCTAAAATGTGAAAACTTGTGATTCGTGCTTCAAATTCTGTGAAAAATGCAAAATAAATCGATAATTTTATAAACAAAACCAGTTTTAACAAATTTTAGGCGAAATTTCGACTTTTTAGCAATTTTACCTTAAATTTATTTGTATTTTGCTTAAAAGCTTATACACTTAGTTAACTAAATATAAACATTGTTTTTTTTTTTTCTTAAAAACTATATCAGTGATGGTACATTTAGGGTACAAATAAAGTTTGAACATCTTAAATATGATTTTAACAAGAAAAACTATGACTATCAAAGTCACCCCGGAATTAAAACTAAGAATTTTTAACGTTACTATTTTTTTAAACATTATTGAAAAAACTTTTATTCCGAAATAGTGCATGGACTTTGTGTAGTCTACCCCAGTACATGTTTTAAAAATAATAATCTTGAGAAAAACCTCACATGTTGGAAAATATGCTAAAAACAAATTGAAATCCTATCAAAGTCACCCCGGTTTACGGTACTCAGAAAAATAAGCTTTATCGTTGTGAATATTACAAATTTAATCATATTGTTGCATCCAAAAAAAAAAACTCCTTCTGTTGGTGAAAGAAATTATGTTCGTGTTCTAGTTTACGATTTTTGGCACTTTGTTAGCAACTTTAAAAGAGCAAAAGGGCAAGAGATTTATTGTTTGAGAAATCACCGATTGTTATTGGACACTCAATAATATTTAAATCAAATGAATGTATTTACATAAATGAAAAAAAAAAATCTAAATAAATAAAGAAAGTTTAAAAAGCAAGAGAGTTGTCCAAATAAGTCTCTAAAAGTAGTAACAGTAGTAGTTAAAATTTGTATTGCGGATCGAGTCAGTCAGTCAAGTCAGTCAGTCCAAGTCCGGTTGTGTAAAGGCACGGTTCCAATATGTAGAATGATTCTAGTATAATGACTAAGACCAATACTTAGACTACGCACATTTCATCTAATAAATAAATGTGTTCTAAATCTTCGAATTCGACTCATTTAGAATCCATTATAGCCCCATTCCACTTTGCTTGTTCCTCCTTTCCCCCCCGGTTAGGCAAAACTCACCCATCCGGCGAGAACTCGAGATTGTACGCTCCGCCATAGTACTCGCAGGTGTTGCACGCGTTCGGCTGGTCGTTCCAGCTCTTCTTGGGCTCCAGCGAGCAGTAGATGGCCCGGTGGACGGCGTCCCCGTCGCCAAACCGCACCGGGAGGCCACTTTCGCGGCGCCGCAACCACGGGTGCAGCGTCATTTTGCTCGCTCGCCTGTTTTCCCCGTTCGACTTTCTCTCTCCGGGGCGAGGGAGGGTTTACTCTTGCGTGTAATTCGTTCACTGTTTTGCGCGGTTTGCAATCACCCCGGCCACCACTACACTTCCTGCATGAACGGAGAGAGACCGTTTTTTCCTTTGGCTGCAAATTTCACACTGCAAATTTGCTGGAAACAACTTAGAAATTGATCAACACTCCTGAACCTCCTTCTGGTTGGGAGGAAAATTTTTATTGACTTTTTTGACAGAGCCGTCACTTTTTCTTCCTGCTTGTCTCCGCCACGCTGAACCTTTTCCTTTCCTCCCCGGCAGGGCACAGACGCGTCAAAAATGAAGACTTTTTGGATTCCGGTTTGCTGATCACGGGTTCATCATCAGCAAATGGACACTTTTATTACAAAAAAAAAAACGATTGTAACGAAAGATTAACGCGCCTTCACGAGTTGAGCAAACTAGTTGAATTTACTTTTAATTTATCGCACCAAAGCCCAAAGCGATGCTGTTTTGTTGAAGTGTTGATCGATTCTGAAGCCGATGTTTTGATTTTGCACTCGCGGTTGGTGCGATGTCTTGACAGCTCGAAAAGGAGCAACATAATCAAGTTGCGCGACACAAGAGTGCAACACGCAACATATTTATCTAGCGAAACTTTTCATACGGTATGGAACCATGCTTGTTGCATGCATCTTGTACACACAAAATCTGGATAATACAGATCTGTGTTATGAATTATACAGCTTGACGATCAGCTTTAAGGCTAGTATGCAGATCGGAAGGAAAGGGGTCAAGAAATAGCTTCACGAACAGCAAAACAAAGGAGAGGGAGCGATTTCTTGGGGACTTTCTTCACCCTCTCTGACTTGCTTGCGCTGCCGCTGCTACCCATTTGATTTTTTTCTTGACCGGTTCCTTCCGAAGTGCGTATACCGCTTTACCTTTCAAAATCGTGTAGAGAATTCGGTTTCGACAACTGAAGGTGGCTGTTGAATTTTCTGTTGCGCGGCAAAGTGCTCTCGGCTGGATGTGGAAAATCATCCGATGGGTACGAGAGTCGTTGTCGAAAATGGCCAAGAGGAGAATCTTCTCAGCAATAAATAACAAGTTCAGCCCGCTGGTGGAGAACAACAACAATGGTTACCCAGCCGGGAAAGGAGGCGTTCCACCGGATGTAGTGGCCAAGAAACCAACACCTCTTGCGGTAAAGATTACAAGCTACGAGAGGCTGACTCCGTTTTGGATCAAAATGTTGTGTCTCTCCAAGGACCGTTTTGAAACCTCGCGGGCCCACTTGCGTACGAACAAAGTGGAGTTCTATACCGAAGCGCAGCGAGCGGCAACTTTGCGTCGTTGTTAGAGAACTTCCACCGGCTTCACCTGAATACGTCAAGAAAAATCTCAAAGAACCGTACAACCTGGATGCTGTGAAGGTGCACGTCATCAAGAGAAAATGAGAGTTCACCTCCTCAGAGGAAACCCCGTACATTGTTACGATCCCCAAGGGGTACACTAACCGTAAGCAGCTGAGTGAAACCAAGCGCTTAGAAGCATTTCACATCCGGGCGGTGGCCTACCGAAACAAGCGACCGAACGTGAGATTGAGATTGCAAGAACTGCTTGCAGCTGGGTCATGGAACCAGAAACTGTCACCGCAAGGCCAGGTACAATCCAGCTTTTTAAGCGAAAATGGTGTTCGAATGGTGAACGCCCGAAATGTCAAAATCACGCAGTGGTACCAACATTACGAAAAAAGTGTGCCATTGTATGACAGCCGCATTTTTTTTCTAATGTTGGTGCTACTGCGCGATTTTGACATTTCGGACGTTCAACATTCGAACGCCATCTTCGCTTAAAAAGCTGGATTGATTTTCAAACTAATTCAAACTCATCTCGTTGATTTTCAAACTAATTCTCGTTGAATTTTGATTTCAGATCGATCGTGCATCACGCATATTTGACAGACCAACGACTGAACACAGATTCTGTTTATTTCCGGTTATGGGCAAATTGTGTCAAATCTGTGTAGTCTGGATTTTGCGTGTATAGTTGTTTAACAATTTTTGACAATAGAGTTATCTACGTGCGCATGTATTGCGTGTACGTACACGAAAAAAAGTGAGGTTAAATTTTGTACCAGCCAGCAAAACAAATGGTGTGCTAGTGTGTGTGAGATCGGGCTTAGATAGCTCTATAGAGGTATCAATGTGCGCATGTATTGCCATTACGTACACGAAAAAGATTGAGGTTAAATTTTGTCCGGCCAGCAAAATCAAATGGTGCACTAGTGGGTGCACGCGAAACGTCATAAAGCTCTATAGAGAGAGCTATCTACGTGCGCATGTATTGCGTGTACGTACACTAAAAAGATTGAGGTTAAATTTTGTACCGCCCAGCAAAACAAATGGCGTGCTAGTGTGCGTGAGATCGGGCTTAGATAACTCTATTTGGCAAAAAGTTTCATGTCACGAAACGACATTTGGCGAAATGTCCCGCACCCGTTGCATGCACGCACGTCCAAAATCGCTCAGTTTTCGTCAAAATCGTACCTATAGTACTTTGATAGCCTGAAGCTTATTAGAGAAGGGGCATCTTAAAATACTGAAACTGGCACCACTACATGCTCATCAGTCAAAATAGCTTGCAGCACTGCAATTCCGTAGTAAAGCGGTATACGCACTTCGGAAGGAACCGGTCAAGAAAAAAATCAAATGGGCAGCAGCAGCAGCGCAAGCAAGTCAGAGAGGGTGAAAAAAAGCCCCAAGAAATCGCTCCCTCTCCTTTGTTCTGCTGTTCGTAAATCTGTTTCTTGACCCCTTTCCTTCCGATCTGCATACTAGCCTTAACAGTTCAATAGGGCGAATCTGCGTTTGTAAACAAGCAGTCTATCTCTATTACTCAAGTGACAGTTTACGTCAAGTAAGAGGAGGATAGACTGCTTGTTTACAAACGCAGATTCGCCCTATTGAATTGTTACTACGGAATTGTCAAAGTACCTGCCTGATTTTTTTCAGAATCTCTTTTGATCAGTCAATTGAACCAAAACAAACTGAGTTTAAACTTAGTTTAAACATAGTTTATGGTTGGTATAAATCTAAAATAAGATGTTGCGTTTGCAAAAATTTAAAAAAAATCCCACGAGTACCCGAAACTAACCATTTCGACGGTAACATTTCAAAAGGCATCATGTACATTTTGACACTTTCTGGGTTATTGTATATTCTGAAAGTACTTCTAATAAGCTACCTCTCCAACAAAAATGAGCAAAAGTTACTTCAGTAAAGTCTGTTTAATCATGATTTTAAATAAAGTAACATAAACAAAATCTCTGCCATCAGCAGTCCCTGTTTATATAGCCCTGTCAACCTGTCAAACAAAAGGCTACATAAACCTCGTGACGAAAAAAAAGCAACATGAAAAAAGCGCAATATACATTCGGCGAAGAAAAACGAATCATAACAAAGCGCCCCCCTCAGTGACAGCAGGGTGATACCGACGTTGGTGATTTTAAAAGAAGTTATGTTTGTTTTTCTCAAATAAAATTACGGAAATAATGTTTTATTGAATATGGATGATCAAGTATCAACAAAAGCAACGTTTTTCATCGTTTGTTATCATTACAACATCTTATTTTGCTTTTATATTAAAATGAGAATTGAAAATGGATGCTCAACATTCAAATGCTTTTTTCTCAAAACGCATGGTTTGTACATGATGCTTTTTGAAATGTTGGCATCGATTTTTGAGCGGCATTAACACGCAACGACATAATGAATTTACGAATCAAATCAAAATTTAAATTGAAAAAGAAAATTTATTTCTTTTTTCAATTTGTGTTTTGCACTTTTTCGAATGAAATATAAATCACCCAAATTACAATACTTCCCATCGATTAAACACCAACTGAAATTTCTTCTGGTCGATTGGTACCTCCGTTTGACAGTTCTCGTGCTTCGATTGGTACTTTTGTTTACTTTACTCAGAAATGAGTAAATGGGGCATCTGTCAAATTTGAGTGAATTCACGCAAAAAACGATACTTAATCCACCCTTAAGGATAGTACGCTGATCGGAAGGAAAAGGGTCAAGAAATGGCTTTACGAACAGCAGAACAAAGGAGAGGGAACGATTTCTTGGGGCTTTTCTTCACCCTCTCTGGCTTGCTTTCGCTGCCGCCGCTGCCCATTTGAAATTTTTCTTGACCGGTTTCTTCCGAAGTGCATAACTTACATTAGGTGGTTGGTGCCTTCCTCACATTTAAAGGGTGCTATCCAAAAAGCAAAAAGTGCGTAAATAACACTTAAGTGCTTATAACTTTTGAGAGGGTTGTCAGATCTTCAATGTTTTGGACGCGTTAGAAAGGTCTTTGGAATACCCATCCTGCGATAGGTCACATGAGAGATCCGGACAGCATTTTCATCAAAATATCTGAGATCCGGCCTCCAAAAAGTGCATAAATAACTCTGAAGTGCTTATGGCTTTTGATAGGGTTGTCAGATCTTCAATGTTTTGGACGCATTGGAAAGGTCTTTTGAATACCGAGGTTTCGGGCCTGAGCTGAAAAATCTGTATAAAGGAGAAAAGCGTGGAACTTAACCTCAAAGGTAAACAACCGAATGAATTTTTTTGACAGGTGTCAGTTCCGGGACTTAGCATTTAAAGTTATAATTTTGTTCCGGTTGTTCCGTTTCGCATGGACACAAACACGACCAGGAACACGGCAAGGACACGGCCACGGGAATGGCCAGGAACAGGCACCTACACGGCAAGTCACACGAAAACCGCCAGAAGCACGGGCAGGAGTCCGGAAAAGGACACGGCCTAGAGCACGGCCACGGGAACGACCAGGAACAGGCAACTACGTGGTCAGGTGCACGTACACGAACACGGCCAGAAGCACGGACAAGCACACGGGCACTAATACGGAAAAAACTCATATTATGACGTTTCGCGCAATCGGAAGCAAATTCAAATTAAAAAAATGCTGAGTCCCAATTTGACACCTATCAAACCACTCAAATGGCACTCACAAAATGAATACTGAGTTCTTTGAGTTCATTTGCTACGTCACGGTTTTCTTGCCTATAAAGGAGAAAATCGTGACGTCAGAAATGAATTCAAATCACTCAAAGTTCATTTTGTGAGTGACTTCCAACCTCGTCGCCATAGTTTGACAGCGCCTCGTTCCCAGGATTTCTGTGGAGAGAAAAGGAGGCGAATCAACTTTATGAAAATCATACCTGTCAAAATTCCTAACCTCAAAATTTTGTAGGCGAGATATTTTCCGGGCAATTTGTGGCAAGCGACTGCAGCAGATCCGGATTATCACTCAAATTTCGTAGAATTACACAAGGGAAGAATCGAGCCCAAACGTCTGTTGTCTGTGGTTTATTCATTTCTGAGCAGGTTCGGTTTTGACGAAAACTGAATGATTTCGAATGTGCGTGTGCAGCTTGCGTTGCGTCATTTCATAACACCCCCTTGTGTACTAAAATCAATTTGTCAAAAAAAAGCTCCGACTTGTCAACCGCCGCGAATGAGAGGCCCAGACAGAAAAAAAAGATGGCCAGCACAAACGAGGAGGAGGTCGCCGCGATGGAAGAAACAGGTATTTCGGTTGTTAATTTAACTTTTTGACGGTCTAAAAGATCACCATTCGATCGTTTACAGTGAGATGATAAAAAATCATGTGAAATTTCCTTCGGAAATGTGTTGTTACGCACGAAAAAGGCGTTTCCAAAAGTCGCGTTTTCGCCACTTTCGCTGGCCGCTCTTCCGCCATTAAATTTTGTCGTGTCGGCTGTTTTTTTCCTTCCTCTCCCTACTTTTTCTGCTGAGTTGACGCAACGATTGACAACCGTTGCCGTTGGTTTCGGTGTTTGGTTCCGCTTATCTCTAGTCCCGTTTATTTTTTTTACTTGTGATTTTACAGCTGCGGAAACTGGCCGCCGAAGTACGCGCTCCAGACGGAGTGGGGCCGCCGCGCCGGCTACGCCAACTCCCGCTGCAACCCGGTCGTCCCGGAGGACCAAGAAGCAGGAGGCAGCCGTGGAAGAGGTGCCCGAGGAGGAAGCGCCGCAGCCGGTTGTCGAGGATGTGAGTTTGAAAAGGGCGAATGACGAATTGTTGATAATTTATTGAATGATGATACGATAGCGAAAAGGGAAATCGCGGCGTTGTTCCGATTTCTCCTGAGAAGAATGGGAATCTGCTTCCGGGTTGAATCTCTTCGTCCACGATGACTTCGCAAGGGCCAACTGATCTTTCTTGATAGGAGAAGTGCTTACCGATAACAACATTCAGTAGAATTAATCAGGCTGTTTTTACAGGTCATTATGGTGGATTCAGACGAGCCGGACACGAAACAGGTGATGGAACAGCTGCAGGACCTAATCGTCCCAGTACAGGACAACCAGAGCAAGGAAGCGGACGAAAGCAGCTCCATCAATCTGTTTGAGGAATTCCAGGCGGACACGAACACCCAGCAGGACGAAAAGTCCTCCTCCGACAAGGAAGAACCGGTGGCTATCCCCAAGGAGTGTGAATTTATCGCGAATTTAGCCGCGGAAGAAGAGAACGCCAACAGTCTGCCATCGGTAGTGGACGAAAACTCTGCCTCGGTCAATGCGGTTCCCGAAGCGCAGCTGGACGAGGAGTACGTTTCGCCGGCGATCCCGGAACGTCCCACGTTGGACGCCGTCAACGGCGACAACACGGAGGACGTCACCGGAAGCAGCGACAACGCACTCGCCGAAAACGTCGCCAACGGGCTGAACGAGGACGATTCCAAAAACACCGACCTCGACGCGGAAATGGTCTCCGAAGATGAACTCCCCCAGCCGGAGCAACCTCAGGTGCACGATGCTGAGGAAGTGTCCGACGACGAGCTGCCCGGCCCAAAGCTGGCGGAACTACCCGCCGACGCCGAAGTTGTCTCCGAGGACGAGCTGCCGCACACAGCGGAAAAGGTCGCGCCCGAGCTGCCCAAGGACACCGACAACGTATCCGACGAGGAACTCCCGGCGGCGAAAGTCGATCTCCCCGCCGACACCGACAACGTCTCGGACGAAGAACTCCCCGCGGCGAAGAAAGCCGAACTGCCCAAGGACACCGACAACGTCTCAGACGAAGAACTCCCCGCGGCAAAAGTCGATCTCCCCGCGGACACCGACAACGTATCCGACGAGGAACTGCCCGCGGCCAAGAAAGCTGACCTCCCGGAAGATACCGACAACGTGTCCGACGAAGAGCTGCCCGCGGCCAAGGTGGACCTGCCAGCCGACACGGACAACGTGTCCGATGATGAGTTACCCGTGGCGAAGAAGGCGGAACTCCCCGCCGACACCGACAACGTTTCGGACGAGGAGCTCGAGTCGTCGAAGAAAACGGAGGATTCTTCCGTAGCGGAAACGCCGCAAATAGTGCAGGAAGTCCCGGCCGAACCCGACACCCAGCAGCCCGAAAAGGTCAAGTCGAGCGACACGGACAAGAAGGAGTCCTCGAAGCGAAAGTTGGAGAAGGAAGCCGACGCGCCGGCTGAGAAAACGGGCGAAGCGCCCGAGAAGAAGACAAAGGTTGATCCTCCCGTTGGTGAGTTCGGTGCGATTCTTCTTCCCAAGACCTACGTTCGAGATTTTGGTTTGCTTTTACAGAACCGGAGAAAAAGAAGCTGCCCGATTTGGACAAGTACTGGAAGGCGGTCAATGACGATTCAACCGATTTCACGGCATGGACGTACCTGCTGCAATACGTAGATCAAGAGGTGAGTTCAATACTGTACCTTAAAATTTTCTTATTTTCTAGGTTAGGACTTTAGACTTTTTGGGTTTCGAAATCGATTTGGCGAATGAGTTGCAACCTGCCAACTTCGATGTTGTGGCACTGCAGGAGGTCAGCGGTCCAATTCCAGAATCTTTCTGAGCGGCGACACGGACAAGATGCTGGGTGCCGGCTTTATCGTGAGAGGCACGATTGCGTGTTCGGTTTTACGGCGATCAGCGAGCGGATGTGCAAGTTAAGGATAAGAGGCCGTTTCTTCAACTACAGCATCATCAACGTGCATTGCCCCACGAAGATAAAAACGATGATGAGAACAGACGCTGAAGACGATCACACTTGACCACCAACAACCTCGGCCTCCCGTAGAATGGTGGTCAGAAGCACTTATTTTCCTCGCAAGGACATCCGTAAAGCCACCTGGACATCACCTGACCAACGGACGAAAACGCAAGACCACGTCCTAACCGACGACCGATTCTTCTCGGACGTCACCAAAGTACGCACCTATCACGATGCGAATATTGGCTCGGATCTCTGCCTAGTTGGAGTTGAAATGCGCGCAAAGCTGTTTCCGTTCAACACCGCGCGCTGTAGAACGTCACACTGAGTCACTAGTCAAAACGATTGGTTCCACGACGAGTACCAACGGATTACCGCCTAGAAGAAGGCAGCTTACGATAAGAAGCTTCACAAAACGACGAGTAATCGGCAGGTCACAGTCTTGAAGCTCAAACAGCGCTAGCAGGACGACCAGGATTGCGCAGAAATGGAGCTAACGAATCGCGTAAATTTTACGAGAAGGTGAACCGGTCCCGCAAAGGCTTCATGCCGCGAGCTGACGCTACATCGGACAAAATATTAAGTCTCCGACTAATCCTCGAGAAATGGCTTGAGTACAACGTGCCCACGCATCACAGTTTTATCGCTTTCAAGGCGACCTGATACAGCCAACGCGCCTAGCGAGTTCGTGTACTTGGGATCGCTGGTAATCGCCGGCAACGGCACCAGCAAAGAGATCCGGACTCGTATTTTTGCTGGTAATCGTGCTTACTTTGGATTACGGAAGACCTCCACATCGGATCGAGTGCCACGCCACACGAAGCTGACGATGTACAGAACACTGATTAGACCGGTAGTCCTCTATGGCAACGAGACCTGGACGGTGCGGCAGGAAGACGAACGTGGAGTCTTCCAACGGAAGGTGCTGAGTGCAGATGTCTGACGGAGTATGGCGAAGACGCATGAATCGTAGGACGAGCTTTGGGGAGGAGGAGAAGGATGAACCACGAGCTAGAACAATTACAATTGTATACGGCGAGCCGAACACGTCGCAAGAATGCCTGATAGGTCAGATTCACGCCAGCCAAACTAGAACATCTAGAAGACTTATTGATTCTAACCCAAGCAATATTTTATTCTTAACTCACGACCGTTTCGTTGCCGTCGCCTCCGACTAACAACTCTATTCCTCTCTCTCGACAGAGCGACATCGAGGCGGCCCGTGAGGCGTACGACGCGTTCCTCGCGCACTACCCGTACTGTTACGGCTACTGGCGCAAGTACGCCGACTACGAAAAGCGCAAGGGCAGCAAACGCAAGTGCGAGGAGGTAAGTGGCGAACAAATTCATTAAGTATTTTCACTATCCCGTTTTTTTATCCCCTTCCACCTTCGGTGGCGCGTCGTCTACGTCGGCGTCGTCGTTGAGCTCGAGCGGCGTCTCTTGATGCGACTCGACTGTGACTCTGTAAGGGTTTTTTTGCGGGCACCACAAACACACCACCACTCATCAGGGCACGCAATTTCAGCGCAAAAGGATCACTTCTGGCTTGTGTTTTACTTTTCATGTGTTGTTAGGTTGCCCGGCCGTGGGAGCGTTGGCTTTGGCGAAGCGATACTCGCCCGATGTTACGAACTGTGATGTGGGGCGAGTACGGCTCGTGAGGTCAACGCGCTTCAGCCTGGGCGACTTTATTATCAAACGTATTGTGATTTATCAGAAAGTTGTTGCCAAGAATATACAGATCGGGCGCTAAGATCTACTGAAAATCATCTGGATTCGAAAGAAATGTATCATTTTTGGTAGCTTTCATGACGGTCGCTCGAGGAGCTATTACACTACAGCAAACAAACAAACAAACTCGCAAACAAGGCAAAATGTATTCAGGCTGACGACAAAGCAGGCAAACTGTCAAAAACTGCGAGTTTGTTTGTTTGTTTGCCGTAGTGTAATAGCTCCTTTATAAATCTATGTCATTCCATTACCAGCGTTGCGTTTTTGCTTGAAAAATGTACGAAACGATAGGGATTAGGCTTAGGTTACGCGAACGGTGCGATTTCAACTAACTTGTGACTGCTAACAACCAGAATAGGTTCAACACTCAAACTAAACCCCTTTTCAATAACAAATTTATATTTTTGGTGATTATTTGTGAATTGGAGATTTCACAGCAAAGCAGACTTACGCTGCTTTGCTTGTATCATTTTTGAAAATACCATTAGTCTCGTGTACTATATTTTAACCATTTGCTGACTCAGGTTATGCTCTCGCAACGGTTGCAGTAAGTATGGCAAGCAATGAAATGAATGAAATTCGTTTGAAATGTAATTTTATGCGTAGGATTAAGAAACCGCTAACCCTAATCGAAACATTTAACCTCCCACTTTGCAGAATTTAGGTGGACTGCACAATTTCTACGCCAGGCTTCTCCGGATAACCTAATTTTGCTGCTCTGCTTCGCAAATTTCCACCTTGTCTACCCTTACCTGTGCACTCTCCAATTCCGCTGTGGATCGCCCACACTTTCCAGATCTTCGGTGTTCGGCGCACCGGATCCGGCAGGTTCTCCTTTCTTCTCCATACATTGTTCTCACGTGTTCGGCCGTAGTTTCTAAACCGCAATTTCGGCTGAAAATGTATCCTTAAAATCAATTCAAATCACGATACATCTCTGCGGTATACTTCTGACGGTATGCCTGGCCATTAGGGTGTCCAAAATAATGCGTGCCCCGCATATTGAAGCCGCTCGTCTCTAGCGCGACATTGAAACAGAGGCAAGAGATCCCATCGCCTTGCCGAAGCCCCCCAAGTGAAGTGAACGAGTCCGATTCCGCACCCGATATCTTCACACAGCACCGAGTCCCACCCATCGTCATCTTGATCAGTCTGGTCAGCGTTCCGGGAAAGCCGTTCTCGTCCATGATTTCCCAAAGCTCTTCGCGATCGACTGAGCCGTACGCGGCTTTGAAGTCGATGAATAGGTGGTGCGTGGGAACTTGGTACTCGCGACACTTTTGGAGGATTTGTCGCACAGTGAAGATTTGGTCAGTTGTTGATCTCCCCATGACGAATCCGGCTTGATAACTTCCAACAAATCCTTCCGCTATTGGCGATAGGCGGCTGAAGAGGATCTGGAAGAACACATTGTAGGCCGCGTTGAGGATTGTGATGGCAGATGGCACGGTTGTTCTCACAATCTAACTTGTCCCTCTTCTTGTAGATCGGGCATATTAGGGTACGTTATCCATTAGTGGACCCCTTTCCTATAGTGGACCCTCTGAAGGGTTTTTGATGAAAAATTCAATAAAATCACAATTTCAAGCGTGTTTTTGTCTACAAATTTTTTATTTGGCATGTTCAGCATCATTTAAAACAATGTTGGCTGACATTGACGTGTCCTTTCAGCCAAAATAAGTGTTTTGAGTTCGACATCTGAAATCAGCCATGGCCACTAGCATTTTCACAACAAAACTGCATTTATATTTTATGATTGAATTAACTATCCAATCATTTTTTGACTGATTATTCAACTTCAGCAGGTCGAAATAATGTAAGTTTAAGTAACTTTACTAAATTAAAACGAAGAACTGCTCATTTACGAGCAAAAATTAGGGGGTCCAATATAGGACAACGAAAATCCAAACTTTTCCAAAAGTGGACCCCTGTTAATTTAACTTACAAAAATAAAGAAAACTGTGTATTTAAGCAAAGTTTCTCTTAAACATACAATGAATGCTTGTTGTAATCAACTTAAACGCATATTTTTTCAATTATGAGTATAAATATAGCTGTTTTTATGTTAAAAGTACCAATATGCTGAAGCCGAAAGAATTTATAATTAATCAAAACTTTAGTTAATGGTACTTAACTAAACCATCATAGTTGCAGTTTGAAATGATATTTTATAATAATAAATCAATAACAAAACAATATTTTTCAATAAACATGCGTGGTTTTATCAGCAACTGTAAACAAAACTATTGTTTAGTTTCGGTCAATCATTTATGTAATTAATATGGAAAAAAATGCATCAAAATTACTTTTTTAAATTATTTGTATGATTACAGTGGTTTTTGAAACGTTTTCTCTGATCTTTTTCGGAAATAAATGTGTTTAAATGTCTGTTAGGTTTTTTGTTGTTTAAAGCCAAATTTGTTTACAAACATATTTGTTCATGATGAAAAGTGAGCAAAATCCAACTTTTATTCATTATATCTATGATTAGACCTACACCATGCATCAAAACATCAAATATCAGTTAAATTTGGTATAAAATAACAGTTTGCCTATAGTGGACCCGGGTCCACAATCGGATTATGGACCCGGGTCCACTATAGGAAAAGGGGGTCCATAACAGGCAATAAAAACTTTTTTTTCAAATGGCTATTTTTCTGCTCGAAAACAAAAAACTGATGAAACAAATACTCAAAATTGTTCAAAACACTCCAGATTCCATTATTTTGTACAAAGGGTTATGAAAAAGTGCTTAAAATATTGAAAATTTGTGAAAAATGTGCTTCGGCTCTACTACGGGGTCCACTAATGGTTAAAATACCCTACTCCCACTTTCTACTCCCCCGATAGCTCAATGTTAATTGGCGCCATGTAAAGGTTTACAATTAATAATATTCTGCCAGAATTTTTAGGAATTATACCTAAAAACCAGCAAAAAACCAAAGGTAAAGTGCTGAGTCGGGCGGAGAAGAATACACCTAGTTGTCAGTGTCAGCCACTTGCGAACTGTCAGTGAGAGCCGCGTTCAAATTTGTTACTGTTCTTATTTGGTTAGAGCATTATTATATTTGAAGGAAAATAAATTTAAAAAAGTTTTTAAATTTGCAAATGTTTTTTCGGACTGAGACAATTAATTTAATACAAAAGAGGCTAAAAAAATTACTTTAACTTTAATGACCCTTGCCGACATTACATAAAAAAAATATTTTCATTATTTTTTATTTAACTTTCATGATTTCCAGTCCTACCCTCGTCTCGGCACCGAAGAGGACCTAATAAAAATAAGTTATGAATAAAAAAAAATAATAGAGGAGAAAGTTGCATCACATGAGTCATGCACGATCTTGAGCACTATTCTGAAATGTGCTGCAAGAAAATTTGTATTGTCAAGAAGGGCAGATGACGACTGACTGGAAATTTAAAATTTAAATAGGAAAACAAATTATCTTGCACAAAAAAAACAAAAACAAGAAAATGAATAAGAATTAGAAGACATCTTCGCTTCTCCCTTACAGGTAAGGGCCGGTATGCTCTTCAAAAGATACAGCTTTACGAACGGCAGAACAAAAGAGAGGAAAAGTTTTCTTGGGGCTTTTCTGCGCACCCCCTCTGGCTTGCTTTCGCTACCGCTGCCACTATGGGGTTTCAGGCGGCCATAAATCGAAAAACCGACATAATCTAATTATTTTTTTGGTATTTTTTTTTCGAAAATAAACATTCTAACTAAGAAAAATCCGGAGTTTGAAAGTTGTAGGATCAAAATTCACTGAATTGCAGACCTTCAAAGGCGAAAATGGTAAGAAAAAACATGTTTTTTGACAAAAAAATGATTATTTTTCATAGTTGTACTGTGTAGCTGTTTATGTATTTTTTCCTGCATCATTATATATATTCAGAAAGGTAATTGATTCAACTTTTCAATAACATTTTTCAAAACACACTTTTACACGCTAAAAAAATAATAAAAAATCAAAAAATGATGGATTATTCAAAATTTAGTTTTTTCAACTTTGTTAATGGAGTACTTTTTTGTGTGCATTTGTGCGATCTGAAAATTTTGCAGCCTAAAATTTGAACCATGTCCTAACTTGTTCTAATTTCAAAGTGCACTTATGTGCACTTTTTGAGTTATGCCATTTTGAATATTTTGATTCATGCAGGAAAATTCATGATTTCGCGTATACGCTTGGTTAAAAGCATATTATTTTACCTGCAGAGGAAGAAATAATGTACCTACTATGCATGTTTTGAAATTGATTTGATATTCATGACTTTGTTGGTACTGAGGTACGTTTATTAAAATTAGAAATTCATTCAAAGAGAGGTGGGTCGGTGGGTCTCGTGGCGCAGGGGTAGCGGCTTCGGCTGCCGATCCCGATGATGCTATGAGACGCGGGTTCGATTCCCGCCTTATCCACTGAGCTTCTATCGGATGGTGAAGTAAAACGTCGGTCCCGGTTTCTCCTGTCTCGTCAGAGGCGCTGGAGCAGAAATCCCACGTTAGAGGAAAGCCATGCCCCGGGGGGCGTAGTGCCAATAGTTTCGTTTTTTTTTTCAAAGAGAGGTGGATTTTAACTCAAGAAGAAGGGGAGGGAGATTGAACGTAAATCAGAAACTTTAACATAGCATAAACCGCCATTCCGTGCATCAAATAGACAGAGCAAGAATATTAAAATTCACCACTTTAATGCATGTGGCCTCAAATATATGAAAAAATCGAAAATTAAACTTTTTTTTGGAAGAATATCAAAATTCATTTGTTTTCATTATACTAAGTACAAACAACACAAAAAAGTCACAAAAAAGCAAAAAAATATTTTTGGCCGCTCGCTTATATGGAAATACCCCATGGTGCGCTGCTGCCCATTTTAAATTTTTCTTGACCGGTTTCTTCCGAAGTGCATACCTTACATAAAGTGGAAACATGAAATTTCGTCATATTTCAAATATGTTTAAACAGGTCCAACTGAAACTGATTACTACTGCAGAAAAAAATAATTAAAATTGATTTCAGGCTATTATAAAATAGAAAGCTACTAGTTTTTTGAAATATATATCAGGGTGTACCTGATGTTTCGGGTCATTTTTGAAGGAAAGGACATAAACTTTGAAAAATATTTGCAACGGCCTCAATTAAAGTACTAAAAGTATTCAAAAGTTACAGATTGTGTCAATTAAAACAACTGTGTGTGCACGCATCCTTCCTCCTCTGTATACACACCTAATTTTGTTTACTGAAATTCAGTAAAGTTTTACGGAATTTTCATCTACTGAAATTTCAGTAAACGATTCAGTAATTAAGATTTTACTAAATTCTCAGTTAACTGATATTTGTCACTTTGACAGATGATTTACTGAAATTTCAGTAAAATGGTTGTCAAAACAACTGAAATTTCAGCAAAAGAAACGTCAAATTATTTTGCTGAAAATTCAGTAATTTTCTTGTGGCAGTTTGACAGATCATTTGCTGACGATTCAGCAATCGTTGGTGGTATTTCAGTTATCAAAATTTGATTTTTCTTGTAATTGAAAATGTTTCCAGTACTGTTATTTATACATTTATTTCATCATTCGAGCATCGAGGCATAATAACAATATTAACATTTTTCTTACCTTGGTTTCTAAAGATCACGATAAAAAATAAAAATAAAAACACAACATATTTGAAAGAGGATTTTCTCTCGGCAGCATCCAAACAAGTCATAAGTGACATCTCAGTTTGACAGATATGCAGTTACTGATTTTTCAGCAATGTTTTTGTTAATTACCGAATTTCAGCAAAAGTGATAATTACTGAATCGCATTCAGTTAATTATTTTACTGAAATGGCAATCCAAAATTTGCTGTGTAGATTCTGTGAGATGTGATCCTTTCACAGAATGCTCTCTCCTGTTAATGCAACGCAGTAGGCCTGGCCGCTTTAATTATGGAACTCGAGAATGTTCGAATGTACTAAAATCATTGATATTGAAAAAAAATGGGGCGTAATCTACAACATGTTCTTCCAGAATGCTTTCTTCGGACTGGCTGCGCTCAGAGTTTTTTACGTTTTTTGTTGAATATCTCAGGACTGAACTGTAGATGACTACTACAGGTGGGGAGTAAGATAGCCGCATGAGTTCAGCCCATTTAGCCGGTCGAAAGACCAAGTTCAATCTTTTTCACTTACAGCGTTGTCTAGCGATTTGTTTACTGTTCATTTTCGAATGGCGTCCCGGTTGTACAGGTTTTTGGGTTTAGTGGGCATTACTGTTTCTGAATATACGACTTCGACTTACTAGTTTAGCGCGTTACCATCGCAGAAGCCCCGATACATGCGATCACATTACAGTATTCATCGACATCGATAGCGTTCAAATCTACGGGAAGAAGCCCAAATGTTATAACTTTTGCTCAGTGGCCAGGCCCACTTCACAGTTTTTATCAATGATTTTAGTCATTGATTCAAGAGAACATTCATTATTCCGAACAAACAATCAAATTTTTCCGTGCGCTTGTTGTAAGCAATCAACGCTTTTTTTCAAACAAGTTCTTTGTAAATGTAACGTGATTTCACTAAAAAATGATACTTGATAAACTCACCAAAATAACGGAACCTCGCCTCGAGCATCGGAGTGGTTTGTATGGTACCCATGAATTACTTATTGGATCTTATGGTCAAAACTCATTTTAACTTTCAGGATGCAGCCAACGAGCATCGACGCGAGAGAGAGAGAGAGACAAAACCAGATCGAGAGACGCAAATAATCACCATTAATGTTTTCTTCTTTACCTACAAACTAGCGTTCAGGGTTTAGCTTTGACATGTAAATTATTACCGATGAAATGTGTTAGTTAGGAATGTTAGGGAACACACACGCGCGTGCACAGGTGTTGCAGGTCTCTCCGTTCTTAAAAAAAAAACCATTCGCTAAAACCAATTATCAGACACTCGTTTGCTCAGAGCCTCTCTATGTAAGTGCCATGCGATATGTCGAATATAATACAACGGAAATTCCGTTTTCCGCCATCTGGATCTTTGTCTGCTCTTTTTCTGTGTGTGCGGCCACGCCACGCCCTTCTCCGCAGGTTTTTGAGCGCGGTCTGCGAGCGATCCCGCTGTCGGTGGACCTGTGGATCCACTACCTGGGCCACGTCAAGACGAACAACGCCGACGACGAGACGGCGATCCGGTCGCAGTTTGAGCGTGCGCTGGCCGCCTGCGGGCTGGAGTTCCGCTCGGACAAGCTGTGGGAGGCGTACATCAAGTGGGAGAACGAGGGCAAGCGCGTCGACAAGGTGGTGGCGCTGTATGATCGTTTGCTGGCTACGCCGACCCAGGGTTACGCGAACCACTTTGACCAGTGAGTTGATGTTTGAGGGGTTGGTGCGATCGTTGATTTTATCCTGTTTCGTTACAGCTTCAAGGAGGTGGTCAACAACAACGGTCCGGTGCACACGCTGGTCAGCAAGGAGGAGTTCCTGGAGCTGCGTGCGTACGTCCGCGAGTCCGCTCGGAAGCGCAAGGAAGATCGTGACAAGAAGGAAAAGGATCGCAAGGACAAGCACGATGACCACAAGTCGTCCAAGTCCAAGTCGGACAAGTCTGCTGATAAGCGGGACAAGAGTCAGGAACCGCAGGAAGCTGCCAAGGAATCTAAGGAAGTGAAAGAGTTGGAAGTGAAGATTAAGGAGGAGCCTATGGACACGGATGAGCTGAAGGCGAAGGAGGATGAGAAGGAGAATGCCAAGCCTGCGGAGCAGGACAAGACCGAAGAGAAGATGGAGGTCGAGGCAGAGCCGGAGAAGGAAGCTGACGATCACGTCAACAGTCCCGAGGAAGCGGATTCCATCAAGGATAAGATCATTTCTCGGCGCAAGAAGGTTCACAAAGCGACCGTGGCTGCGGTCACCGCTCGATGGACCTACGAGGAGGGCATCAAACGGCCATATTTCCACGTGAAGCCGCTGGAGCGCTGCCAGCTGAAGAACTGGAAGGAGTATCTGGACTTTGAGATCGAGCAAGGTGACGAGAAGCGCGTGCTGGTGCTGTTCGAGCGGTGCTTGATCGCGTGTGCTCTTTACGATGACTTTTGGCTCAAGTTGATCCGTTATCTGGACGGTCGCGCCGAACACCAGCCGGAAATGATCCCACGCATTCGCGATGGCTACGAACGCGCATGCACGATCCATCATCCGGACAAGCCGAGTCTACACCTGATGTGGTCGGCGTTCGAAGAATCCCAGGATAACATTCCCAAAGCGGCGGAGATATTGGCCAACTTGGAAAAGGTTTGCCCCAACCTGATGCAGATCGCGTACCGCCGGATAAATCTGGAACGACGACGCGGCGATCACGACAAGTGCGTCCAGCTGTATCAAACGTATCTGGCGCAAGCCAAGAGCAAAACCATCGCCGGCAACATTGCCATCAAGTACGCACGGTTCCTCAACAAGATCAAGAAAGACCTCGACCAAGCCCACACAGTGCTTAAGACGTACCTGGAGAAGGACCCGTCAAACACTCGCGTCGCACTTCAGCTCATCGATCTGGCCCTGCAGCGCGACTCCGTCGACGAAAAGGAGATCGTCGAAATAATGGACACATTCATGACCCGCGAAGGCATCGAACCGGACCAGAAGGTGCTGTTCGCCCAGCGAAAGGTCGAATTCCTGGAGGACTTTGGCAGCACGGCCAAGGGACTGCAGGAGGCCCAGAAGGCGCTGCAGGCCATCATGGCCAAGGCGAACGAAGTCAAGAAGAAGAGGTAAGCTTCGATCTCGAGAAGAATGTCTTCTCCCGACCTGTGTAAATAAATCGTTTCGCTTGTCCTCTTTCCAGGGAACAATCTCCGCCGAAAAAGGCGTCCAAGGAGTCCAGCTCGAGCGCCGCGGCCGGAACGTCTGCGAGTAGCTACGCCGCGGGCAGCTACAGCTACGCTGCTAACCCTTCGTCCTACTACGGAACGGCAGCGTCCGGGTACCAGTACGGCGACAGCTCCTCGTACGGGTACAGCACCTGGAACCAGCAATATTCGCAGTCCGGCTACGGAAACTACGGCCAGTGGAGCGGCTACGGAAGTTACTATTGAGCGACGACGGGCACATTCTTTTAATCTACCGATTACGTTACGTGTGTAGGATGCAACCACTATAATGCTGTTTTATAGTAGCGAGAGTTACGCACTTGTGGGGACGATAAACTAGCTCTTAATCGTATAAGTTGGGTAAACTAAACTATGATCCGTTTCAACTCTAGGGACTTACTTTTGACTAAATGTATGCACAGTACAATGTGTTGAATCCTGAACAATCCACTAAGTTTGGTTTGCGTGTGGAGCACACAAATTGAAATAAAAATACACTTACTTTACTTGCTTTAGAAGAAACCATTTAATTTGCTCATGTTTTTATTATCCCAAAACAAGATGTGACCATCTCAAAAGCAGAACAAATAAAGCTAAAATTCTAATACAAAAAAAACACCTCAACGCTCAATCGAGTCCATCGGCACGATGTTACAGCCCAACAATCCCCGACCGGACCACGTCTTGGGCGTCAGCACCAAATCGACCATCTTCCCGTCCCGGCGAACTCGCACCGGAACCGACTTGTTCTCGCAGCTCTTCACCACCACCGCGATCTGCGACAAATCCCGGAAGTTGCCCGCATTGACCGTTCCAAACTCGACTATTTCATCGCGCAACGCAATTCCCGCGTCCTGCGCCGGCGACCCTTCGCTGACCACGTTCACCTTGGCGATCGGTTTAACGGGCGCCGCCGGACGACGTTGGCTTCCACTGGCGCTGTCAATGTCCATGGCCTGCAGCTTGGTGGAGGCGAGGTTTTCCTGCTGCTGAGCGGCCGTTTCCGCGTGAACCGTGTGCAGCCCTTGCTCGATGAGCTTCATGAGCGATTTGAGGTCATTCTGCAGGCAAATGATCTGGTGCCGTGCGCCGCGCACCTGGTAGACGTCGATGTCGTTGCGCGGGAAGCCGGCGGCGTCCACCAGCGAGTCGGTCATTCCGACGCGGTTCTAGAAAGGGGAAAGAGGGAATGACGCTGCGAAATTTGAAACTTAAATCGATGGTGTGTACTCACGGCCTCCAGAATCTTTCCCTGCTCGCTTATTTTGTGCTCGATAGATTCTTTTTGCTTGATGAGTTCTAGGACTTGGTCCCGAGATGTTGTAGAGGGAACAACCATGATTTAGGAATCGATTTTTTTGTCCAAATTCTTCCCAAAATTCACTGCCTCAAGCAAAGCTTACTGAAAATTTTGCAAATAAACAATATTGTTTGACGTTACCGATGTTATGTTGCATCGGATCATGCTACATTCTAGCAGGCTGCAACATGTTTTCGTGCAAGGCGTTGCAATACATACACGCTCAAAGGAAATGTAGTCAAACAAAAACTGAAAAAAAAAACTCCAGAAATGTAATTCCAACAAGAGAAAATAAAACCAAACCACAGAGTACAATCAAAATCAGAAGAACCCCTCAAAAATGGTTCTATCTACCCTTTATCTGTCAACGCAAGGTAAACAAACCCTTTTTGAGGAATACCTGTGGGAATACTTCAACCCTTTTTCAAGTTTACCGGTGGTAAACCTTTTGCAAAAGGTTAAGAGCGAGTCCACGAACAGGCCATATATAAGGCTTGGTGTAAGATCTTAAGGCTAGTACGCAGATCGAAAGAAAAGGGGTCAAGAAACAGCTTTACGAGCAGCAGAACAAAGGAGAGGGAGCGATTTCTTGGGGCTTTTCTTCACCCTCTCTGGCTTGCTTTCACTGTCGCTGCTGCCCATTTGAAATTTTCCTTGACCGGTTCCTTCCGAAGTGCGTATACCGCTTTAGGGGAAATTCTCGTACGTTTGGCAGGTTAAGCACTCGCTCCTAACTCCATCCAATTTGCTGATTTTCACTATTTAAACAACTAATTTTGCAAAACTTTCGATAGAAACTTGCTTGCTCACTTCTTATTGAGCTATTTATCACTTGATTTCAGTTGAAAACGCGTTTAATTAGCTTTAATTGAATGACAAAGTTCTGACCTGCCAACATTAGAGGCATGCTGGAATTAGATGCTGTTCCCCTAGTTCCGAAGTATCTGGATTTTTTTTTGATCAATGTTTAGTATTTAAACATTTTTTATTTAGCCTTAAGCAACACAAACATGCCATGATGTTTAAAGCTGAGCAGTTCTCTACGGAATCGATCTTTTTTCTTTGACAGCTGTCCATATATCGACGGTAACATTTCAAAAGGCATCATGTACATTTTGACACTTTCTGGGTTATTGCATATTCTAAAAGTACTCCTAATAAGCTACCTCTCCACCAAAAATGAGCAAAAGTTACTTCAGTAAAGTCTGTTTAATCATGATTTTAAATAAAGTAACATAAACAAAATCTCTGCCATCAGCAGTCCCTGTTTATATAGCCCTGTCAACCTGTCAAACAAAAGACTAAATGAACCTCGTGACGAAAAAAAAGCAACATGAACAAAGCGCCATGTACATTCGGCGAAGAAAACGAATCATAACAAAGCGTCCCAATGACAGCAGGGTGATATAGACGTTAGTGATTTCAAAAGAAGTTATGTTTGTTTTTCTCAAATAAAATTACGGAAATAATGTTTTATTGAATTTGGATGATCAAGTATCAATAAAAGCAACGTTTTTCATCGTTTGTTATCATTAGAACATCTTATTTTGCTTTTATATTAAAATGGGAATTGAAAATGGATGCTCAACATTCAAATGCGTTTTTCTCAACACGCATGGTTTGTACATGATGCTTTTTGAAATGTTGGCGTCGATATGTATACAAAAATGTTGTATGAAAATTCGAAAATCTGTATCTTTTGAAGGAATTTTTTGATCGATTGGTGTCTTCAGCAAAGTTGTAGGTATGGATATGGACTACACTGGAAAAAAAATTACACGCGGTAAAAAAAATGTAATTTTCTATTTAATTTTTTGTCACTAAAACTTGATTTGCAAAAAAACTTTTATTTTTTATTTTTTTTGATATGTTTTAAAGGACATCAAATGACAACTTTTCAGAAATTTCCAGGTTGTGCAAAAAATCTTTGACCGAATTATGAATTTTTGAATCAATCCTGATTTTTTTCAAAAAATCGAAAAATTGGTCGCAAAAATGTTTCAACTTCATTTTTCGATGTAAAATCAAATTTGCAATCATAAAGTACTTTATCGAAGTGCACCGTTTTCAAGTTAATTCCATTTTAGGTGATTTTTTTGGAAATAGTCGCAGTTATTCCTTTTTTTTAAATTCGTGCACATGTTTTAACATTGTAAATCGGACCATGTGTTGCTTAGATATCGACATTAGAAAATGGTGGGTTGTCTGAGGGAGACTTAGAAAACATCAATTTTCCTGTTTTTAAACCTTTGCATGGCAATATCTCAGCAACTAAGGGTAGTAGCAACAAAGTTCAAAAAAGCAAAATATAGAGAATTTTCTCAGCTTTTCCAAAATATTTTTTCAAAAGTGGGCAAACATGGGCACTATTAAAAAAACAATAACTACGACTATTTTGAAAAAAAGTTACATTAAAATGGCTATAACTTGAAAACGGTGCATGTTATCAAAATTTCACTAAGGTACTAAGGTACTTTTTGATTGCAAATTCAATTTGACATCGAAACATTGAAAAAAAATTGCGACCATAATTTCGATTTTTGAAAAAAATTGTATTGGTTCAAAAAATCATAACTCGGTCAAAGATTTTTTGCCCATTCTGAAAAATTTCTGGCATTTGATGTCCTCTAAAACATATCAAAATATAAAAAAATTAAAAATAGTATTTTTGAAATTCCGTCGTGAAACTACTTACTTTTCCTGTCATTCTTGAACGACGAAATAGCCTACTTTTCTGTACCAAAAATAACAGAATCGAATAGCAACACTTTTCAAAATAAATGCTGAAAAGTTCTACTTTTCAGCACTCAAATGGGTGCTGAAAAGTTGAACTTTTCAGCACTTGTTTCGAAAAGTAACACTTTTCAACATTTTTTTGATTTAAACGATTTATTGACAAAATACATGAAAATTTGACATAAAATTTCACTCAGTGTGTGTTTTTTGGAATTGCAAAAAATGTTGTATGGAACTCGTTGCAAAACTAGATTTTTGCAAATCAAGTTTTAGTGACAAAAAGTGAAATTAAAAATCACCAATTTTTTTACCGTCTATCATTTTTTTTACAGTGTAGTCCATATCCATACCTACAACTTTGCCGAAGACACCAAATCGATCAAAAAATTCCTTCAAAAGATACAGATTTTTGAATTTTCACATAACATTTTTGTGTGGACAGCTGCCAAATTTATATGGAAAATTATATGGACAAACTAATGATGCAAAATGACTTTTTTGGGCATACCGAAGGCACCAAAAAAGTTTCAGCCGGATAAAAAAATACAGAAAAAATCGAATGACCGAAATCTCAGAGAATTACTCCGCTGTATATGCACTTCGGAAGGAACCGGTCGAGAAACAAATCAAATGGGCAGCAACGGCGGCGAGAGCAAGAGAGGGGGAAGAAATGCCCCATAAAATCGCTCCCTCTCCTTTGTTCTGCTGTTCGTGAAGCTGTTTCTTGACCCCTTTCCTTCCGAACTCCGTACTAGCCTTTACCTGGATTCTGTGCAAAAGTCTACACAGATTGCAGGTTCAAAAACTACACAGATTTGACAGGCAACGGTTGTAAACAATAGAGCTTGATGACGTTTCGCGTACGCACACTGGCAAACCATTTAGTTTAGCTGGCACGCAATACATACGCACGTGGATTACTCTATTCTGCGTACAAAACCTCTACACTGATTATGTGTATTCCCGGTCATTGGCGACCTGTGTCGACTTTTAAACAGATCTGTGTTATCTGAATTTTGCGTGCATGCAAAAAGCTTTTGTGCTAAAAAGCTCGTTTCAATTTGGCGCGCTCTTTTTCCATCAGCACAAATCAACACAACTGGCAGCCCTGCTCAATGCTGTCTCCGCTGTCAAAATCAAACAAAAACTGTTGAAAAAGTGAAAAAGGGCCCCAGCGCTTGGTTTTGGTCTCGCAGTTTTTTCGTGTTTTGTCCTGATTATTTGCTAAAGATCCAGAGATTGGTAAGGGCAAGCCGCAGCTTGCGTTAAAAGTTTTTCGATTAAAAAGATTTTGGTTGTATTGTCCACCAGCAGAAAGATGCCACCGAAAAACGCCGGCGGTCGGAAGAAGGCCGCCAACGGGTACCAGATGCCGGCGCCGGTCCCACTTGGGACGCTCCTCACCGATATGGCCAAGCGCCAGTGGAAGGTGGGCCCGTCGATCGGTAGCGGCGGCTTCGGGGAGATTTACTGCGCGTGCGAGGCCAGTTCCGGCACGAAGCGCACCGACGACTATCCGTACGTGGTGAAGATTGTAAGTGGAGCGCGTCGGAATTTGTGGGCTGTTGTTGTTTGGTCTGGGATGCGTTGGGAGGGAGGTTATGTTTGGCACAGACAATCAGATGGAATATATTTTGATTTTTTTTTCAGGAACCTCACGGCAACGGGCCCCTTTTTGTGGAGATGCACTTTTACATGCGTAACGCCAAGCAGGACGAGATTGAAAAGTTTCGGAAGGCGCGCGGCCTTAAACATCTGGGCATGCCGCACTTTGTGGGCAACGGATCGCACGAGCTGCAGAACCTGAAGCATCGCTTTCTGGTGATGCCCCGCTACAGTATGGATCTGTGGGGAATCTTCCTGAAGAACGAGAAGCGGTTCCCACAGCACACGGTGTACCGGATTGCGCTGCAAATGGTGGACGTACTGGAGTATATTCACGAGTGCTCGTACGTTCATGCGGATTTGAAGGCGGCGAACATATTGCTGGGATTCGGAAAGACGGCCAGCAAGCAGCAGCTGTACTTGGTGGACTTTGGCCTGGCGAGTCACTACACGAACAAGGACTTCAAGCCGGACCCGAAGAAAATGCACAACGGAACGATCGAGTACACCTCGAGAGATGCCCATCAGGGCGTGCCAACGATGCGGGGCGACATGGAGGTGCTGGCGTACAATCTGGTGCACTGGTCGGGGGCGACGCTTCCCTGGGAGGCGGAGAAGCTGTTGACAACCCCGGTCAAGGTGCAGGACTCGAAGGAGAAGCACATGAAGGACGTTGGCGGGTTTATGAAGTACTGCTTCAAGAAAGACATTCCAAAACCGATACAGGATTACGCGAAATACGTTGCGGGTCTTAAATTTAACGACAAACCGGACTATCAAAAGTGCAGGAAGATGTTCGAGTCGGGACTGAAGGAGTTGGGCAAGCCCAACAGTGGCGATCTAGAATTTGAGCCGAAGAAGGCCGGTGAAACCTCCAAGAAGAGGGCGGTTGAGCCAGACTCAACCGAGTCGTCCGGTCCAATGGCCAAACCCCGCAACAGAGCTCCCAAGGTCATCCAAACTTCACCGGACACGACCTCCCAGGAACCGGCCGCAAGACAAAAGCCGACAACACCAGCCCGTTCGTCTCAGCGCCGACCGCGCGTCGAAACGCCCGACTTGTCCGAACCTGCCCTCAACGGCACCAAAACGTCCACGCCCTCGTCCGAGGTGGTCTCCTCCAAACTCCCTTCGATGCAGGAGGCCGGTTCCATCCGCCTAGGCAAGAGCGCCAGCGTGAACGCCAAAATCAAGACCACGTACGCGTTCAACTTCGAGCTGGACGTCAGCATCGACGCGGACGTGATCGTCAACGTGCGCCGCAAGAAGAAGGCACCACAGGCCGCCCCAGAACCTGCCGACTCACCCGTCCCCGAGTCCCCCGTCGCCCCCATCAACACAACCCCGCGTCGCGTCACCAACTCGCTGCTCAACCCCGTCGCCCGCAACCGCAAATCCCCCTCGCCACCCGCTCCGGTCCAACCGACCCGGTCGCGAGCCCGCAAACCCCCTCCCCACTCCTTCACCCCAGTCGCCCCCAAGCGGGCTCGCCGAAACAACACCGCCAACATGACCACCCAAAGCAACACCCACAGCGCGGACACGACCGCCGGCAGCGAGAACATTAGCGTCATCTCGCTCAACACGACCGAGGGATCGGTCCAGCCGGATGACGACACGGTGCCGAACAGCGACCCGAATACGCCGGAGCCGCGCTACCTGGCGTCGCGGTCGGTTCGGCAGGCTGGCCGGAGCAACGGAACGAAGCCGGTGCGGGCCGGAGAGTACAAGGGCAAGAAGGCCCGGGCGTAAGGCATTTTGTTTCTTTCCACCCTTTCATTTTGTATGTTTTATTGTAAGGTTCCATTTGCTGTTGATTTTTTTAAATCCAAATTTCAGTGTCATGTGTTGATGGTGGACTAACCAGTATCAGTTGGAGATAATAAATCGAACTTGCCGCGTTCGTTTGATTCAGATGTGAAAATTTATTTAGCCCAACGGGAGTGGATATCACAGCCCTGCGCAAAAAAAAAGTCCTGCCTATTTTGGACCTACACTACTAAGCAGAGCATCAACATATTCTCGGGAACTGTTTGCCTTATTTAGCTCGTTCCATTTTGTTTTGTAGCTTAATGTAAGTTTAACTAAGCATACTATTGAAAATTGCCGTGCAAAGCGGACTTGGGGGACAAGGCAGAGCAAACGAAGGCGCGCATCAAGTGCGCCAACTGCGGAGGTAACCATACCAGCAACTACCGTGGATGCAGCGCACGGAAAATCTACCTCGAGGAGCAGGAAAAGAGGAAGAAGAAAGCGTCCCACCCTCCTCAGCGAAGTACGAGCGAAACCGTGCCGGTTATCGTACGGTTCCAGCGGACAACTCAGCGTTCCGTCCTGGATGGGGGCGATCGTTCGCCAGCGTGGTCGCTGCCGGCAGTGGCAATACGGCCCAGCAAGAAGTTACCGGAGAAGATCTCTTTACCCTGCCAGAGTTCTTTGCTCTCGCAGGAGATGATGACGCGGTTTCGGACCTGCCGTAACAAGGCGGAGCAATTCCTGGCCCTTGGGGAGCTGATGATCAAGCACATCTATAAAGGATAAAAACTGTGATCTAGTTTTAAGCTTTTTCTATTTCTATCCCCTTTCCCTTGCAATTTTAGTAAGTTTTTTTTTATTTTTTTCTTACTCTTGGTGACACCTTTATTTACAAGCAATAACTGTTCCAAAATGGATTATGATGTAACACACAGCTGTAAGGAACTCCAAAACTCTGTTATGTACCTCAAAAGAACTTATTGTATCTTGATTATTCACCAATAAAACCGAATTGAATTGAATTGAAATGTCAAAAATTTATAAAACTTTTTAATCCTATTGAAAATTTCAAAGAATTTAATTTATCGAAAATGTCGAAAGTTCAACAATTTGCTACCCGATTTGATTCCCACAAAATTTGCCCCCGAGTCTCCCACCGCGCGTGGCAAAGCAGGTACCAAATTTGATCTCAAGTTCATCTGTAGAAGAAAAATATGTGTTGGTAGGTACCTACCTGTCGGGTACTCATTTTCTGATACCCCACAAGTACCGGCAAGCCGCCCAGTCACGACTTTCTAGCAAGATTCTAGCAAAATTCTTAGAGAGCTGGATATTCTTAGAGCATTCTAGCAGAAATGTTCCATCGTTCTAGCAGGATTCTGACAGAACCAGCTCTGCTAGAATATTTCGTGACTGGGTGGGAGCAAACATGAACAAAAATTCAAAAAAACTGAAGTTCAAAAATCTCAAATTAAAAAAAAATCAAAAAGTATCCAAATTTTAAACCTAAGCAAATAAAAAATCTAAAATTTAATATTATATTTTATCAAATTGGTAAAATTTCTGTTTAAATTTGTTGAAGATTTAGAAGACTTTTTAAATTTTGTTTTTTTTCGTTCTAATTAAAAAAAGAGTATTTTTAACTTATTTATTGATTTTTAGCCTTCCTTTAATTAGGCCCTGTAAACAGATGCAAACATTGAGTATGTCCCTCTCACACCTCCATCGGAATAAGCGGAATACACTAAATGTTTAAATTTGATTATAGGACATTTCCAAAAAAGCCTAGATTTTTATTTTTCAATTTATTTTTTGTCATTTTCATAAATTATTTCAATCTCGTATTTTTACGAGATTTGAATGTTTTAATATTTTAATTTTTTAAATATTTTATTTAATTTGTCTCAAAATGTGCACTGTACTTCCGAGAGCCCTTGCTTACATTTTGTCTATACCGACTTCGAAAAACTTCTCCCACTTCTGACGCAGTTATTTGTCTCCCGAAAACTTGAAAAAAATGCGCACAGCAAATTTCAAAAGAAATATTTTTTTTTATTTTTTTCTGGAATTTATTTTTAAATTTCTATTTTTTTTAATTTGAACTTTTTAATTATTTTTTTTCATTTTTCGATTTTTATTTTTTTGTTGTACCCAGTCACGGAATATTCTAGCAGAGCTGGTTCTGTCAGAATCCTGCTAGAACGGTAGAACATTTATGCTAGAATGCTGTAAGAATATCCAACTCTGTAAGAACTCTGCTAGAATCCTGCTAGAACGTCCTGACTGGGTACGGGTGAACCAATGACACAAAATGGTCCGCAAAGCTTGAGCCAAATCGAAAAATACAAATAAAATCCATTTCCGGGTTTGGTAGAGAACAGCACTGGAATGGGTGCTGAAAAGTTGAACTTTTCAGCACTTGTGTTGAAAGGTTATACTTTTTGATATTGTTTTGCGTTTATCAGTGAATTGACTAAACACATAGACAATTAATTGAGAATTCTCTTACATTTTGCATGCAATTTTAGAGTTGTATGCTAGAGCGACGAACCGCACGAATTATCAATACAAACTTTGGAGAAAAATCATTCGGCCCAGACAAACTATATTTGAAAAATTCGAAAATGTACGTGATTCTGGGGACCCCACTGCTCCCCCTCGGGTTAAGCCTGCGCAGTCAATTTTGTCACTTTTTGTAGGTCAGTGTTATTCACAAAAAAAAAAATCAGTAAATGTTGCAGATTTTATGGTGCTTCTATATGCATACTAAGGAGGCTAGAGTTATTTTTAAATCTTAATCGTGGACAATTGCAGTTTCTGCACCTGAGCACCTCTCTACCAAAACCGGAAATGGACCATACAAGTCTCCATACAATTTTGGCAGCTGTCCATACAAAAATGGTACGTAAATATTCAAACAGTTGTAACTTTTGAGTGAATTTTCTGATCAATTTGGTGTCTTCGGCAAAGTTGTAGGTATTAGCAGGCCAAGGATTGATACCTAAGAGCATGCAATGGCACTGACCTTGTTGCGTGCTCTTCGGTTGACGTCCACGTAAGGAACATCCTGGAAGGAGCGTAACTAACTACATCCGTAGTTCTGTTAGATCATCCGAATTATCTTGATCAGAACAGTATAGCTCTGGTTCCTTGCGAGTGTCCTATTTTCTTACCTCCACGTTGGCTTGGTTTTCATGATGACCTAGCTGGTGGCCTGTGAAACGGATCGTAAACCTTTGACCACCGCGGGTCAGAGTCGAGACGGCTAAAAGAAAGGGGCGCGACAATGTGGGAAAGGGAAGTAATTTGTGATTGTAGACGGTATTGTTTTGATTCGCAGTATGTTGAGTCAACTGCTGTGGATGTACCTGAAACATCGCACAACGGGGTTTCTCTTCTCTTCATTCTCAGCTACCACCTATCTCCTATTTTTTATTTTGCTCTACTGATTCCCAATTCTTCACTGATTCTTCTATTTAATATCCAACATTTGATTTTAATTTTACTAACGTGGTCGAATGGTTATGCTTTTCGCTGTGCAAGCAGATGATCATGGGTTCGATTCCCATCTGCTCCAGCCTTCCATCGGATGGGGTCGGTCCCGGCCGATAAGTCATTCAAGTTGTAGGAGTTGTCTCCCCCGTATAAAGAAGCGGCAGAAGGCAGCGAAGAGAGAAACCGTGAGAGACAAGTGTTATTTTCCATTACCTTTGTGCAAGTCCAGTGCTAGTGTAAGAATCCCGCATAGTCATGAACTATATAACTACTTTATGACAAATAGTTACTCAACTATTTATCAAATGGTCTCTACTATTCATTAAATTGTAACCCAACTATATATGTACGATATATCAAACCATTAATTCCATTCCCAAAATAGTTTTGGTCGATTTTACTATATGAGAAATTAGTTGTTAGGCAGAAAACTATATGAGGTTTTCATACATATGTAAATATTTTTATAAACTTGGATTTTACGTCAAATAGTCATTGCCCAAAAATTGACTATTCCCTATATAGTTTCTGAAAAACTACTTTACCGACACTACTTTGCCGACACTTTAAAAAAGACCGCAAAAATGAACCCTACAATTGTTGTGATAACTACTTCGGATATAATCAAATTTGATTTTTAAGTTCTATCGATAGTTGGTGAATGTTTACCGCCATTATATGTGATGTTATTTACGTTGCTGCCGAACTGCTGCCGCCTTATCCGATTGATCTATATCTGTTGGTGGTTTTTCAGTGGTTTTGGTGACATGTTGTGTTAGAAGGAGCAAGCTCGGGGGCAAGTATTTTCGATAAGTCCAAGTAGTCCAAACAATTGACTCATTTTATAGTGAACAGTAATAGTCCACCATGTAGTACACATATTTTTGGTGTATGGTAAGAACAGCATGCCTACTTTTTCTGGAATAGTGAAAGTCAATTTCATGAGCCCTCGTAACATTTTTCTTCTTTTGGGAATTTTCTGATAATCTGAGGAGAAGTGGGGGTGTTGAAGGTTCTCTATCATCCAGAGGAATCGACTGTGATCAATTTACTTGATAAAAGTTGAAATTTTTGTACCAATCGTTTAACATATAGTTGGATTATATAACAAACTGTAATTGTACTTATGGTGTATAGTAATTTTACTTCATGTAAGTTGACAAATTATTTGGATTATACAAACTTATCGAAAAAAATGTGGCCGCCATCAATTGTGTTCTACTACAGCATTTATAGTAGGTTTTTAGTTCTTACAGGTTCTGACTATAAAAATCTAAAATCTGTGGAATTTTGCTATATTGTTCTCAATAAAGTTGATAAATTGTTTGAACTATTTGTACATTTTTTCGTTGAGTCACGTTGTCTAAACAATCCGAACTGTTTAGTGTAAGGTTATTGTACCCCAAATAGTTCAAAAATAGTTAGAATCATTAGATTTACTTCAATAAAAACGTCATCATTTGACGATCAGTTTCGTTATGGTTTTGTATAGTGCCGTAACTATATGATAATGGTTAAGTATGTGGTAACTACATCTCTTTTAGTAGTAATATAGTTTGGACTATTCCCCCGATGGTTTTTGATTATGCGGGTTGTTTGAACTATTTGTACATTTTTTCGTTGAGTCACGTTGTCTAAACAATCCGAACTGTTTAGTGTAAGGTTATTGTACCCCAAATAGTTCAAAAATAGTTAGAATCATTAGATTTACTTCAATAAAAACGTCATCATTTGACGATCAGTTTCGTTATGGTTTTGTATAGTGCCGTAACTATATGATAATGGTTAAGTATGTGGTAACTACATCTCTTTTAGTAGTAATATAGTTTGGACTATTCCCCCGATGGTTTTTGATTATGCGGGATGCTTTCAATTTCAACCTAAATTCAAGCTTGTTGGATATTTGGCGCGTATTTTTATTTGAGGGTATTTTCTTCATTTTTTTTTGAGTAGAGGGAGGATGTGTGGTAGGCATATCTTGGATGCAACTTGTTTGGCAAGTCTATCTATTTAGGGTCTCTAGGCTACACGCTATCGAGCTGTCAAATCGCAACATGGAGTTAAACTTTCTGTGCAGTTGCTGTGAAGCTTACCAAGGCTTTTCAAAAAGTTTAACTCCATGTTGCACGCACACACTCTCACTTTTAATTTCTCGATAGCGTGCTTGTCGGCATTATGGTTATACCGACAATCCTCATCGGCAGAATGACAGCTACGCAGAGCGCGTCATTCAGCATCTGTCAGTGTCGCGAGCGCAAGAGGCTCGGTTCAAAGGAGTCGCCGTTCTGGGCGATTCTCTCGCTGGGAAGTGGAATTCCACACTTTCTTGTCAATATTAATGATTACAGTACATCCGAGTAACCCCGAAAATGTATAGCAAAAATTAAAGCGGCCAGGCCTACTGCGTTGCATTAACCGCAGAGACAGATTCTGTGAACGGATCACATTTCATAGAATCATCAGGGGAGGAAGGATGCGTGGATATACCGTACCAAACGCTCCGAAACAGTTGTGGTGTGGCGTGTAAGTGTAAATTTGGCAGATAATAATATTTAGGTGCAGGAGGGGGAGGGGAGGGGGAGGAAATGTGGATAGGAGAAAAGGCAGGTGGGAATGGGATAATATGGATATATCATTTGATCAATAGAATATTATATAAAATAAGAGAATAAAATCATCTATCAAATAATGATAGATAAAATGGATGGATCTCACCAAGTCAAGATTCAACAGCTCCAGCAGGGTTTGGACTTATCATCAAATGCCACTTGAATCGTAATTCTTCTAAGACTTCTGTTGCTGATCCTGCCTTCTTATTTGTGAAGAGCATCAAGCCAACGAAAAGTTGAATTCTGGGTTTTGATATTCCACTGACACTACCTCAACCGCTACCACCATTAAAATTGTACAGAAACTCCGGTTTGAAAATTGAAATCGAACGTTTTAAAAAAAATCAAATTCCAAAAATATGACAGCGGAAAAAAAATATACGTCTGTTCACGCTCCCAGATTACTTCGATCTAATGGTCCGATTTTCAATGTTAAAATATAAAACATTCGTGAGATTTTCCGATCTTTTAGAAAAAAAAATTGTAGAAATTTTTAAATCTAGACTAACATTTTAAAAGGGCGAAACATTTAATATTACGCCCATTTAAAATGCTAGTTTTGATTTAATTTTTTTCAAAATATTTTTTTTGAATGGATCGCAAAATTTTACGAATGTTCCATGTGTTTACATGGACTATGCTGCCGTTTTACGCATAATTGTCCCATATCAGTTTTGGATGATTTTGACTTTATGACATTTTTGAGTTTAGTTTGATGTGTACTTTAAGAAAAACACATAAAATCTGGTACTTTGTTCGCAAACTCATTAAAAACAACACCAAGTCTGTTTGTCCCATCGTTAAAGTTCTACGCATAATTGTCCCACCAAGTATTTTCTTACACGGAATCATAAGTTTTACTAAGTATTATGTCTTGTTTACCTGGTGTATAGCATGAGAATCACAAATAAGGATGATAAACTGCTAACTGGGGTGATTAGGGACACATAGGGCGAATAGGAAACCACGGGACAATTATGCGTAGAAACACAGAAATCGGTCGAAAAATTTCAATCGCGTTTTTCTCAGTTGCACTTTTTTGAACATGGGCAATTATGCGTAGAACGGCAGTATGGGTGAACCAATTACACAAAAAAGCTTCTTTGGTCATAGGGATGGCCCCACAAAGTTTGAGACAAATCAAAAAATACAAATAAAATCCATTTCCGGTTTTGGTAGAGAATTGCTCATTTATTGAGTTTAAAAAAGAATACCGAATGCTTTGTTGTTATTTTACACTTCTTACTAGGTAGATTTGTTTTAGAATTTTTACATTCTCAAATTCGCGTCAACTGTACTTAAAACCAAAAAGGGACATCCTCGATTGTACACATGCTGTGTAATTAAAATTACTTGTTAGCTTACAAAAACGAAAGATGCAGAGCGAATTTTCTGATTACTCTACGAATTTAAGCTTCTCCCAGTTCCAGCTCAATTTTCTCCATCTCGTCTTCCTTGTTGATTTTGGCGCAACGCGCGGTCAGGTCGTCCTGGAATATTTAAAATAGTTTTAGTAATGCAATTTAATCTTAAACCTATTTCCACCGTACCTCCTCCAGCTCCAGACAGTTGCCCCACTCCTGCAGCGAGATCCTGTGGTCGTTGTTCGGGTCGCAGCTCTCCAGGAACGGCGCGATGCAGTGCTCGAGGGCCATCAGCGGGGCGCGGATCGGGAACAGCTCGTGGCGCGACACGGAGTTGTCGTTCGGGTGCCCGTCCAGGGTGCACCACTTCCAGATGGCCGCGTTGGTCCACCGCTTGGTCATGTTGTTCTCCGCTTCGTGCTCCAGCTCCATGTACGCCTCGGGCAGCTCGTTGCGCGCCGCCAGATCGCGCATCACGTTGAACAGCCAGTCGCGCATCCGGCGCGGAAAGTCCATCAGGTCGTTCTCGGAGCAGTCCTGTGGACGGGGTGATGGGACGATGAGTTAGCTAGGTTTAAGCTGTAAGCAGACAATAGATACTGACCGGCATGTCGCGGCACTGGCCGTAGTAATCGATGTGGACGTGCTTGACCTCCTCGCCGCGACACCGCGCATCTCCGGTGTTGCACATGCACCGCTGACGGTGCACCTCGCACGCCGAGTCCCACGTTTCGTTCAGGTTGGTGCACACCTTCCGTCTGGAGTCCATCTCCTCGGGGCACTCGGGAATGCACACGCACTTGGCGTCGGTTCCCCCGTCCGCCTGGCAGATCCGGCCAGCCCCACAGCGAATGCCCTTGCACGGGTCGACGAGCCGCGGTGCGTTCTCGATGTCCTCGGGGAAGTTGTAGTGCTCGGCGGCGATCTTGGCCGCAAGCTCCCGCGCCAGCTGGTCCTCCTTTTCGAACTCCCGCTGGACGTGCTGGTCCTCGATCTGGCGCAGCAGATTCTCGTCGTCTTCGTCAAAGTCCTCGGCGGCACTGTCGTCCAACGGGTCGTCCTCTTCGCCGTCGATGGCGGCGGTCACCACCAGCAGGCACGTGGCCAGCAGGAAGGCCAACAAGGCGAATCGCCTCATGATTACGGGTCTTGGGTCTTGGAAACGATGCTGCCTGGCCTGGTCGGTGCTCACACTCGATCTGATTTGAGATGTTACGACGATCTACTGATGGAAGGGAAAGCAAACACACACACACACAGTTAATGACTGTACCAGATTGATTCGCGCAGATAGAGGAGAGCGAGAACTAAATGAATTGTGGAAGCAACTGCAAGTGGGTGGCATTCGTGGCGATGAGGCGAGCAGTCTGGTCAAGATATCAAGCGAGTGTGTGTTTTCATTTGCGCGCTTAATATTTATCACGAGCATCCTGTCCCCGTTCTTACGCGACTCGTATAAATAATGGAACACACTGTGAGGTCGTTTATGCTTTTGAACATTTTTTAATTAGTGCAATAATGGGTGCAACTTGAATGTTTTGGTAATTATTTGCGTTTCGCAAAATTATTTTTAAAAAATCTAAATTTCGTCAAGAAAATAACTTCCGCTGAAATCTTTTGCACTTGCTAAATTCTTCAAAGTGGGGCGTGTACTTAATACTATCGCTGCACTCACTTTCAATTAAACCCTATTGAGAATGTGGTCATCGTTGGCTTTCAGTTTATGTTCTGTGCATGGACTGTGGACCATTGAGGTTCGTTACACATTGTGCAATTAAATAAAAAAAGGCATCAACGCGGAAGCGCAGCTGGATGCACATTTTTCCAGCCCAAACTTTGAAAAAATGAGAAAATTGATGCCACAGGAAGCTGCATCGACCGACACCTTGGAGCTGAACGTATCCAATTTCATGACTTTTGTATGTCCCGAAAAAAAACACACACATTACGCGCCTGTGTCTTTTAAAGCCACGTCATCTCGGAAACGGTTTCAGTAGACCCATATGCGCGTACATGTAGAATTTTGTTTTGTTTTGAGTAAACATACCACTCTTGAAAGCTTGCGAAATGTGTGTACATTTTACAACGCAGTTTGATTTATTAATAGTTTCACTGACGATGATCGTTTGCTCCAGTCGTCGGGCTTGCACCAGTGCCACCATTGGAGACAGAACGTAAGACACGCTTTTGTATATTTGCTTAACCTTGATGATTGATGGATTTGGGTGCTAAAGATGGAACACGTGTTGCTGCGCTTTGGGTGCGTTATCCTTTAATTTTAACCCTCTACAATCCAACCCCGCGCTTAGACGGGCTTCGATCTGAAAATTCGCCAAAATGGGTCTCCTACGGAAGGCCGAAAGGCAAAATTCTAAGGGCATCTCCACCGCAGGGACCTAATTGCGTTGCAAAGCGTCAAGCCCACCGCGGTACTTGTGCGAGAGCTAATTAAGGTTCGAGTTCATCCGTGTTCATCCGAATCTAAACAAACTCAGGTTAGCTCCGGGATCTATCGGGAGCAAATCGTCTGACGGATGGTTTTTTTCAAGCAAAACAATGTAATTGGGCCAATGTGAGTTTGTAAACAAAGAGTTTATCCTGCTCACGTCAGTAAATGTTTACATTAGGAGTGATGATTGATTTCTCGATTTAAATTCTTCGAGCTTGGAGATATTTTCCCTCCCGTGCTGCAAGTTTACGCATGAAAAATAACTTTTGATAATCTGGGGTGAGCAGTTTTGTTTTTTAGGTTAGATTGGGGCTAAGTTTGATTAATTTTGATCAACGCATTGTCGATCTACTGCCGGACATGCAAGAAACAAGTCATTTGTATTGAGTAAAAAGCAAAATTCAAGCAAAACATTTTAAATAAGCCAATACGGATTTGAAAACACGCAAGCCGAGCACAATTGGGTCCTAAAATGAAGCTTAGATTGCTGATATTATTGTTTACAGTGATAAAGCTTTTTTTCTGAGTACGACCACAGAGAATTTAAAATGGATTTTTAAATCAATTTTGAAAAATTAACCTCGCGGTCCATCTTGACAGAAAAGCTCCTACTTGACAGCTCGTTCCAAGGGGACCATCGAAAAAATGTTGTCTTGTCAAAAAAAAAAATGCATTAATATGAAAAAAAAGTGATCAGAAATGGTTTTAACCGTGTTTTTTTACCGTTGTACAGAAAAATTTACATAGGGCTTAAGTACCCAATTCTGAACTTAAATTCTTAAATTCTTAAATTCTTAAACTCTTAAATTCTTAAATTCTTAAATTCTTAAATTCTTAAATTCTTAAATTCTTAAATTCTTAAATTCTTAAATTCTTAAATTCTTAAATTCTTAAATTCTTAAATTCTTAAATTCTTAAATTCTTAAATTCTTAAATTCTTAAATTCTTAAATTCTTAAATTCTTAAATTCTTAAATTCTTAAATTCTTAAATTCTTAAATTCTTAAATTCTTAAATTCTTAAATTCTTAAATTCTTAAATTCTTAAATTCTTAAATTCTTAAATTCTTAAATTCTTAAATTCTTAAATTCTTAAATTCTTAAATTCTTAAATTCTTAAATTCTTAAATTCTTAAATTCTTAAATTCTTAAATTCTTAAATTCTTAAATTCTTAAATTCTTAAATTCTTAAATTCTTAAATTCTTAAATTCTTAAATTCTTAAATTCTTAAATTCTTAAATACTTAAATTCTTAAATTGTTAAATTGTTAAATTCTTAAATTCTTAAATTCTTAAATTCTTAAATTCTTAAATTCTTTAATTCTTTAATTCTTTAATTCTTTAATTCTTAAATTCTTTAATTCTTTAATTCTTAAATTCTTAAATTCTTAAATTCTTAAATTCTTAAATTCTTAAATTCTTAAATTCTTAAATTCTTAAATTCTTAAATTCTTAAATTCTTAAATTCTTAAATTCTTAAATTCTTAAATTCTTAAATTCTTAAATTCTTAAATTCTTAAATTCTTAAATTCTTAAATTCTTAAATTCTTAAATTCTTAAATTCTTAAATTCTTAAATTCTTAAATTTATAAATTCTTAAATTCTTAAATTCTTAAATTCTTAAATTCTTAAATTCTTAAATTCTTAAATTCTTGAATTCTTAAATTCTTAAATTCTTAAATTCTTAAATTCTTAAATTCTTAAATTCTTAAATTCTTAAATTCTTAAATTCTTTAATTCTTAAATTCTTAAATTCTTAAATTCTTAAATTCTTAAATTCTTAAATTCTTAAGTTCTTAAATTCTTAAATTTTCAAATTCCTGATTTTGATTTTTTTTTATTTTTGATAAAAATTGTATTTTTGAATGTTAAAATTTCGGGTTTTTCGTCATTTAACTTAATTTCTATCCCGTCCGTGTGGATCAATTGGACAGCGCACTGGACTCACAATCCAGAGGTTGCTGATTGGTACTAGCAATAGTGGCCGACAGCTATAAAGATAACTTCTTTTTTTACTCCATTTCGACCAAAAAACTATATCTGTCCTTTTAATTTCAAAATTTTGCAATTTGAGATTTGGCGGGGATTTTAAATATTATTATATCGATTACAAGTTTATTAAAAAAGAAAATTCCAATTCTTCTTTTTCATCAGAACATATTGCAAACAAGCACCGCGCGAAGAAACGTCAAACGCCACGTTTGGTTTATGCTGCGTACCGCTTATGAAAAAACTTTTCGTGACCCTTTCCCTGACCGTTTCTTGTGCGTTTTTTTTATATGGAGTTTTGCGTTCCCTCGGATCTGCGTATCAGCCTTTACGGTACAACCATTCAAAGTATTTTTCAATGAAATGAAAAAAATAAATAATAAAAATAAACGTATTCGTATTTTTTCTTACTCCTCACTGACGTGAGCAAAATACACCCTCTGTTTACAAACTCACATTGGTCCAATTACATTGTTTCGCTTGATATATATTTGAATTTTATACATAATTTAAAAATGGTCAAATCAGTTTAGTTATTTTTAAATTTTGAACATTCATGTTCAAATTTTCGGTGATGATTTGCTTATATTAATATATGTGGTTGATTATTTTCTATTTAAAAAATACAAAAAAAATATAAATTCCACAATTTTTCAATTTAATAAAATCGTTTTGAACTAAATCACTGATTTCTTTAATATTCATTCAAATTTGATATTCAAAATAAATGCATCTTCAACCAAAACAAATACAAATAATTCAAAAAATCGCTGAAAAAATTAGCCACCGGCAGCTCGGGGACTTCTCGAGCACCTATCTTGGCTACTCGACGGATCCCCGATGAACTTTTTCTTCGCTGAATGAACTCGAAGGCTAATTTAGCTTTAGCTTTGCTACCCGCGGTGCGAAAGTTGGGGTGCAAACATGTCGGGAGCAAATCGGATGAACTCTTTTAAAATTTTGAAAATGATATTTTATTGATGTAAGCAAACAATTAGGACATATAATGCAGTTGGAAGCATGTTCTATCATGCTAGAATGTAGTTTTATTGTTTTCGATCAACAAAACGGCTAGAATTTGAAAATGAATAAATTAGATCCCCGCGGTGGGCTTGATTCAGTAGCCAAATTAGCTCCCAGCGGTGCGAAAACGTGTATTAGCTACGGAGCAAAGCTAAAACTGGGGATCCAACCGATAGGTTTGCCACGCAATTAGATCTCTGCGGTGGAGATGCCCTAATAAGGCCGAATCCCAAAAGGCCGAATGCTCAAAAGGCCGAATCTCATAAGGCAAACCGCGCCCAAAAAAGCGGAAACGCATTCCAAACGTAGTTCCGCTTTTCGGGCGCGGTTTGCTATTATTATTATTAAAAACCATAGTTATGTAGGGGAGAGTGGGGAGACTTGATCCCCGGGGACACTTGATCCCAAGCCTGTATCTCGTCAGCATGTGGGTAAAACAATTAGCTTTGTTCTAGAAAGTTGTGCGAAATTGACTAAAACTCATTGTAGAAAACAAAGAAAAAATTAAAAAATGTTTAGATTGAGTTACACACATTTTTCTAAAACGAGCTGCAAAAAACTTCAAAGAGATCTTTTTCCTTTGTTTTGATAAGTATAGAAAACACTCAAAAATTATTCAAAAAAATATTTTTTATACATGAATTGTTTGATAAACATATCAACTCCAAAACCCTTACGCATTTGACGTTAAATTTATCGTCATACTATTTTTACAATCAATTGTTTAAAAAAGTGCGTTAAGGGAGACTTGATCCCTGCATTTTTACAGTCACTGTAATCAGCCTCAAGATTAAATAATTTGGCTGGGTTTTCGTACACAGTTTCCTTTAGTATAGTTGTACATAACTAACTGCAGTTTGAACCATTTTTCAAAAGTTTTGTAAACAAAATTTACCAGCTTTTGTAAACATGCTCAATTTTTGTCTAAAAAAGAAAATTTTAAGTTTTTAAATATTTTACATGCTAAACTTGATATATTTTGAACACAAACGTACAGGTTTAATGTGAAATTGCTGTATCTTATAGAAAATTAAAAGTTTGGATGAATAAGAAACATTTTGCTTAAGATTTCTTCAAAATGTTGAAAGGGGGATCAAATTACTCCCAACATTTTGAAAATGCCGGTTTAAAATATTTTTTTTAAAACGCTTGGCATGATTCGAAGAGTTCATCTGATGAAAAATCCGTATTAGCCAAACATAGATGAATGTTTAAGCATTCAATTCACGCTAAAAGTTTATAGTTTTGTGAGAAATTGACAGAGTTATGTGCGATACAAAAAAGGGGATCAAGTCTCCCCACTCTCCCCTAAGAGCAATTCCAGCACAAAACAGGAATTTTTTAGGTACTTTTTTCTCGACCCTCAGATTTCAATGAAACTTTGTAGACATATTATCCTACGCTTTTGTAAGCCATTTTTGAGTATACGGAGCAAACTGCACTCGATATTGACATATAAGAAGGGCTTAAGTGTTTTCAATATTTTTATATTTCGTAATTTAAATATCGATGTATCTCAAAGCCGTTGCATCGTATCAAAAAGTTCTCAAACTTGTAGGAAATTTGACGGGATTTCCTTAAAAATACACTGAAAGAGAAAAACACGCCACTTTTATGAGATTTTTTGATTTTTAAGTTTTAAAATCAAATTTGAATTTGGCTCACCCACGATTTTTTTTCGTTCTATTTTTTTGTAAAAATAGTCTAATATGTTACAAAAAGACTCACGAAAAATGCTGGATGGAGCAAATCTCCTGAAAAAAAATATTCAAAAATCATTTACTGAAACTGTTTTTTTTTTGGAAAGTGCTCTAAGCGTCAAAATTTTCGAAAACCGAACACGGGAATCAATTCTCCAAACAATTTTAAGTCCAATCTTTCTGAAATTACAGTGGTTAAAAAAATAAAAATATAGAAAAAATGGTTTTTTGATAGTTTTTGACAATTTCGATATGACAGACTTGATTTTACAGTCTCGTGAATATTTTTTACCGGAAAGCTCGTCCAATTTCCCATATGATTGTCTTTGAATACATTTCGATTGGAAGTATGTGCAGATATAAGCTTATTGCATTGCTAATGACTGAAAACAAAATATTTTTTCAGTGTGGTTCAGTGGATGGTAGTATCCTGGATAGTAAACTAGCTGTGGTGAGACTGTAAAATTAAGTCTGTGTGGTCAATATGGAGACTTTTATGTAAAATTGTTTGGAGAATCGACTTTCGTGTTCGGTTTTTGAAAATTTTGACGCTTAGAGCACTTTCCAAAAAAACCAGTTTCAGTAAATGATTTTTGTATTTTTTTAGTAGAGTTGCTCCATCCTGCATTTTTCGTGAGTCTTTTTGAAACACCTTAGATTATTTTTACAAAAAATTTGAACGAAGAAAAATCGTGGGCTCACCATCAAGTTTGACTTTTAAACTTAAAAATAAAAAAATCTTATAAAAGTGGCGTGTTTTTTTTCTTTCAGTGTATTTTTTCGGAGAGCCCGTCAAATTTCCTACAAGTTTGTCAGTTTGACAACTTTTTGATACGATGCAACGGCTTTGAGATACAGCGATATTTAAATTACGAAATATAAAAATATGTGAAAGACTTACTCTTTATCGAATGAAACTAGCTCCATTTACACAAAAATGGCTTATATGTCTACAAAGATTCATTGAAATCGGAGAGGGTCCGGTACAACCGATTCCCTATTTGGCATGGAATTGCTTGTAACAAAAATTGGTTTCGAAATAATGAAGGCATACATTTCTAGCATTGATTTAACTAAGTGTTAACATTTTCTTTTTATTTGCCGCAAAAAAAAATTATTGTAATTATTTGAATAACCTACTTGGTAACAAGTGATTAAATTTCGATTATCGTCACTAGAATTCAGTAAACAACAAGATTCAAACACTTTTAGAATGCTTTAACTCATTCTACTCTACTCACTTGTATGCATGGTAACTATATGATCGGTAATGATAAACAGAACGTACTCATTATGTACTTATTTCGCTTAAAACTACAAAAAAGAACACAGTTGATTAGTTTGCTGTATCTTAGAACACCATAATCAATGAAAATCGTGAAAATATGAACAAAATTCTGAATTTCATAATCATTCTGCCTTTTGAGACATTCGGCCTTTTGAGTAGGTCTGCCTTCTGAGCAAAAGACAAAATTCGGCCCTTTGAATTTCGGCCTTTGGAGGCAATCCCGCCAAAATCCAAGTTTGAATCAATTTTTGATCCTAAAAATGCATTGGAAAGCAGAACTCTTAAAATTTTGAAAATTTTAGGGTTTCGAACATTGTCTTGCTTTATGTGACTTTGCCACTGTTTTCAAAAATGTAAAACAAAATTGAATAAGTGACTGTAAAAACATGGAACATCTAGAAAAAAAATCAAATAAAAAAATATCAAATTATTCGCTCTACAGCATTGCCTTGGCGTTCTCGACTGCGAGATTCCTACTCGAAACTAAGTGTCCGAAGGCTTGATTGTTGAGGCAATTGCAAACCTCTTTTTACACCTTAGCTTCCATCCTCCCCGCGATTCAAACTGACGACCTTTGGATTGTGAGTCCAACTGCCTACCAGCGAATCCACCGAGGCAGGACCCAGGGAGACGATTCCTACACCTGGAGTGAGCTATCGACCTAACCCTTTAGGTTAAACCGGGGCCAACATTTACTTCCCCATCCGACGGAAGGCGTGGTCAGACAAATCTCGTCTCGAAAAATGCCACCGGGACCGTCTGGGATCGAACCTAAGCCGACTGGGTGGGAGGCAACCACGCTCACCCCTACACTACGGTCCCGGAATTCTCATTTTAATATAAAAGCAAAATGATAACAAACGATGAAAAACGTTGCTTTTATTGATACTTGATCATCCATATTCAATAAAACATTATTTCCGTCATTATATTTAAGAAAAATAAACATAACTTCTTTTGAAATCATCAACGTCTATATCACCCATTGTTATGATTCGCTTTTAGTCGGCAAATGTACATGGCGTCTTTTTCATGATGTTTTTTTTTCGTCACGAGGTTTATGTAGTCTTTTATTTGACAGGTTGACAGGGCTTTATAAACAGTTTATGTTACTTTATTTAAAATCATTGTTAAACCGACTTTACTCAATTAACTTTTGCTCATTTTTGGTGGAGAGGTAGCTTATTATTATTTCAGAATATGCAATAACCCAGAAAGTGTCAAAATGTACATGATGCCTTTTGAAATGTTGCCGTCGATTTTGTTGACATTTCCGCTTAAAATGCATCGCGTTGAAGGTAAATTCTGCAACTGCAAGCTTGAAGATTAGTTATCTTAAGAGATTGAAATCTCGCCCAACAATTGAAAAATTGATTCTTAGGTAAAATCGTTTGGGGAACATGATGATGAGGTTTAATTTAAAATTTAATCCCATGTATGTTGAGAAAAATTCATGTAAAGTGTTCAATTGCGCAAAAGCATCAAAATCTGGATCCAATCGAAATCTGATGATGGCATTCAGGATCCAATTTCTTTATAAAAAAAACCCGATTTAATCCCACCAGGGGTGAGATAGAGCCTTTCTTACTAAAGAATATAACTTCTTTCAATTCATAACATCGACCTGATTTAAAAAATCTTATGATGGCGAGGTATTATTAATGATGTGTTTTTCAAAAGAGACTGAAAACGCAATTTTCACCAAAAGAATGTTTTTAATCGTACAAATTCTTAATCAAACAAGCGTTTATGACAAACGCAAGCATGGCAAGCTTCCCATGCGCCAGTGACGACGCACACCGCGGTTCTGGTTTTCTAGTTTTGGTACGAGCCCAAAAACCGAACAAAGCAGGCGCAAAGCAAAACCGAGGAACAATACCACAAAAAGCAAAAACTGGAAATTTGGTTTATTGGACCTTTCAAAAAAAAAAAAACTCCAGAAGTTAACCGCACAGTAAGAAGCTTGCCATTCAGCATCTACGAAAGTGAAAGAGTCAGAGATAGCTATTTTAACAACCGCACCAGCCTTTTTTTTGCAGTTGAAACCGAGGATCAACTATAATTGCATTGTAAATCTTTAAATTAAATTTTTAAAGAAAAATTCCTATTTCACAAAAGTTTTTGCATAAACATTGGACAGTTATGCAAAAACGGACAGAGCAATAGAAACCGAAAAGCTACGATATCTTACATGTTGAAGGAAACATCGGTAGACAAGCTACTACAAACGAGTATAAGTCGAGCCAAAACATATATGCGCCAGCATTCTCGCGCCAGTATTCGAAGCTCAACTTGACGACTTGGCGACGAAGCGTCGAAAATCAATGCAGTGTGATTTTTTGGCGATTTTTCCGATTAATATTCATGCTGTATCGTCTTATTTACGAAGATGAAAATGACGTCCAGCCATAAAGTAAAACCTATACCTTTCTTTAGTAAGAAAGGCAAAAGGCTGTTGAGTTTTGATCTATCATTTTTTGCTTCCGAGATACAGTCATCCCACATATTCGGAACACCCACAAATTCGGAACACTTTGATGATAATTTGTCAATAGCATGCCAAAAGTAGCTTTTCTGTCGGCCTTACTATTTTTAGAACCTTCATTTGGACATTATCTTGCTATTTCACTAGTAAAAATAGTACTTTTTGAACAAAAAACTTCATTCCAAGACTATTTTGTGCAGAGCAGGAAAACACTGCCTCAAATGGCATGTTTCATAATTGTGGGATGTTATTGTGCCTCCCACAATTGTGGAACACCTGAATTTAACTGATATTTTCACACAAAAAGTTATCAAACCATGTATAAAACATCACTAAGCTTGAGTTTCATTGGTTTCAGTGTGAGAAGTCATTATTTAGTAATAAATATATACTCCTGGAGAGATCCAAATTTTGTTTACATTCGTAAGAAAAAAGTGTTCCGAATATGTGGATTTCAAGGGTCAAAGTAATTCTTCAAAAACTTCATATAAAAGTTAAAATTTGCAGATGTTCGATACAGCATTCGAAGGATCGCAAGAAAAGCTTTCAAATGAAGGTAAAAACGAATCATTAAGTTCAATTATCGATTTGCTATGATTTTTTGAACATTGGCAGATCAGGAAACCGTTCCGAATATGTGGGATGACTGTATGGCCAATTTATAAAAGAGGTTGCGAAAATCGCAAAACTTTGGGGCGGTGCCAAAAAAGAAGGGGTGGTTCATTTTTTATAGAAATTCAAGATTCTTACATGATTTGATAGTATAAACAGCTCCGCCAAATTTGAGCATGATCGAAAAAAGTCGATTTCGATTTTTTTTTTTGTGTGTACAGTTGGGGCGAACAGACCCATAAACGATTGAGTTTACTACATGTTACAAACTGAAATTTGAATGTTGATTTTTCACTTTCCATGGGTTCAAAATTATTTTATAGCTAATAAATAAATTATCACCGAGCCTGAGAAGATCTGAAGTAAAATAGAACATACTTCAGTATAAAAAAAATCCAGTTAAAATTTGAGCAGTTTCCAGAACACAAATTGATTTCAAGAAATTCGGTCAACGCACATGATAACCACTTCCTTGAACTTTGTCGTTTGCACTATCGCCGATGATCGTCACATCAAGAAGTTGCGTGTCGTTTTACATTCTAAATCTATACAAATAAATTGTCTACCACAAATGCCAGCCAATCAAAACCACTCTGACACACTCGTTGCACTGATAAGCCGCTGGAAGTGGCAACATTATGTTCGAAAAGTATTTTGTTTTCCGTATTTGTGAGAGAAAAAAAGTTTCATCACTTCTTATCAGGATCATTTGTTTTTTTTTTTGCTGCCTGAACTCGCATTGAGCAAGATGAGACGATGGGTTTCGTGTGTGCACTTGTAGAATGATCATCGTTTGAGAATGCGTTTTAAAATAAAATAAAATTGCGTTTAAAACCCTTTTACAGATAAAACAAGCCGCATCTCCTCCCGTGCATTACAAACTGCCTAAAGACCCCTAAAAATCAAGAAACTCAATCCCATAAATCAATATTGTTTGTATAAATCGAGGGGGAAAAACTCCAAAAATAACAACATCCAGTGCAGCACACCCTTTTCTTCCTTACAATCGAAAAAAAAAAAACGCACGTCTTGCACTTTACTTACTCCAGTGAAAAAGAGGAAATAATCTTGTGCGTCCAGCAAAAACTAAACTCAACTCAACCAACCGACGTCCGAATGCAAACTGAGGCGCGCCTTAAACGCATGGACAAAAAGGAGGAGGACGGTTACAGTTTACGCGTGGGAGATGCAAGCCAGATGCCGGCGCGCAGTAGACGACTTATTACACTTTAACTTACCTACTTGCCAGCGCGCGATGATGTGATCTTTGGTAGAAGCCGAGAGAGGATGCTCGAGAGAAGAGAAAATAAACTGCCGTTCGGTACCGAAGTCGGTTGCCGACTGACATCAGCGCCGAAAATTACGTTCGGTTTTGCTGTACAGCTGGGATGAAGAATCCAGAACTTAGAAAGTAGCGCAAAATATTAGTCATTTTTGCATCATTTGTATGATCCGTGGGTATGATTCTAACCCATATCCATATCTCATGTGTACATTGGGGAGATTTTGTTGAGACATTATACCCTTGAATCACGCTGTAATTATGGCAAGTATTTTTGAAATATATAGACGATCATAATTCACAATACAGCTGTTCCACATTTTTGTTTTACAAATTTGAAGGTCTCGTAGTTTATGCACGCTCCCTTATAGGTAGAACGGAAGTTCAGTACTCGCAACAAGACAGCGGACAACAGTGCTCTCGTGTGTGGAGTTTGTGAGAAGGTTTGTGTGCCTTTTTGCTTCGTTTTTAGAGGACGAAACATTGCGCTATCAGAATTCTAGTAGGGGAAATATACCTATTTTAAGCCTAATAAGCGGTCGTGTTTGAATGATGCTGGATAATCTGGAGTGTTCCTTGAATCTTTCTAAAACCAAGTACAGCCATCCCTCATATTCGAAACAGTTAACAGATCGGCCAATTTAAAAAAAAAATTATAGCAGATCGATAATAGAACGTGATGATTTGCTTTTACTTTCATTTGAAAGTTTTTCTTGCGATCTTTCGAATGCTGTATCGATCGGCTGCATATTTTAACTTTTATATCAAGTTTTTTTAAAGAAAAACTTGACCCTTGAAATCCACAAATTCGGAACACTTTCTTCTTACGGATGTAAACAAACTTTGATTCTCTCCAGGTGCATTATTTTTTTTACAAAATAATGACTTCACACACAGAAATCAATGAAACTGAAGCTTATGTTATGTTTTATGACTGGTTTGATAAATTTTATTGAGAAAATATCAGGTGTTCCACAATTGTGTGAGGCAAAATAACATCCCACAATCATGGAACAGGCAATTTGGAGGCAGTGTTTTTCTGTTCAGAATATAATAGTCTTGAAATGAAGTTTTTTGTTCAAAAAGTACTACTTTTACTAGTGAAATTGCAAGAGAATGTCCAAATAAAAGTGCTAAAAATATTAGGGTCGCCAGAAAAATTGCATTTGGCATGCTATTGACAAATCATCAAAAAAGTGTTCCGAATTTGTGGGTGTTCCAAATGTGGAATGACTGTACACCAACGAGTAGAGCAACTTTTTGTGAACATTTCTGTTTATTTTCACTTTTATTAAAAGTTATTCTTTTTCTTTTACAAGCATTTAAAACAAAATATTTCCAAAATGAATTCTAATCAAACGAGTGCATTGGGCCACGCCCGTTTTCCTATTTTCAGCTTAGTTCTTTTTTCTTCCAGCGCTCTGCTTAGTGCTGCCAAAATTGATGAAATTTTAAGCGAACACTCACGAAAAGTAGCATTTATAGCGAAAGTTTCCTTGCAGCACTTGCTCACTCCAATAGGCGCTGCACCAGCATGTTGGTGGTGTTGGTGGCCACCCTTTGTTCTTTATTTGCCTTCGCACCTCGCTCGGTTTTCTTCAGCCTTCGATTGGAATGGGTATTCAAAATTCAAACGTCAGAAGACTTGCTTCCTTGCTAATTATTTACATTTTTCGGGATTATTTTTCAAGTGAGTGACTACCTAATGTGCAAAAGAACATGTTGGCGGTAGTTGGAAGCAATTTTATATCTTAAGTGCTTTGAAATCGTTAGCGCAAGTAAAAAGATATTGATGGCGACTTTCGTTAAGCAGTTAACCTCCGATCTTGCGTGTGGATGTGTGTGCCACCAAAATGATAAGAAATGGTCTCGCAAAATAGAAATTATGATCAAAAGTGCATTAAATTTGATCTTTTTGGCCAGTAAATGGCATAAATTGGCGTGCTTACTCGAGGTGGTTCTGGTGCTGGTAAGTTTATAGGGGACCACCCATAAACCACGTGGACTCTTTTTGAGAATCTGTTACCCCCTTCGTGGACAATTGTCCATACAAAAATAACTTTTTGTATGGATCGTGGACAATCGCCAAATCCCCCCCCCCTAAAGTGTCCACGTGGTTTATGGATGGTCCCTAGCCTAAATAGTATTTTTGAAGCTTTAATCGAGCATTAAACTCTCCATATGACGAAGATAGGTGTTTGATTAGAAAGTATATTTCCCCTAGTCAAAATTGTGGTTTGGTTGAGCGTTTTAGCAGAATGCATTACTGTGAATACAAAGAGACGAGTTGTTCCTTTTAATTCCGCTATATATTTTCAATATCTTGACAGATACGTATTTCGTCTACTACTTGCAGACTTCATCAGTGTTCTGTTCTCGACTGAAGGTTCATCGCTGGTGTATCCATATTTCCATCCTTTCCGTTTTTCCTCCTTGGCAATTTTGACATATGTGTTTATATGCTCATCCAACCTGGTTTGCAGCAATCTCTTAGTTTGTCCAATGTAGCTCATATCACAGTGGCCGCAGGATACCTCGTAGATGCCGGGTTTGCCGGGTTTTGAGTGAAGTTCACTCACAACCCTTACGCCATCAGTAGAGCCACTACGAAGAGCAGCAGTAGAATTCGACTACAGGATAACACGCCCATTACGACAAAAACTGGCTAAATTTGGCATCGATTTAGTGTTCAGCAGTAGAAACAGCCAGTTGGAATCCATCTCAGGTTCAACGAAAGACCCCATACCGACTTTAGGCAAACCCGGCATCTACGAGGTATCCTGCGGCCACTGTGATATGAGCTACATTGAACAAACTAAGAGATTGCTGCAAACCAGGTTGGATGAGCATATAAACACATATGTCAAAATTGCCAAGGAGGAAAAACGGAAAGGATTTGTCCCCCATTTCAGGTCAGCAGTAACCGAACACATCATCGAGGAAAAACATAACATCACAACTAGCGACGCGGTCATCTTAAGACACATCACAAACCCATCGAAGCTGGCTGTCGCCGAAAGTTTGGAAATCTTCAAGGCAGGCAACAAACGTTTACTCAACAAGGATTCAGGTAACGGCTCAACGTGGCTGTTTAAGCTGTTACATATACAGGCACAAAAGAAGAACGAGGAGGTAGTACCTACAGTCACTACAAATATGGATACACCAGCGATGAACCTTCAGTTGAGAACAGAACACTGATGAAGTCTGCAAGTAGTAGACGAAATACGTATCTGTCAAGATATTAAAAATATATAGCGGAATTAAAAGGAACAACTCGTCTCTTTGTATTCACAGTAGTCAAAATTGTTCAAAAGACTTTAGATTTCACTGTTATGAAACAGTGCTTAAAATATTGAAAATTTGTGAAAATGCGCGTCGACTCTACTAGGGGGCTCTACACTACTGATGGTTAAAATACCCTACACTCAGAAAAAAGTACTGGCAAAATCCATAAGAACGTCTTATGACCTTTCGACATCAGGATTTTATTCGGATGTCATAAGATTTTCTTATGGCTGGGAGGGGAAATTTGACAAAGCCGTCAGTTAAGATTTCCATTGAGTTATGTTATGACATTCATAGATGGAATTGTGTACAGAATATATGGCAATGCTCATGGAGATTATATTAATAAACATTGTTTTTTATACCCATTTTTTCTTATTTTTAATTAAATAAATTTTTGAAAACAAAAATTTATTTTTAATTAAATAAATTTTTGAAAACAAAAATTTATTTTTAATTAAATAAATTTTTGAAAACAAAAATTTATTTAAATTTTAAAAGTATATATTTTTAAATTATCGTAATATAACCAAAACTTCATTTCCTTCCGCTGCTCGTCGTCCCGTTGGTTCACGCAGCCTCCGGTTTAATCGTCTTTTGCTGGTGATTCGGCATGTTCTGCCGGATGGCCACCACCTTCGGCATGACCGCGTCAATCAAACTTAAACCTTCGACCGCTGTTCGGAACTGTCCTCACCGATGCTATTCTCCGGATCCTTCTGGAGGATGCTGGGGAGGGCCGCCGGCGGAACCAACGGCCATTGATATTACCTAAAATACCAAAACAAAATATTCAACTTGGAACCAAACCCACGAAACACCCGCCACAGAACTTACCTGTGTCTTGGAGGTCGCGGTAAAACTCATAGCGGTGGCGGCAGCTTTGTGAATTAGTTACCGGAACGAACTACGGGGCGATTTAGAGTAGCGAGCGTTTAAAATTGTCTGCTCGATCCGTCCTTTCGCCATCTTGAAATGTCAAAAAAATTCACACTAGCATCATACGAGAAAATCATTGAAAAATTACAGATGAATTCCATAAGAATTTCTTATGAAGTCCATAGTCTATCAACAGTGGACCAAATACACACATCCTATAGGAAATATTACACGAATGGAATTTAAAAATAATACTTGTTTTGTGTTACGTGCTATTTCAACGTACTTGAATGGTTCGCCACTGGGTGCTGAATAGTGGTTCGCAAAACGGCCTCAATTTTGAACTGTCAAAGTGGAACAAACTTACTGTTCGCCAAAAACAGAGAGTATTGTTATCGATCATTGAAAATTGTGAATGTGTGGCTTTTGGAACCTGGAGTTGAAGTCAAGAAATCTAAAGAATGTTGAAGGCGAGATCGTCATTTTTTATGATTATGAATGGAAGTTGTTCATGGAGTTGATGCGGTTGTATCCATCCAGAAGCTGTCTTTATTGTTTGATTCCGTTTGAAAACCTGATGGTTTAGTGAAAATCTTCTCAGTTTCTTGGACCAGCCTCGCAAGATTAGCGATGTTTTTTTTTTTGTTAGACCATGGTTCATGACCATGACCACGACCTGCAGGAAGAGCTGCACGATTCCAAAATCGGCCAGGGAATTTATCTGTGACATCGCAGAATGACCACAGACTTGATAAATTGATACTTAGTGTTTTATCCATGGTCTAATTTTTTTGGTGAAAAAATCGGTTAAATTCACGTGTTCCACAATTGTGGGAGGCACAATAATATCCCAAAATCATGGAACAGGCAATTTGGAGGCAGTGTTTCGCTGCTCAGGATAAAATAGTCTTGAAATGAATTTTTTTTTTGTTCAAAAAGTACTATTTTTATTAGTGAAATAGCAAGAGAATGTCCAAATAAAGGTTCTAAAAATAGTACGGTCCAAAGAAAAGCTGCATTTGGCATGCTATTGACAAACTATCACAAAAGTGTTTCGAAATTGTGGGATGACTGTATCATGCTTTTCGATTTTTTGAAAAATGACCGTTACATTTTTGGGACAAGTTAGTGACCTCGACTTTCATGTCTGTTTGTCTGTGGTACAAGAGAGCACAGATGCATCGAGTCGCTGAGATACAAAAAGAAAAAGAAACAGGATAATTGAAGTTTTCTGTTCTCACACAAGCAACCCTCCCTTTTCTAATGCCGATGCCTCAGCAACTAATGGTTCGATTTTCAATGTTAAACAATGAAACATTCGTGAAGTTTTCCGAACTTTACGCAAACAATATTTTCAGATATGGTTACTGAAATCAAACTTTCGGTGGCATTTTAAGAGAATCGTTTTTTCTGTTTGAGTAAAGGAATTTTTCGTACGTTTAACAGGTTAAACATTCGCTCCTGATTCCATCCATTTTCACTATTTAAACAACTTATTTTGTAATACTTTTGACAGAAAGTTGAATCAAATCAAATTGGAACAAACATGAACAACAATACAAAAATTTATAAATTCTAAAATTCGGAAATTTAAAATTTTAAAAATATGTTTAGTTTGGCTGTTTTTTAACTGGGCGCTCGATAACTGGGCCGTATCCCACTGTTCAATAGATAAAAAACTGTTTTTCAATAAATTTGTTAAATTTCAAGTCACAATTAAGGAAACATGAAAAGTAAGTTAATTTGAGCTGCATTTATATTATATCAGGAACATATCATGCATCGGCGGTCCCCTCGTAATTTTTCGTTCGTTCGACTGGCTACGTTCTCGACCCAGTTACCGCACAAGTACTGTATTGTATTATTTTTTAGAAAATGGGAGAACAGTACAGTAAAGGCTAGAAATACAAAGAGTGATCAGAAAAGGAAAAAAGGGACTTTCTTTCGTATTTTTCTATAAAGGAAATATATAGTTTTATGAAATAAAATTTTATACAGTTTTTATTGTTTTCATCTCTTTTATAAAATCGTCAGACAAATATCGCCTATATTATATCTCTGTTGCGTTTGCGTGTTTGTGTGTGTTTATGCTTCCTGTGTCAAAATTCTTCTCGAGCACTTTCATTTTCTTTCGCTAAACATAACTAATAGAATTGTAAAAAAAAATAAAACAGCCCACTCTAGAAAATAATCTTACATTCGCTGCGTAAATAGAGACTACCTTCTGATGCTCTTTCCGTCATGAGCAGAGGAGTATACTGAGATTTAATTAAACTTTTGATGATATAGAGAGAGAGGTTGGGGGACGCGGTCGCGTCAGCTGTACTGATTAGTTTCAAATTATTGCATATCGAGGGTGCGCGATTCGTTCTGGATTGTCGTCACTGGTGTTTGCAGCTTTTGCGTTGAGATTCACTTTTTTGTTCGGCATTCAAAACATTAACTAACCTTTTAACAAGAAATTTTTAAAACTGCTGTATCGCTCTAGAGAGATTTTGTTTTTTTTTGTCTTGATTTCTGCGTTTCAGAGAGTAAAAAAGAGATTTTTATTTTCTACACTAGTTGCTAGGTGTAAAATGGCGGGCCGCGAAGCGGCTCGCCTTAATCGTCGCTTGTATTCGCACTTAAAAAAATTCTCAATAAAATATTACAATAATTTCAATAGATTTTTTACTTTATTCTGACTATGTACAACATCTACAAATTGGGGGGGGAGTTTGGGCATTCCTAGCCCTCCGATTTAGTGTTTAAAAAGGTTGTGCGCGTCACGCGCCTCTCTGTTTGTATTAAGTTCTCGTTTACTCGCTAGTTGTAGCACGACGCATTTGAGTGGAACAGTTAAAAAATACTAACTTATAATCAGACCATATTTTTTGAGTGTTGCTTGTCCACATTTTTTTTTTACTTTATACAACAAATAAAAAGGGAAACGTTTTTTTTTTTCTGTGGAATCTTGCTGCGCGTTCCTTTCTTTCTCCTGGAAGCACTTTTCTCTTTATTTATGTTTGTCAAATTAAAACATGTACGCGTGTTAAAATTTGTTTTAAAGTAGTTCAAAAGTAAAATATATTTATAAGTATATTGTACATTCTGTTTGTCTTTTTTCGTTTGTCTAATTGTTGTCTTTTTTGTGCCTTTAAAAACATTGTTGTTTTCCCTTTAATAGTAGCTTGTCTTAACGCAAGTAAATTCCCGTTCCGTTTCTCCGGGAATGTTTGCACCCATTCACGCATTCATTCGTTCGGCTCGCACACACATAAAAAAAATCGCTGATAAATCTTAGCACGTTTCGTAGAGAGGAAGTCTTTTACAACAAATTCGTTTAAAATTAGTTAAATTATCGAATAAATTATCACTATCATCACGCTCTGGCGACGTCGCGCCAAAGTGGAGGGGAGGGGGGGACGAGGCACTTGTCTCCTTTCTCATACCTTAGATGTAGATCGCTTCGGATCCCTTGTTGGCCTGGTGACCGCCGGCGCCGCCGCCTCCCGCCGGGGCGCTCGTCACGTACACGTTCATGTTGGCCGCGGCCGGCGACTGGACGCCCTCGGACCAGTCCGAGGTCGAGTGGGGCGAGGAACTTGACCAGTGGCCGGGCGATTCCGGCGATGGCGTCGGGTAGCTGTCCAGCGTCTGGACCAGGTGCTGCGGCGTCACGCCCCCGCTGTGCTGGCTCGGTGGCGTCAGATACTGGTAGAACGACGACTGCTGGCTGTTGAGCGTCGACTGCTGGCAGTGGGCCGACGCCGACGACATCGGCGACAGGTGCGACATGGTCGAGCTCGACGGCGACGAGATGGTGGTGGCGGTCGTGTTCTGCGAAGTCGACGCTTGAGATCCTTGACCTGGGGGTGGGAGACAAATTGAAGAGTTAGCACGCAGAATACAAAGATAGGATGGGTTGAGATAACCCCACCAAAGTTGCAAACTCACCCGTAGGACTGCAGAACCCGGCCAGTTCCAGCCCGCTGGACCCGTTGACAAAGTTCATCTGCAAACTGGCCAACATTGCACTGTTTGAGTTGTTGTTGCTGTTGCTACTACTACTGCCCTGCTGCTGCCCACAGCCTATACTGCTTTGCTGCTGCTGTTGCTGTTGCTGCTGCTGCTGCTGCATACTTCCGTTGCTGGAGATCATTTGGACGCCGTGCTTTTGCTGCTGCGCGTGCCGCATCGCCTGGATGTGCGTCGGCGACGTCGGCAGACTCGGACGGGTCTTGGCGGGTGAGGGGGAACCTGGAAATAGTGAAACCCTTGAGTAATTTGTAATTTCCAAGCGTGTCGCGGGTCGTAACTTACCGATATAGCCCTGCGGGGACAGCGCCAGGTTGCTCTGGACCGAGTGCGGCGGCGACTGGTTCGAGTACGGCGGGCTGAGGCCACTCTCGCCCATCACGTGCATCGCGTGCATCATCATGCCGTTGCCGCCGTTGCTCCGCTGGTTCATCATCAGGTCCTGGAAGGGCGTGTTGCCCTGGCCCTGGCCCTGGCCGCCACCCATCGAGTAGCCGTAGTTGTCCAGGTTGATGTTGTGCAGCGATTGCATCGATTGGGCGCTCTGCGAAGGAGGTTTAGGTTAGGTTACGGTAATGATCAACGATTTGGGGCGAACTTACCTTGATGCAGTCCTCGTAGCTCGGTGGCTTCTTGTTGCCGGTCATCGGGTCGATCTGGTGCACGGCCATCGCGTTCGAGTACAGCGACACCGTGTCGTACGGGCTGGGGATGTTCGCCAGGGGCGATTCCACCGAGCTCAGACCGTCGTCCGTCATCTGGATGTCGCCGGCCATCGCGTTGTTGTTGTTCTTCTTGGCGCCCGGCTTCTTAGCCACGGCCTTTCGCCGGATGCTGCCGTCCGTGACGTTCTCCGGGCTGTTTGGGTTTTGCGGGACGACCATGCCGCCGTTCACCTTGGCGCGCTTCTTCTGCTTGTTGACCTTGGTCGCCGCGATGATCGTCGGGTGGGTGATCATGTGCGGGTGCGACGTCGGCGACATGATCGTGTTCGGGATGGTCGTGACCATCTGGGGGCTGCGCGGCACGTGCTCGTCCAGCAGCCGCACTATGTCCGTGTGTATCCGCTCGCTGGCGACGTCCCGCGGTAACCGGTCCATGTGGTCGGTGATGTCTCGGTTGGCAAAGTTGTCCAGCAGGGCTTTGCACGCCTCGAAGCTGCCCTCGCGGGCCGCCAAGAAGAGTGGCGTTTCGTCCTTTTCGTCCTGAGCGTCCCGGTTGGCACCGTGCGTGAGCAGGATGTTCACCGCGTCCACGTTGTTGACGGCGGCGGCCCAGTGAAGCGCCGTCTTGGCACTGTTGTCCGACGCGTTGATGTCGGCGTCGGCCGTGATCAGATCTTCAACCATTCCTTCGATCGCGAGTCGGGCAGCGAGGATCAACGGCGTAGTTCCGTCGTGCATGCGGGCGTTCAAGTTGGTCGCTCGGTTCCTCAGCAAGATCTGGAACACGCCCATGGCGTCGGCGGCCACAGCCGCGTGCAGCGGAGTTCTTCCAGTGTTGTCCTGACTGTTAGCATCGGCTCCAGCGTCCAGCAACCTCTTCGCAGCATCAGCTCGTGCGTATCTCGCCGCCAAATGCAACGAAGTCTCGCCCGTCTTGTCCATGGTGGCGTTCAACTCGGCGCCCTGCGCAACCAGTTCCGAAATAATCTGCGCCGTCGTGTCGTCCGTCGAGTCGACGTCCTCTCCCGAGTCCATTCCTCCACCGCGAACCGCCGCCACCATCAGCGGAGTCATGCCGCAAGGTCCACGCACATCCACCTCGTTGTGACCTCCGTCGTGGTGCGTCGGCGGCGTCATCATCGCCGGATGGTCCCGAATGTCGGCCGCTTCAAAGTGCTGCTGCGACCAAACCCGCGGTTCCGTCTCCTCGTAGTCCGTAATGGCCGTGTGGTCACTCGAATAGCCCTGATCAATGCCGCGGATTCGCTTCGGCTGTGGCATCTCCGACTCGTCGTCGCTGTTGCACCACTGCTGGGCATGGCCCATGTGCCCGTTGGACATGTCCACCATCGAAGGGTTCTTGTTCAGGTTTCGCATCTCCTGCCCGTCCGGACGACGTCGCGAAGGTCTGCGTACGTTCGTGTTCGCCGTCAGGAAGCCCTCCGGGAACCAAGTTATGCCGTGGGCACGCTTCCTGTTCGCAACCAACACTCCGCACATCGCAAACAGCAACAGTCCGATAAACACCCCAAGAATCACGTAGCTTCCATTCGTCGGTTCCGGCAACCCATCGTCATCCGGGTTCACACCCTTGACCTGGTAGATCGGGAAGTTCTTCAGCAGCGAGTGCTTGGACGCCGTCGCTGCCAAGAACTCCGCCGCTTCGTTCGCACTGCCAAAGCACTCCGCCCCGGTCCGTCCAATGCACTTGCGGTTGTCCAGCTCCAAAAACACCTGAATGCCCGTTTGACGCGCCTCCGTATAAACCACGTGATGCTTCCGTCCAAACTCGCTCTCGGCCAGTCCCGGCAGCGCACTATTCCCCTTCCACGGGTAGATCATCTCCATGCCGGCGCTGTTCTTCTTAATCCGCACCGTCGTGCGCAGCTGATGTCCCAAGTCTCGCAGGAACTGCACCGACGTCTTCTTGAACGTCTCCAAATCCATCAGCAGGATGATCGAAATCGCGCCCTCCGCAAGCTGCGCCGGTTCCTTCTCGTTCTCACAGTCCAGCCCGTCCCAGTTACACTCGGCGTTATTACATCCGTAGTCGCAGAACCCGTTCGCGTAGTGCTTCTGACAGTACGCGTCGTACACCGGATTGCACGGCTGCAGCTTTTTCTCGCAGTCCCGCCCGTCAAACAGACACTGCGCATTGTTGCACTCCTCGTTGCAGAACCCGTCCATAAACACCTCCCAGCAGTTGATGCTGGCGGTGCAGTTCAGCCACGGGTTGATCCCCAGCGAGCAGTCGTTCCCGTCAAAGTCGCACGCGTACGTGTTGCACTCCTCGTCACACCGGTGGTTGCCCTGCTTCTCCCGGCAGCCCTTCTTGATGCACTGCGCCCGCTGGTACTCCAGATCAATCGCGTACGTGTTCAAAATGCCGACCTTCTTCTTGCTCGCACTCTCGAACCAGCCCTTGTACATCGGGTCGTACAGATTGCACGTCTTCCCTGCCCACTTGGGCGGACAGAAGCACTCGAAATCCCCCAGCTTGTTCTGACAGGCCGCTCCCCGATCGCACGGACTCGACCCGCACTCGTCCAAAATATCAATCTCGCAGTTGATTCCACTCGTTCCCAACGGGCACTCGCAGCGATACCCGCCGTCGTCCGCAATCTGGCACAACCCATTGATGCACGGGTTCGAGTCGCAATCGTGTCCGGAAAACTCACAATTCTTTCCATAATATCCATCTGCGCACACGCAGTGATGACCGGACTGACGCGTCGAGCACAGCCCACCGTTCAAGCACGGCGAATTCGCACAAAAATCAACCTTAATCTCGCAGTGCCGTCCCATGTGGCCAGGCTTGCAGTTACAATGGTAGTCGTTCACCAGCTGGACGCAGTCCAGCGTACCCGGGTTCGAGCAAGGATTCGACAAGCACTCGTTGATGTCTCCCTCGCAGCGCGATCCCACAAATCCAGGCGGACAACGGCACTCGAACCCACCCACCTTGTCGATGCAGCTCCCGTTGTTGTGGCACGCCCCCGGCACACAGTCGTCCGTGTTGATCTCGCACAGCACACCGAGCGTTCCCGGCGGGCACGAGCACTTGTAGTCGTTGATTAGATCGTGGCAGATTCCCCCATTACGACACGGATTCGGCTTGCACTCGTCAATGTTCAACTCGCAGTTCTGGCCCTGGAAGCCCTTCTTGCAGATGCACTTGTACGCCCCGATCAAATCTTTGCAGTGCCCCCCGTTCCGACAGGGTTGACTCTCGCACTCGTTGATCTCCTTCTGGCAGTATGATCCGGTGTAGCCCTGCTGGCAGTGACAGCGGTGCGAGTTGCCAAAGTCTTCGCAGCTTCCCTCGTGGCATAGCTGCTTCACGTCGACGCTCTTCCGGGCGGCAGCGTCCTTGCAGGATACCATCTCCACGTCACACAGCTTCCCCGTCCATCCCGGGGCACACACGCACTGGTACACGTTCTCGCGCTGAACGCAGGTCGCTCCATTTTCGCACGGACTCTGCGAGCACCAGTCGACGTAGTCCATGCACTGCTTCCCCGTGTAACCGTACGAGCAGTGGCACGTGTAGTCATTATCGTAGTCGTAGCAGGTCGCCCCATTCCGGCATGGTTGCGAGTCGCATTTGTTGATCTTGTACTGACAGTTGGACCCCGTAAACCCAACCTGGCACGAGCAGTTGTAGCTGTTGATCCCGTCGATGCACGTCCCACCGTTCATGCACGAACTCTCCGTACAATCCTCGTCGTTCGTCTGACAGTTCATCCCGGAGAACCCGAGCGGACACGTGCACGTGTACGAGTTCACGTACTGCGTGCAGGTCGCCCCGTTCTGGCACGGCATCGACAGGCACTCGTTGACGTCCACCTCGCAGTGCTTCCCCTCGAAACCATCCACGCACAAACAAGTGTAATCGCCGATTCCATCCAAGCACGTCCCGCCATTCTGGCACGGGAACGACGCACAGTCATCGGTGTTGACGGTGCAGTCCCGTCCCTCGTAACCCTTCGCGCAAAGGCATTGATACGAACCGTTGGTGTTGCGACAGGTCGCCCCATTCCGGCACGGCGAAGACAGCGCACACTCGTTGATGTCCTCGTCGCAGAGTCGGCCGGTGTAGCCGAGCGTGCAGCTGCACGAAAAGTCCATGTAATTCGGCGACGGCGAACACTTGGCTCCGTTCCGACAGCGGTTCGGCAGGCACGGGTCCATCTTCGATTCGCAGTCCCGTCCGGTGAACGGCACCCGACACACGCACTTGTACCCGTTGACCAGGTCGATGCACGACCCCCCGTTCCGACACGGGTTGTTCACGCAGTCGTCGATGTTGATGTCGCAGTTGCGTCCCGAATAGCCCGGCATGCACTGGCACGTGTACGAGTTCAACCCGTCGCGACAAATCCCGCCGTGCTGGCACGGGTTCGATCCGCACTCGTCAATGTCCGTCTCGCAGCGACGACCTCCGTACCCGGGCGGGCAGTGGCAGATGAACTGGTTCACCCCATCCTCGCAGCGACCTCCGTTGATGCACGGGTTCGACGCACACTCGTCCACGTCGCTCAAACAACGCGCGTCAAAGTACCCCCGAGGACACTCGCACCGGAAGCCGTTGACCAAATCCATACAAACTCCACCGTTCGCGCAAGGATCCGACGCGCACTCGTTGATGTTCGTCTCGCAGTGAACGCCCGTAAACCCAGGAACACACTGGCACGTGTACCGGTTGATACCGTCGATGCACTTGGCACCGTGCCGGCACGGATTGCTGTGGCACTCGTTGACGTTGACCTCGCAGTTCGGCCCCGAAGTTCCCGGCTGACACCGGCAGATGTAACCCCCCACCAGATCCTCACAATGGCCGCCAAACTGGCACGGGTTCGATTCGCACTCGTTGATCTGGATCTGGCACAGGTACCCGGTGTAGCCCGGATTGCACTGGCAGCTGAACGAGTTGTCCCCGTCGACGCAGATCCCCCGGTGACAGGGGTTCGACTGACAGTCGTTGATGTTCGTCTCGCACGACATTCCCGTATAGCCGGGCGGGCACTCGCACGTGTAGCCCGCGATCGAGTCGTGGCAGATGCCGCCGTTCCGACACGGTTGCGACAGACAGTCGTCGATGTTGATCTGGCAGCGCATCCCGGTGAAGCCGATCGCGCACGTGCACTTGAACGAGTTGATCAGATCGCGGCAGATGCCCCCGTTCAGGCACGGGTTCGTGGCGCACTCGTCCACGTCAATCTCGCATTGGGTTCCGGTGAAACCTGCAAGTTGGGAATTGGTAAGGACTTTGTTTTTTTGGGGGGAGGTTTGCAGGTTGCTAGTGACGGTATTGGTGAACTCTAGTATTTTACCCTACGCTACTGTGACCTTTTAAAGCCATAAACATTAGTCAATCAATTAAGCTTTGCATAGAGACCCACTGAAAAAAGAATGGTGCAAATCGTTTTGACCTTAACTGAATCGCTTCTTTTTAGAGTGTGAATATGTCAACAAACTGTTTCTGCTGTCCGATTTGAAAAACATCCCCTACACAACTGAATTTTATTTTTTGTTTTCATACATTGATCAAACTTGTTGGAAATTGACGTTTAATGAAAACAAGCTCAAAAGTCTGATATGCAAAAAATCCGTAAAAGTAGGTAATTCGTCATGTAAAAATAGTTTTGTTTAGATAATTATAGCCAAGGCATATAGATTGGATAAGGTAATGCGGGTTTTCCAGCTGTCAAAAAATAGTAAGCACGAGCATAGGATTTTATGTGAAAGTTTTTAAAAAATGTGAAAAAAGCAAATTTATTGGATAGTATGCCAAACTGATCCCAAAACGTTTTAAAAACAAAAGATTTTTTTTTTCAAATATAAATTTCGATAAAAATTGTTTTTCAGCTCAGTTTGACATGCTCAACAGCCCTATTGAAAAAATACGGTGAAATTTGCCCGGAAAATTGTCAAATTTTCACTTTTCTAAAAAAAAACTTCATATAAATTCCGAATTCGAATTTTTTTTACAGCTGAGAAATCCGCCTTACCTTATTTAATCTACATGCCTTGAACCGTGACAGCAATAGAGCTTTATGACGTTTCGCGTACACACACTAGCGCACCATTTGATTGTGCTGGCCGGACAAAATTTAACCTCAATCTTTTTCGTGTATGTACACGCAATACATGCGCACGTAGGTAACTCTATAAGGCTTTCTAGTCAGAAATTTACCAACACGTTCAAAATATGTTTACATGACAGCTGGACGTTTGTTTGCATCAGGTTTCCTATCTCTTTCTAGCAAAAAAGTTTTGTCAGGCGACTTCTACTGACTGCCTGATATGTCAGCCAACATACTTCGCAGGGCTGTGACAGCTACAGCTCGATCATTGTTTGCATCAGGACACTGTGACGAGGAGTTCACACTGGGCCTAGAAAGCCTTATGCCACTGAGTTGTTATCAACACTCTAACGCAAAGATACCCGCTTTTGCGGTTAAACATCTTCCACCATATTTTTTTCAGTGGTCCAAGAACCCAATCAAGCAGTGCTCCCAAAAGTGCAGGTTCGCGCTGCAAAAGGTCACCGACCCGTCAAATTAAAGATTCAGCACGATCGCGCGATCGTCATCCCGAAAAAAAACATAACTAATGAATCTTGTACGATCATTTGTTCGCTCGACACCTCGCCAAATTCCAAACACTCACCCAAAGAACAATTTGCATTTAATCGATAATTCGTGTTCTTGATCGCGAGAGCAGGTTTTGGGGTCGTTGATGATGCCATTATTTAATTAATTAGCCAAACCACCATCACCGTGGACGGTTGTCGTCGTCGTCGGAGACGACGGTCTTCTTGGACCTCTCGCGCTAATCCGGATTAGATCACGGCTGTCATCAGGAAGACAGAGAAGGTTGTTGGCAAATTTAGCCCCTCTCTCTCTGAAGCGCGCTGCGCTGATTCATAAAATCATTTAATTACGCTTTATTGATCATTTACATTTTATAGAAGCCTCGATCGGGGTTGAGGTGGGGCTCTCGCTAAAGCTCGCTCGCAATGTTATCTCTGCGGCTGGATAAGTGGTCGACCATGTATAGGGTAATTTGACAGTTATTGCACGCGCTATCGGGAAGGGATCGCGCCGTATCAGCGAGGAAGCTTTCAAGTCCTTGCCGCCGCGGATCTACGCGCGTGTAATTATTTTCTCTATTTTTATTGCTTTTTAAATACTGCGCGGAGAAGCGGACGCAGCCGGCGGGTCTTCGATAGGCCCCAATAGAGCAGGCGTCCGCCACTTGGCTGTTTTGAGCTTTAGAGAGGTTGAAGTCTAAGCTCCATTCGTAGAAGTAAAGGAAATCCACGAGAATGTGTTTTGATAGGGTGGTTCCTAATATCAACTTAACCCTTTACATAACCTCAAATTCGAACCAAGTGCATCGATCGACCTGTTTTGAACTCGATTATGATGATCTGCGACGAAACCATTCGCACAGTCTCCAACTCATTGGGTATTCAACTGCTCGTAATGCTGTCAGTTTTGAGTGCTGTCAAGTGCGCGAAACGACGTTTGACGGATCGATCAGACATCGCAGTAATCCGCGTGCGGTGGAAACAAAATATTGTTAAACGCAAAACAGTGCAGTGTGAAGATTGGTTGAAAAATGGTTTCCAACATTGTCATTTGCAAGCAAATCATAACCAAACTTTTCGGTACGCTCAGCAAACGTCAAATCAATACAAATTGCTGCCGGATCTTTATCCGGATCTCTCCCGACAGCAGTTTTGCAGGGTTTGACGTTTGCAGAGGGAGCCGACAAAAGGTAAACAAATCACTTTGTGCATACAGACTCGATCGACTCGATCTCTTCTGGAAACCCTTCTACGTCAATGTGACAGAGAAACGAAAACATAATGCAAATAACGGCACCTGGAACCACCCCAGGCCGTGATCAATACCTACTCTGGTCGATCGCAGCTTCTCGCAAGCGCAGTGCGGACCAGTTGGGTCGAGAAGGTCTCGCTCAATCTGGCTGCCGCCGTACAGAGAGACCCCGGGAATGAGTGATAAATATTCCTATAAATAATTTCCAAAAACCGGTTTTACAGCACTTCTGTGTTGGTCGATGCTGCTGCTGTTTTGGGTCTGTCCTAGTCAGCGAATGGGTTCGGATTTTGTAATCTGTTGAGGTTAGGTGTGTGCGTCGTATAGAGCAGCTGCTCCGTCTCAACTATGGATGGACAGCGCGGCGCATGAATATGGATTAAAGATTTGTTTTCTGAGCCAAATTGGTCATGACATCTATTTGTCAGTTTTTTTTAGACGCGTCACTTCTTGGCGCCTTCCCCCACCCTCCTTGCGGTCTTGGGCTGGGTTCCCAACGCCAAATCAGGTCACTTATCCAAGAGGGCTAAACCGTTTACGAAAATGGACGGCTTAAGCCGGACTCCGCAAGATTCGTATCAGTTTATTGACTTTAAGCGGACGGTTTTGGCGAAGGCGCTGAGCTGTGGATAAAATGCCCGCTAGATGGCTTCATTTTGCGTTTGTCGCCATTCATAGCTGAGAGCCCCTCCGTGTTTTCGGTGGGAAAATGTAGCGCTGGCGCCGCAGAGGCTGCGTACGTGAGCTGCGTGCTCCAATCACGCAGCCGTCAATGGACGGCTGTGGCCTGACCATAAAACCCTCAAGGTTTCCACCACACGCCATGCATCATTCAAATTCGCCAAACAAATCTAAGTGAGCGGTTGCGATCCTGTGCAAAAGCCCGTGAAGGGTGTGGTCACAATTAGCCTGCTATGACCTGCTAATTGAAAAGATTTCTGCAACCGGTTCCTACTCTCCGCCTACGAGACCCCATCTCGTGACGATCCGCCAGCAGGGTTCGATCGATCGCATCGATTTTTTGGCGTGATTTCGACATTACGCCATCGCGCACCAATGTCCACAGGGTACAATAACTCAGGCACACGATTCTCGCTTTTTAATGCCCGTCTTGATTTTTTGTTTCGTCTTCTTCTTCTTTGCTGTTTTTGTTTTGTTTTGTGACAGGTCAACCCGCGGCGGTGGGCCATTTTCGAGAGTGTCGTCATATCGAAGTGGGCACTAAAATGCAACGGACCTGTCAGAGAGGGGGGCTAAAAAATGGCAGCCGAATATTGCTTATTAATTTAATTTAAGATTCGTGTCGTTTGCCTTTTTGGACGTTTTCACATTCTTCAGAGTGGAGTTGCGCTGAACGCAATACAAGGGGATCGGCGCATTAACGAATGTGGCACAGCCGTGTAGTCTTTTTTGGAGGCTTTTGGAAAAAAACTCAAATTTTTGAGGTTATGATCGATCTTCAGGTCATAAAGTTACTGACACTGCAAATTTGGGTCACCGGATCAAAGTGTTCAATGTGTCACTCCTCTTGACGTTGTTGTACTAAAATTTTGACAGCAAAAGTGACAGCGATATCAACGAATGCCGGAAAAACGAACGCAACAAAAACGTTCTGTTACACAATCGCCCAAGTTGCATTGAATTCAATGTTTATTTATTATTCTTCACCAAAGTACGTGTACAATGTTGTAGACCCCTCGGGCCAATCTCAGGTACCCCAAAAGGGGAAAATCCAGCATCCAAAACGGTACAGAACCACGCACGTACACTGCACTACCGTGACGGGTCCAAGCTTCGACCCTTTACACTAAATCGTCCTGTGCAAGCCTTCCAGAGAGTTCCAACATTGGACCAGCCACCCTAGCCCGACACAACTCGCCGGGACTGGAAAAATATTTAACACCGAATCAACATTATTGTTATTGCCCGCGCGACCACGAGACACTTGAGCCTCCTCCGCCGCCAGAGTCGGTGCCAACCAAGTCTCGTCGACCTTTTGCCATTTTAATAGCTGTTCGGGTGATTGTCAGTAAAAAACTAACTTTCTGTCAGCAGTCGTTTTCGACAGCTACAAAACTAAAAAGGTAAGTTTTATTTATTTAGATGTTTGTTTACATGTTAGTTTCAAATTCCACTTACTTAATTAGTCTTCCTTTCCAACGATTTCCTCTATCTCCTCCTACTTCTTCCTCTTCCTCTTCCTTCGTTCCACTTCCTGCATTTGTGTATAATTTTATTAATATTTTGTTTACTTTCCATTTCAGGTTTACTTACAAACTACCGACACTGTCCAATGTAGCGTTCAGTGACGGTAGGCGACGACGGTGCAGTTTCTGTTGCTCCTTCGCTGCTGGTAAGTATTAAATGTTTCAGTCTTCGAAATTTGCACTAACTTCATCTATTCTTCTACTTACAGGTGTGCTCGTGTTTTAATTTCAATAAAATTAAACTTCCACAGCTTTAACCCACTTTTTCTCTCGCAAACTCCGAAAACTAACTTCGCGCAAGATTCACACTTTGTTTTGGTAAAATGGTGACTTGCTAAAAAACGCGCCTCCCCTGTGTGTCACACACGCACTTTTCTTCTCTCCGTTTCTCCTTTGCGCGCGTTGACAGTTCCCAATGGCATCGGTCGATTACACCGTCGGTCCTCCACCGTCTGGCATTGCACCCGTCTCAGCGGTCGTAACACCCCAGCCCGTAACATCCGTCGGGCCGTCCGGCGCGTCGGATTTACCAAAAATCTCTATCACCGCTGCGTTCACCGTTTTTCTTTCAGCTACGCACCTCCAGTTTCCGGTTTCCAAGTCTACCTGCTGCGGCCGATTGCCAATCGACCAGTGCTTCACCTGGTTTATCTGCTTTTTTTGCCCACTTGTACTTGTTGTTGTCCATCGCGTTGCGCTTGGTGGCATCCAGGTTCGTCGTCTTCCTGACGTTTCCAGTCGTCGGCTTCTGCACACCGATATGCTCTGCCAGTTGCTCAACGACGATCACTAGTTGCGCCGCACACAGTCTCGCAGTGCTGTCCGGGATACCTAGTCCCAGATCATCTTGTTTGTATGCCACAGCTCTCGCCGAAGCCATCGCACAGGGTTGATTCCCCACGCCGTAGTTGCCTCCACCGTAATCAACCTCGGCGTTCGTTGGGATCCGAGAACCTTTCGGCAAAAGTCCAACGCTTGGGTTCCTCAGCGGCGTGCTGTTGTTTTGGAGTAATTTGTCGATGCTGCCACCTTTGTCGCGACCAGCATTTTTCGAGTCTCTTGCACCGTTTATCAGCGTTGTTCGATCAGTACTCGCCGGATCTTGTTGAGCACATGCCGCCGAACTCAGCAGTGTACTGTGCTCCTTCGGACTGTCCAGATCTTCAAACGATGCTTGGTGCAGATTCACCTCGACTGCTACAACCGACTCCATCGATCTCAGCTCTCCGAAGAATTCTTCCCGCCGAGCGTCGTCAGCCGCTACATCGATGCTGTTATGCGCCGATAGCTCTTCTGCTTTCAACATGTGGTGGCTCAAGTGTGGTTTCTGACGCACCGATGACAGTAGCCATTTTTCGCCGCCGGTTGTCCTCACCGCAAAATTCCACCCACTGTTCCGCGTGATTCTTGGCCACGCGCCACGTGTCTCCGCCATTTGCTGTAGGCAGAGCATCGCCCTTACACTTCCGAGTACCGGTCGAACTGCTTGTGCACATTCGATCAATGCGACAGAAGTGGCCGCGTCCGCAGTCGATGCATCCCTGGTGAATTCTTTTTGCGGGCTGAAGTCGACCGTGCTCACGAGCGGAAGAGTTACCAGGATGTGCAGCTCCCGGCACGCATCGCGTTGGCCGAATTTCTCCAGCTGACATTTCAAGTCGTCGCCGAACTTCCAGTTTGCGACGAGCTGCATGCGGACGTCGACGGACAGCTTTTCGATCCCCTCGCCGAACCGCCACTGATGATCGTCGCATGTGTGTGGCATTTGGTTGGCCCTGCTCAGTCCCGAGCTGTCCTCTTTCAGACAGTAGAGAGCCGCTTCCTCTATCTGTCCTCTTCTGCTTGTCCCGGCTATCGTCTCCGGGTTGGTCAACAAGAAAATCTTTGGTTCCGTCGACCTAGTTGGTGCCCAGAGCCGTTGCTCCGCGTATAGGAGAACGCTGGCTGGGTCTTGTTTTGTGAGCGGATTCTCAAGCGTGAGATCCGCCCTCCATCTGCTCGCGCAGTATGTCTTCCACGATTTCGAGCGATTTGATTTGTTCAAGTCCGTCGACCGAACGCTCGGCCTCGCATGCTTCCTCCAAACGGCATTGTGGCAGTAGTTCCGGGCATTCCAACGACAGATGACGCTTTACGATGTCTGGCTCGGACAGATGGCGAGGAAAGTGTCCAGTATTTTGCGCCCCACCTTCAAGCAAGTGGCGAAACCCCACAAGATTTCGTTCGTCCGTCACTCCATGGGTTGAGGATCCTTCTCGCGTTCCGAGAGACTTTGGCCACTGTACTGGGTCGATCGGGTAACAAGGAGACTGTCTTGTAAGTCCCCCGCCCGCGGCCAGTCGTGCCTTCTCAAATCCGGAACACTGCTGCCCCAGCCCGTTTGGACTTATACTGACGAAATCTTGCATTAACAGCTTCGTCTCGTTCTCGCTGGTGTCCTCTGCGCGAACTTTCAAACTTCCATCGCTCTCTTCGCCCGGATCCGACGAGTTTTCATCGCGTTCAGCATCCGTTTCGTTTTCTGCATCCTCCTCCTCCTCCTTCGCCAAGTCAACGATTTGGGGGGATGGCAGGAGCTTTTCGAAGCCGAATTTGATGAGCTCCAGCTGCTCGTCGATGAGCGAGGACCTTCTACGGTACGAGCTATCCAATTCTGCCATTCGCCTGTTGTGGTCCGACTTTTTCCTCTGCTCAAGCCTCACGTTTGTTTCATACCGTCGCATCTTCTTCCGGATTGCTTCGGTCATCTTCTTTTCTTTGGCTTGCAGCTCGCGATCTATCCGGGCCTGCCGTTCTGCTAGTTCTACCTCGATTTCTAGCTGCTTCTCCGTATCCAACGTTCAGCATCGAACTGCTCCGCATGCTGATCCAACGCTACCTTGACGACCTCCGGCTTTTCCGGTTCGGTCGCCGCATCTGGCATCTCGCTTGCTTCTTCGGATGAGTTCGTAGAACCGTCGTTATTGTTGTTGCTTTGGGCTTCTTTGTCCTCTTCGCACCAACAACCTTCCGGGCAGCACCACTCATTTTCCGCCGCCGTTGCGTCCACGCAGCGTGAGTGGTAAATCATGTCGCATCTGCCGCAGGTGATTATCCGATCCACGTTGTCGAAGAAGAGTCCACACGCACCGCAGAATGTTGTTTCGTCGGCCATCGTGGAGAGGATTACTGGACCCGTAATTAATTTTGTAGTTTGTTCGGGTGATTGTCAGTAAAAAACTAACTTTCTGTCAGCAGTCGTTTTCGACAGCTACAAAACTAAAAAGGTAAGTTTTATTTATTTAGATGTTTGTTTACATGTTAGTTTCAAATTCCACTTACTTAATTAGTCTTCCTTTCCAACGATTTCCTCTATCTCCTCCTACTTCTTCCTCTTCCTCTTCCTTCGTTCCACTTCCTGCATTTGTGTATAATTTTATTAATATTTTGTTTACTTTCCATTTCAGGTTTACTTACAAACTACCGACACTGTCCAATGTAGCGTTCAGTGACGGTAGGCGACGACGGTGCAGTTTCTGTTGCTCCCTTCGCTGCTGGTAAGTATTAAATGTTTCAGTCTTCGAAATTTGCACTAACTTCATCTATTCTTCTACTTACAGGTGTGCTCGTGTTTTAATTTCAATAAAATTAAACTTCCACAGCTTTAACCCACTTTTCTCTCGCAAACTCCGAAAACTAACTTCGCGCAAGATTCACACTTTGTTTTGGTAAAATGGTGACTTGCTAAAAAACGCGCCTCCCCTGTGTGTCACACACGCACTTTTCTTCTCTCCGTTTCTCCTTTGCGCGCGTTGACAGTTCCCAATGGCATCGGTCGATTACACCGTCGGTCCTCCACCGTCTGGCATTGCACCCGTCTCAGCGGTCGTAACAATAGCAGTGCTCTCGCTTCTTCGCACTCCACAGCATTAGAGGAGGTGCCACGGACATCAACCTTCGCCAAAGGGAAAATCCGGTTGCGATGGCGTGCGCGCGGCGACCCCCTCGGAGATTGCAGTAGATTCCCATGTACTAATCAATTGATCCGAACGGATCGCTGTACCCGGGAGATCTGGCTTGCTTGCGCGCGCGCGCTTGGTAGGCAAACATGGAATCAAAAGTTCAAAGCAATTAATCGGAACCTTGTTTACATGGCTGCGCCGGAACGAAAGGAGGGAGGTGGGGCCCAAGCCACTAGACTCCTGAATCCAACATTTTATCACCTTTCTCTCGTTCGGCGCGTTTCGAGGAAACGGAGAATAAATAAGCGCATAAAACTGCTTGCCTGGGTGTGGTGAGGGGGGGTTCAAGTGCCACCGCCCGCCCGCTGAACTTATTTCCGAGGAGAGTGCAGCTTCGAACCGAACGTGGGCTCTCAAGAGGACTTCCCACTGTTGCTCGTTGGACACACGGTGGAGCAAATCGGTGTCAAGTGCTTCTGGTTCCGTGGGCCGCGGATTCTACGAGAGGCGGCTGTCAAACCGGCGACTGTCAACGGCATTTTTCCCGATAGGTTTGACCGGGAGTTTGGGTGGTTGTGAGACGACAAGGCTGACAGTTGGGTTCCGGAAGTGATCGATTCGGAGCTGATTTGAATTTGGTTAGACTTCTCCAACTTCTACGTCCTACGGTTACGAGCTTGGTTTTAGAGACATTGACTTTCAGACTGGCCGACAAAAAATGCTTTGGAATTCGTTGATTTGTTTGGAAAAGACACAATGTTGACAAATGCCAAACGAAATTGTGCGGTTTGTTTTGACAGGCGAGTTTTAGTACAAGCTTGCTGAAGGGTACTCAAAGTTGGGTTGGAGTTGAAATTGAGTGGTGATCTGTCAAGCATGTTTACATTGCCTGCACGATAGTCAAATTAAACTCAAATATGGGTTAAATTTTCGCCATTTTGCTGCATGGAATCAAAAATGGCTTAAAATGCGATTTCAGAGCTAATTCAGCACGAAACAATAATCGCAATCCAATGTTCCAACCCGGCGACATGCAATTTATCCAACATTCCCCATAGATTCCCATTTGTGTCATCCTTCGTCGGGAATCTCGGGCGCGTATGTTCGCTGCCCACACAAACAACAGGTTGGCCACACAACTCCAGAATTTGTCCGCGTCATCCTCGACCGATCACCGTGAGAAGCAGCCGCTCGCTCTAAACATTGGGAACAATTTTCCGCTACCTGGGCAAATCGCGTCGAGAGGCGCAAGTGCCCACTTCCAGCCGAGGTTCGCTGTACGTTCCGTGCGAGGGTCCAAGCGGGAGTGCGCGCGCGCGCGCAAATGATGTATTTCATAATGAACCCACATATTATCAGATCACGTACAGTGGGTCTCGGGGAGGCCGAGAAAGGGACTAACGGTGTGCAGCTATGGTCACATCAGCGGAGAGTGGCACAAGTACCTTCTCGGCGTAAAGAACCTCAAGATGACTAAGATGTTTCTCGTCGTAATTCTATCATTTGGCCGGGCGCAGCCTCCGCCGAGAGACCGTCGGGCTACCGGTTGGTGGAGCCTACACACAAAAGCCAAACTCATCGCGGGCGCGCTCAACAGACCCCCTAAATGAGATGAGATAGAAGGGAAGGAGAAAAAACTCTTCCGACTGCTGCCTACTCGGGGATCGGCTCTGGGGACATAATCTAGAAGGAAAATCAAGTGGAAATATTTATGTTCTTTCCTTTGCTCTACGCTTGTTATCGTGCCTGCTAGCATCAAGAAGTCGCGGGCTTGGAATTGTGTCGTGAGATGTGGTCTCTCTGGTCTCTGCACTTGATGAGGCGATCGCGAAGGAGTAGGTACGAGCAAAAAAAGGAGGAACGTCAACTCCAGAGATGCATAAATCCAAACTATCCGTGGGATGTCGTTTGGCTCGCCAAGGAATGTGAGTTTCTAAGCGCAAGAAACACAAGAAGCTGCGCGCATTTCACCACACACACATAGTTTATGGGGACACGAGCGATCACCGCGGAAGAAGCGCGGGAAGCGATCGTTGACATGCTGCAATGATGTTCAATTGATTAATACTAATTATGCTGAACACGTTCGGCTCACGACTGTGCAACTCTCTTCGGACGGACAACCTGGCCTGGTCCGCATTAACTTTTATGGAACTCGGAGCGTATGTGGCAGAGTAGATCAAGCTCAAGCGAGATCTATTACCGATTGCCCGGGAGACAGAGACCGCACGTCGCTAATGAAACTTGTACCACAGATGAGCCCCTTCGAAGAGCCCAAAATACAGTACACGGTGCTGAAATGGGCAATTTCTCAAGCCGGTTTCGGAATTGATTTTTGTTGATGTGTTCTATTTCCACTCGGTTTCGCTTGTTGGGAGCCCCGAAAGGTTGACGGGTTGGCCACGTTACGACCCGCCAATAAATCACCGCGCACTTGATTATCGTCGAAGTCAGAAATCGAAGTTAATCTATCTCACCAGGCTTTCTCTGCGCTCGAATCTGCACAGGATTTATGCCCGCTACTTTCGGGTCGCGCAAGCGCTCATGAGTCCGTATGCATACACGCCACGAGCGCGCAAAAGGAAACAATAAACAAATGATTTACCGGTTTGACCTTTTGGGAGGCGGTTTTGTGGCGAGGCGAGGCGCGCTCGACTGACTTTGGGCGCTCGCAGCAGCAACCACGGGTAATGCAAAAATCGTTAAAACATTGATATCTCGGTGGGCAATTGTGTGTCAGTGAAAATAACCCAACAGCGAACATGTCCGCGTGAGCGTGTAGCTGTCAAAAGTTGTTTGGACTCTACTTGGGTGGAATCAGCTTTGTTCTAAATTTTGACAGTTGGGTACTAAAGCTGCTTGTCGGGCAAAAGTGCTGTCATCGTATGTTTACAATCTTAAAAATTTCTCCAGCAAAGTGATTTTGTGCAAGATCAAATCGAAGATTGACGAAACTGCGAGAATTTTGGCTACCTGAACATATTATGAAAGGATTTGCAGTCATCGGTTGCTGCGCTGCCGGTGCATATATGTGATCTGTCAAATTTCAAGCTCGTCGAACAAAAATGACGACCAAGCAGGCCAGAGGTGCTTCCGCAGCTCTTCGCCACTTGTGACGCTCAAACCAAATCAATTCGCAAACAAAGATCATAAGATTCACCGTTCACTAGCAATCCTGTCGAGAAAGTTCCTAAGGGAAGTCACTTACCTGGCATGCACACGCAGCGAAAGGTGCCCGGGTCGTCCAGGCAGCTGCCCTCGTTCTGGCACGGGTGCGACTCGCACTCGTTGACGTTGGTCTCGCAGCGCGGTCCGGTGAAGCCCTGGGTGCAGTTGCACGCGAACGATCCGGGCGTGTTGACGCAGATGCCGTTGTGTTCGCAGGGGGATCCTGTTCCGGGAGAATGTCATGCGGATTAGATTGGTCGGTTCTTGAGGGGGTTTGGGTCGAACTTACCTTGATCGCACTCGTCAATGTCCTCGGAGCAGTCGATGCCCTTGTAGCCCATTGCGCACGAGCACGTGAACGACCCGTTGATCGGGCTGGTGTCGCAGATGGCGTCCGCATGGCACGGGTTCGAGGTGCAGGCGTCGTCCAGATGGCACAGCAGACCCGTCTTGCCGGGCGTACACCGGCAGTAGAAGCTTCCGACGCCGTCGATGCAGGTCGCCCCGTTGAAACAGGCCGCGTCCACGCAGTCGTCGATGTTGTTGCTGCAGTCCGGCCCGTTCCAGCCGTTGACGCAGATGCAATTGTAGCCGCCGTGGGTGTTGGTACAGGTGGCCCCGTTCTTGCAGATCGTCGGCTGCTGCACGCATTCGTCCACGTCCGTTTCGCAGTACTCGCCGGTAAAGCTCGGCGAGCACTTGCAGTGATACGCGTTGACCCCGTCGACACAGGTGCCACCGTTTTGGCACATATTGCCCGGGCAGTCGTCAATGTTCTCCTCGCAGTTTTTGCCTTGGAAACCTGCGAAAATGAATGAAACGAAACGAAAAAAAAAAAGGAAATTAAAACGGTTGTCGCATGCAGGTCGGCAATAAACACCTGTTGGTATCAGTGGTCGGTAATCGGGACACGATCATGTCACTTTACCGAGGATCGCCCAGGCCATGGGGTTAATCCTTCGGTAGCGCCCTCGGATCATCATCGGACATTGTTCCAATTGACCCTTGGTCCGCGCGGGCAAACCACGCCAGGGTGACTAATGCAACATAATTGTTCCTCCCTCTCCCTCTTTCTCCCGCATCGATCCCGTACGCGTCTCCTTGATCGCATTACAACGTACGGACCCTTCGACGTCGGACTGGTTTTTATAGCCCGAAGGGCTCTTTTCTCTCCCAGTCCTTTTGTGCTGGGTCTTCTCTTTGTGATCACATCGTCCACACACACAGAGTGTGCGCGCATAAAAAGTGATCGAGTCGTCGTCTTGTGGTTGTTGTTTTTGCGATCTCCCCGCTCGCCAACCCCCGCTCCGCCAGCAATCTCTCAAAATTCTCCACTCTGGTTCGGCGAACCGTACGAATATGTATGCGCGCTGCTCCGTTGTACACTTTCCCACGGTTTCATATCTGTTTATAGAGGAAGTCTCCTTTGCGCGAGCTCTCCCTCTCTCGCTCTCTCCAGCGCGATCATAGCGCTCTCTCTCTCTCGCTCGCTCGAGGTTCAGCTGGAGACTGGTGGCATGCCACGCCAAAAGCCCAGTCCAACTCGGGCTGGTCACACCAACACCAACGCGCCGCAAGATCATTGAGAATCTCTCGTACACGTGCGGCGCGATCACCAACACCAGCGGACCCAGCACGTGTGGGAATGATTTTGTTTACATCGCAACACGCGTGTGTCCAGCCGCTGTATTGGTGCGATCGCGATCGTGCAGTGGTTTTTTGGTTCTTTCTTTTCGTTCGTCGTTTTTTGTTGCGAGGATCGGAAACCCGAGAGGGAAGGAATGTCTCGCGTTTAATCTGTCAGAGGGAAAATTTTAGAAATTACCCCGAAATGGTTAATTTGTTGGCGGAATGTGCACGCCGAATCTGGGGAATTCTTGTACTCCCGGACGGCCGGAATGTGACGTTTCCCGGGGGCGATCCTTGTCTGTGAAGGATCACTCGATCCTCTCGGTTGGGTGTAGTACGCGATCGAGCCCGTTCTTGTCACTGCTTATCATGCGAGTTCCGTAACCGCGTTCGGGCAGCAGCTTTACGACCGGCTGTATACGACGCACGCATGTGAAGCAATTCAACTTTCTAGCGTTGACACTAGTTGGGAACTATCCCACTATACAGTCAATAAAACTGTGCGTCCACAATGGGGCGGCGCGACGTGAGTCCATTCCACATTAATTAAAATGCAGTCCAAACTCCAATTTAAGAGCGCTCTATCGCGTAGCAGCGCTCGATAGAATTTTTAATGTGATTTGAGGTAATTTTTGTTCGTTGATTGCCTCGCTTCTTCTTCGGGGTCGGGTTTCGCGCGCCATTCATCCATATCTATGCGCAATCCGTTGGCCATTCATTCATGCCGCGGGTGCTGCTGCTGGTGTGATGTGATCCCTTTTATAGTCGAGCCATACACACGCGCAAAGTGCTGATGATGACCAGGTATCGCGCGTCTTCGTGAGTTTTGTGATACGGGCACTTGCAACCGATCGCACAGGTCGTGAGATGCGTGCCAACGAGCAGAAGCGATGTAGGGATGATCACCGACATAGGGTGAAGTCGGCCCGACACAGAACTGTCAAACGCTTTGTTTTGGTAGGTGGCGCACTGCACGCTCGTGCAAGGTCACCCACGTCGTGAGTTTAATCTACGCTTTTGCTGCATGGGATTAACCAAAGTTTGACAGTTGGAACAACCCTAGCGCCGCTTGGCGGCGGTAGGCAATAATGAGTGTAATTTACCCAAACCTGAAGCACAACAAAAAAGGAGCTTCGATGCGGTAACCTGCGCGTGTGCAGCCAGATCTTCCCATCTACGTAAGTTCGTGGCTAACATCGTGTCGGGAGATTTGCTGGCACTGATCGGCGCCGCCACAAAACGCAGTTCGTGATCCTCGGGATGATTCATCGACGCATCGATTTCATGAATGGATCGATTGTGTGTGTGTTACGCCGAGTCCGGGACATCTTCGCGGTGCGAAATTGGTTTACGAGATCATGTAACTGCGACCCCAAACCGAGCAGTTCCCGGAGAAAAGCAGCGAACAAGTCGTTACCGTAATTTATGTACGAAAAAAGCGGCGGTCGACACCAGAGAGTTCGACTCGCTGGTCATAAACGGTTGACGGCCGCCGAGAAACAGCCAATATTGCGCAAACGAGTGCAAGAGTGTCCAAAATAAGAACACTACAACGCTCGGGTCAACCAGGTACCGGAGACCTGCTGCAGCTCAGAGTGTCGGATTTTACGGTTGTTTTGAGCACAGCTCCGCGCCGAAACTTGTTTCCCGCCGCTCGGTGGTTTGCGCTGGGAAGGCCGCAAAGGAACGTCCGAAAATTACTTTTGAATCTTAATAAAATTAAAATAACTGCAACCGTACTTATCTATATGGCTCGCTCGTTCCATCTTTCTCTCTTTTCTTTGTCTGACTGTCTGTTCGGTCTCTTTGCTGAGCTGCAAGCTAAACCTTTTTCGGCAAAAAGCCTGCGAAGAGGAGGCGAAATCTTGCCTGGAACACTACATTGTATGAGTAGAACCACTGTTTGTTTACAAACTGACGTAGGCCCTTTGAAATGAACTGTCAAAATTTCACTCATACCAACACTTTCAATTGTGGTTTTCAACATTATTCAGATTTTGTCAAAATCGAGCTTACCCATTAATGAGTAAGTAAGACAAATGTCAAAATTGGGATAATTTGACATAGAGTTTGTCAAGGAGCGGCCGTGGCTTACTGGTCACGGTGTTCGCTTTGTAAGCGAATGGTCCTGGGTTCGATTCCCATCTGCTCCCAACGAGAAAGTATAGGAAATATAAATCTTGAAACTCTGAACATGAACGAAAAATCAAAGTCGCTCGAGTCTTCGATCCGTCCTTTGGATTGTAAAATGCTAACCACTATGCCTTCGCGACTGGATACTATCAACTATATACGCGCTGGGTCCTTGTCCATTTGACAAGGGTTCGAAGTTCTAAATAACGTTTGAATCCGATTGGTCACGTTCTTCAGGGCTTGTCGATGCTGAAGTATCGCGCTCGGCTAGCCAGCGTATGGGTCAGAAGCTCGGCAGAGCTAACACCTTCAATGCCTATGCGAGTTATTTGCATGTATAGAATGTAGGTCTAAAATACATGGAAACAACTCAATTTGTAACGACCGTGGTCTCACACACACATTTGACATAGAGTTTGTCAAAACTGGAGTAATTTTTTGACAGTTCTCCCCTTTCGCTTCTTTTCCTTCTTACAAGTTCACCACTTTCAGGGATTTTCCCTCCGTCATGGAGACGGATGGTGCCCTTCGTGAGTGGCCACATCGGCAGCGAAGTACCGACGTCGCCGTCTTAAGTACGTGCAAAGTGATCTCCGAGTTTGCCGAAATTGCGCGCGCTAAAAGTAAGACGAGATTAAATTCCTTGCCGACCAGAGGCGGCAGCAGCTCGGGGTCCAGGGCATGAGAAATTTTCGGGGCCATTACCTCACTTCACAAGTGGTAACCGGTTTCCACGCGCACACCAGCTTTTGAGGACGATCAACAATTGACGGCCTGTGTGTGTGTCAATTGGAGAACGGAATTGTGTGATGGCGCGAAACGCGCCTGCGCATGACCTTTATCGGGCACTTTTGGGGACGACGAAATCACCGATCACGATCATTACGACGATTTCGATTGAACAGGGCGTCGGGAAATCGCCATAACTGTTTGCCTTTTGGGAGGGACCTTTCTCCGGTGCTGGGGTTGGAATGACAGCGCGTGAAGGTATTTTATTTCGGGAATAATGGTTCGGTATGCGGTTTCGAGAATGTAACAGATGGTACTTTTCTTCGGGTGTAACCTGTTGTTTACCTACTGATAACGCAACTTTGTGTACTCACAGCACTAAAATTATTCAGATTGCCGCAAAATTTAATCCAGTAAGTGATCCAGCATGCTCAAAATCACTAGGTTTTCGTCAAACCCAACCTACTCAGAAATGAGTAAATGGGGATTCTGTCAGATTTGAGTGAATTTAATTCATAATTCTCCGAAAACTGAGTAAAATTCATCAAGATCAAAGTGAAGTTCACTCAAATCTAACAGATGCCTCATTTACTCATTTCTTAGTAGGTTCGATTTTACGAAAACTGAGTGATTTTGAACGTGAGTGTACTCAGAAAATAAGTTTAGCCATGTCAACCCAGTCACGAAATATTCTAGCAGTTCTGTCAGAATCCTGCTAGAACGGTGGAACATTTCTGCTAGAATGCTCTAAGAATATCCAGCTCTCTAAGAATTCTGCTAGAATTCTGCTAGAACGTCGTGACTGGGAAACGTCAGATCGCACTGACAGTGACGAAATTATTGCGCCTTCTCAGATAGATCTGACGTGCAGCCTCAAAAATGAGTAGCTGTCAATGGGATAGATGCTGTGTCGGCGCATCGATGTGATCTGTCATTTTGTGACCTGTGTTGACATTAAGGCTTGTTGGTTGATTCATTCGTTGTTCGTGAATAAATTTGAAACACTTCAATAATAATTATTATTGTTGTTTACAATGCAAGACAGCAAACGTCAATTTTTGAATTTGACGTCTTCCGCAAAGGTCCTCGCAAATCAGCGGTTAAAATTTTGAAACGGAAAGCAAAGAATGAGGAGATTTCTAGTTTCTTCCACAAGAATCCAATGCCATTCACAACACCGGACAAAATCCTTCCTGACAATCGGCACAACGTTGTCCGCGGTTATTTTCGCAACCGCAACATCGTAATCGCGAAATCACTGCGCCAACTCCGCGTTCATTGTCCACACTACACGCCAGAGGTGAAGGAGGCGGTAGAGTTGGACCGAAGAACCGCACCTTTAACATCCCAAAAGCGCTCGGCTCTGCCCGTAAGCGATGGATTGCTTGCTGGCTTGCCTGCCCAGGCGAACTCTGGTCGGAGTTGGAGTTTGTTTTTTTTTTCGGTTCGGCTCTGGGATTTGGATCGCAGAATGGCCCCGGGTAATCACGGTCGCGCAATATTTCGTTATTGTTATTATTCTTGCGCGGTGCGGTCCCTTCCAACCTTTTGGTTGGGCAAAGGTTTTCCGATATGGAAACACGCGCCCGGAGGCGCAAGATAAATGAATGATTATTGTGTGCCGAGTCCGATCGTCCAGCAGGGCTGTGTGATCGCTGCCTGGAGTCCGGACGCCACATCCATCAACCGCTCGAGGAGGAGGAGGAGGGTGGAGTAGCCGTTTTTCTATATCTCCTTGGACATCGCATCACGCCAGGTGACCTGATTTAGATTCCGACGACCGCATGAAGGCACGTGTGGGCGAAGGAGGTCGATCTGACGCGCGGAGAGAGTACCGGTGAAGAAGCAGGAAGATAAACCCAATAATTAATGACCCTTTCGCCACGTCGTCGTCGTCGTTGAGCTGGATCTTGTCGGCGGCGCGGATTGATGGACACCGCCCCCAAACAGGCCGCGGATCGACCCCGGATGAAGGGGGTGACCACTTTCTTGAGAGTTCCACGGCGGCTTGACACAAATAAGCTAAGACAAAGAATGCGATAGAGAGAGAGAAGAGAGATCGCGAGCAAATGTGGAGGTACTTTATTAATTATGGAGCTCTCCAGCGATGGGAAATGACCACAGGGGAATCATGTCTCGAACGTTTCTTGAGAACTGTGCACAGGGGAAAATTCTGAACGCATGTGATCGTTATGAGCCAATTTGAGCGCGATCTTGCGAAGAAGCAGTTTTCAAAGCAAATCGGTGGAAAATTATCACACACAGGAGGACGATCACGCTGAGGGACCCCACATACTTTGGCAGAGCCGCATGTTCCCTGCTGCAACTGAACTTGTCCTGCGGCAGAGTCGTGCCGGTCGAGGTTCCGGGAACTTCCAGATTCCGCGAGTTGCACGTCACGTCCCCCGAGAGAGAATCGTCCCGAGTCCCGGAAAATTGATTCTCTCACCAGGCCCCGTGTGATCCATGGGACCTCGCCGGTGATGGACATCCCGCGTCCAATATTTCACAGTGAATAATAACGATCATTATCCGGGGCCGCACATCGGATGATTGTTTCTGCTCGATCCACATAGATCAGAATGAAAAACGGGTCGCGCAGATCTTCGCTGATTGCTGGTTCCAGTCAGTCATCATAATTTCAAGACGAACTTTTCCCATGGAATTTGAATATATCTCTATCCGCGGAAACGCGCGCACCCTAACTGATTTGCTCACCTTCCCGCGGGAACCTGCCCGGAACAGGGCACGTTTAGTCATGGGAAAAGCACGCGATTTCTTTCTTGGGAAGATCTCTTGATTCCGGAAGAACGGTCTGACAGTGACATCTTTGTCGACTATTCTGTCAACAGTGACGTTCTAGCAGGATTCTAGCAGAATTCTTACAGAGCATTCTAGCAGAAATGCTCCACCGTTCTAGCAGGATTCTGGCAGAACCAGTTCTGCTAGAATATTTCGTCACTGAGATGTAGATCTATATGAATGGCATCTTTGCGCTCCGCTTTGTTTACGTTCTGGCGTCAGCTGTCAAACGAGCTGTGTGTTACACTCTAAAATGTGTTCAGTCAAACAAAGGGTAAAAATTACTTTAAGTTCTTCACTAGTTCAAACTGAACAAATTGCGACGGGTTTGCCAAATTTGAGATCTTTCAGATTCAGAATTGAAATGATTTTAATTTAAACTCTATCAACGGTTCTGAAGTTAAGATATTGAAGTTCCCGAGGATCAACAAAGCCCTAAAAGTTGCTTTCCAGGTATTTTTGCTTGAAGAGCCTAGCGGAACTTTCCTAAAATGGACGAGATAGCACAAGTTGATCGACACTTACCGGGTGGACACTTGCACTCGTAGTTGAACTTGGTCGACTGCTTGCAGGTTCCGCCGTTTTGGCACGGCGACGGCGCGCACGGAATGTAGGGCGATTCGCAGTTCTTGCCAGTGTATCCGGCATCACACATGCATCTGTAAAAAAGAGAAAAAGTAAATCGTAAGTAGGTGATTAGAATGCCGCCCCAAACGTCATCCTATACGGTTGCAGATTTGGCGCGAAACGACCACGCATTTGAAGGTTTCCCCTGGTCGGGCGCACGACCTGTCAGCGGAGGTGTCGCCACATTCGAGATGTTATCGCGTCTCAGCGCAGAGCAACGCAACGCGATTTCAAATGTCAACCCCCGGGCTTCGGCTCGATATCCAGTTCCAGGGAGGTTTTGCATATCGATTACAAATTCGGTCCAAAATGACCCTAATTGGTTCCACCCGCGGGGCTACCGGGGACCGATAGTGATCTGATTTCTGGACGTCTCGGAGCCAGCAGAGCCCCCACGTATTTACTGTGTTATTGGGTCACAACAAATTCGCTTCTTCCGCGCGCGACTCCACAAAATATTTTTAAACGGTATCTTTCGGACAGGTCATCGACGCACTCTCTGCTACAGGTCCGAGCCTCCCGAAAGAAACGGTCAAGAGAGCTAAACGTTACCTCTAATCGCCCAAACACTAACGACATCATTAGCGTAGTTTACTGAATATAATTTACATTCCTAAATAGTTCTTCCTATATACGGCGGCGGGCAAGCCGTGGACGACAACGGGTGCGTCGTTGATCTGCGTGGACCTAGGTTAGTCCACTCGGCGACGTGTATGGAGCAAAATAAAAAAAGCAAAACACAAGAAGCAGCATAAAAAAGAGGTTCGCCGATTCGACGAAGTGTGGTGCGAAAAGAGAGGGCCCCGAAAAAGCAGGGACCGGATCACAATCATCACTTTCGACATCATCATTTGGCCGGTTGGATAAAATTACACATTTTTACCGGTTTTCCGTGAGACTGCACTAAATTGAACCGAACCGAGAGCGATTCATGCTGGCCGGAGGATAGACGACGGTACGACGCGGTGTGACATGTGTGATGAGTCTCGGGTTACCGGTTTGTTGATCGGGAATCTTTTTTGGGTGATCGCTTTTTATAATCGAATTCCTTCTTTTTCAGTGTTAAATTACACGGAGATTTAACGATTCGCTTCTTTCCAAGCCCATGCAGCAAAAGCATGCTAAACCTAACACTAATCAGTTTGCCTTAAGCGTGTTTTGACAGCTCGCTGCAAATCAAAACGAACCGAACAGAAGCTGTACACGCACGTTCAAAATCACTCAATTTTCGTCAAAACCGAACCTACTTAGAAATGAATAAATGTGACATCTGTCAGTTATGAGTAAATTTCACTCAGATCTGGGTGAATTCCACCTAGTTTTTATAGAATTCTGAGTGAAATTGACTCAAATCTGACATATACTCCATTTACTCATTTCTGTGTAGGTTCGGTTTTGACAAAAACTGAGTGATTTTGAACGTACGTGTACTAAAACCTTTTGCTGCAAGGGCTTCAAGTCTCGCTGCACAAATAAACAAACTATCGTCGCCGCAGGGAAGGAAACGGAACAAATCTGGGGTTTGCCATGTTGTGCCACCCAGCGGGACGGCAGCGCGCTCACATTTTATCATCTATTATCAGCGTTTAGCGCATCGTCGTCGCAGCGAAGAAATGGCCTCCACGCCACGCCAATTCTAAGAAGAAGCCGCCGGGGCGAAACACGCGAAAGACCCAGCGACGACAGGGCGTAGAATGTCGATTTGGGCGGAGATAAAAATATCAATTTGACATAAAAATATATAATTATTCATCTATTATTGTTTCTCCAGGCGGCGTTGCCGTTGCTCTATCCGGTTTTGGATCGTTTTTTTAAGGCTCGAACCCAGATACAAACGGAAAGGGTAGCTGTCCCTGTTTTGTCATAATTTTTGTTTACTCTAATATGAGTAGATTTGGTCAACTATCAGCGCGTTGCATGCTAAACATGAAAGTGCCTAATTTTGAGTCTGATCAACATTTTTGCTGCAAGGGTGCCAATTTTGAGCTCAACATAGATCCATCAACCGTACCTTCAACCCAGGAGATTGTAACACGAACCCGACTCGAAGACAAAGGAAAGGAAGGAGATTACGAAACTTGTGATAAGCATTTCTTTTCCTCCCTTGTTGTGGGGCGAAGCTGGTCGCACGGGTTGCGGAGAAACGATCCCATGCAGCAGAAAAAACATATTGAACTTAAATTTGGGTAGAACCGCATGCTAGCGTGCACCGCTCGCCAGCAATGTAAACAAACGCTTTGACAGCTCGACGTCGAGCGATTTCTAGCCAATGTCGGCCACACGGTTGACCCCAAAATGAGGTTTTTTTCTCGTCTTCCAGAGAGGGAGTGTTTTCCTCTTTTATGACACAAGCTTCGATGGGTTCGACGAAAGCGACGCCGGAGGAAGCGATTAAATTCACGTTATTGATTTTGGAGTTTGGTAAAAAGTGGTGGAGAGATAGAGGACCCTCTGATCTGTCATGGTCTTGGCAACCTGTTAAGTTGGAGAGTCGAGCAGGGAGATTTCAGCAGAAATGATTAATTTTATGACCCGCTGCTTTGGATGGATTACGCGCTTTATTTGTTCGACGAATTTCAAAGTCGAAGATTTGTAAACGGCACTTTTTTCTAAGATCTAGCGCAAATCGATAAAACCTTCGAGGTGAGGGCTGTATTCCACGCGTACAACCTGATTATTTACACGTCGGAACTCTCGGGATATGAACGGGGCGGCTCACCCACCCAAGAAAATCCGTCGTAAAAGCGACGTTCAGCGCAAGTTACGGCAGCTCTAACCGGTTTGACCAGCTCGAGGACGCGCGATAGAGCTGCCAGCAAATTAGTCTTGAAAATAATAATTATCGGCTATTAATATCGTTTCGTATGCAAAACGCCCAACTGTTCCGCGGGTTGGATCTAGGTGAGGATCGCTGGCACTTTGTTATCACCCACCAGCGTCCAGGTTCCTCCTCATTAGGGCTCTGACCTGGTTGAGGATGCCGCGAGGCTCGATCAAGGAGGAAAGACTTTCCAAGTTGTCGGAGTGACACTGCAGCCCACGATCAATCACCGCACGATGATCGCTACAAGTTGGAGAGATTTTATCACAGCGTCCGACACTGAGTAATCACGCGCTGCTGCCAGAGAGAGAGGTGCAAATTTGTTGCACCGATTTGCTCGGACCATTTTAGGTGTAACCACGTCGCGGATCCCGGAAAGGAAACGAAATGGGCTTGTTGAAGCCCCGCAGACGAAGAATGCACATGAAGGCGGTGTGGTTATACCTTAAAATCTCGAATCAATCATCCGTGGTTCAGTTTTCACCATGCATAGGCAGGCAGGGGTAGATGGGGAGCCCAGCGATAGCAGGCGATCTTCCTGTTGACGAGCTTTCATCTGACAGGGCGCGCAAAGTGTAGCAAGCGATGATTACTAATTGCGGCTGTCACATGGTTTAGGTCGTACGGATATTACGGGGCTACCGTGTAGAGAGATGTGTGGCGGAATTGGAAATTGTCCGTAGCAGCGGGGTTGGTTTCGTAAGACCCTTTATACCGACTGCAGTAGTTCATATCTCTATGATCAAGAGAAGGAGTTGAGATCCAAGAGTCTACAGTTATTACAAACAAGATTCGAGGTCATCCAACACCATTTATAAGTTAATACCTGAGTATCAACAGGTTTAATGATCAATGGGTAGATAGATTTAAATCATATCCTCATAGCTTCATGAAGTGAGATTGAATATCTATGTCTCCTTAGAATGCACTATTCATCTACAAATGAGTCCATTTAAGCTCAATCCAACTCAACAGTGAATAATTACTGCGTTGAGCTGTTCTAGACTTGCTGTCATGCAGATTCCCCCTAATCACTGCACTATTCATGAGCCAATGAAGCCGTTCAATCAATTCCGGACAACTGCTCAATCCCGACACCCTGGTAAACCGTTCGCGGCATTCCATTACTCACGACCACTTCTCGCGCGTAATCGAAACCAATCGAAGTGGTTTTGCACGTGCACGTTCAAAGTGCGGCCAAGTCGTTAGAATTTGAATAATTATTCCAATGAATCTTGTACCGCGACTTGCGAGAAACAGAGTGAGTCTGACGACAATTAATCGCTGTAATGTTTCTTGTGGCGTGTGTTTAGGGTAAATGTACCCATTTTCAACCCATTTGTGTACCAATAATTCCAGCTAAAATCAGGATTTTTCTGGTAATTTGTACCCAGGGGGTAGCGACGAAGCCGCCATCTTGGAAGTTCAGATAACAAACACTCAGAATCAGTATTATTCATATTACTTGGGTAACACGAAGTGTGTTATCCTGGTTAAACTCAAAAGTCCCATGCAAATGTGTAAAACCAAACTGAAAAATGTGTAATGCCGATTCACATTGTACGGGCGCACTGTTTGATCGACCAAAAGAAAAAAGCAAAAAAGGTAAACAGAAAAATCACTTTTTTCGATATGAATTTTCAGCCAATCTTGGGATGGAATCTCCAAGGATATGATAGAGTTTGCCATCAGCAACACAATTCACTTGTTTTTTCGAGTATTTATCGTTTAAATTGCGGGAAATTTGAAAATCAAAAACCCAAACAATGATTTGTTATGGGCTACCATTTGACAGCTAGTGCTTTTGTTGTGGGCTCTCATTTGACAACCGTGCTAATGTCGACTGTTGTCAGTTTGCTTTGGTCGGAATAGGGTTGCCATCCCCCCGTTTGTACCCGATCCTCTACGGTGTGTGTAGATGTACCTATTTTCAACCCATTTGCGTACAAAGTTTTTAGTACTTCGATTTCAAATTTGAGATTAAAAAAACAGGTGGATGTATTTTGGGTCTAACGGCTTGTTACTAGCATCCATCCATGTTAAGGCACGCAAACATAAATAAATTTTTGAGTACTAATTATTTCACAAACCACGTACTAAAAGTGTTGCATTTTTGGCTGACACTTATGTCAATTTGATTGTACTAATTTTGTAAACAAAATTAGACTTCCCGATTTTTAGCAGAGACAGCAATTTTGGTGGTATTTTGGTAAATTTTGGACCAACAATGGGAAAAGGGCTCATAACCATTTTGAAAGCTCGAATGACATTGCAAATTAACAAGTTTTAGCCATCTTTTTCACAAAATTGTAGAATGGCTTTTAGGTCGATTTTTCGTATTAGGCCCAAAATACATAAAAAAACAAAACGACATTGTTTCATAAATTTTAAGTATTTTGCTATCTAATCAATAAAAAGACTCGTAAAGTTTTGGTCAAACTGTTTTTGAGTAAAACCCAAATTATGTTCATTGCGTAACAAACCCAAAATAGGCACATCTATCCTTTAACTTTTTTAGCGGTCCAGCGTGATACCGATAGCACTGCTTCGAACCGAACCTCCTCTCTTTCCTTTTTTTCGTATGAAACTTGAAAGAGTGTATTCTTCATCTTGGGTTGAGAGCTCGCGGGAGGAGGAACTATGTTTTATTGCACTTTGTTACATATTTTATGAAAATATTTTTATTGCTCGCCGCGCGCGCTCATGTTCCGCAATTCTGGAGGCAGAGTCGCCGGTAGTGTGGTTCAACCAAACTTGAGTGATTTGAGTTCGGTTAGTACTTTTTAGTACAGGAGTGTAAGCTTCTTCAAAAAACGCTTCTTTTCGTGTCAGAGTGTAGACTTTTGAGGTGGTAAACAAACAGCTGTCACTTTGAAATAAACTCTCAGTTTCAAAACATTGTCAAATGTCGAGCCGTTTTCAGTTGATGTCGGTTCTGCAAACGAAAAATCTCGAAATTTTCTTAAGTGGTGATTCAACAAACATGACACAGTAGCTTTGACAGATCAACTCCGATCGCTTTGCGATCTTCAACAAAATTGTTCTCTTGGTAAAAACCTCTGCTTATGATTTAAAATGAGTTGACTTCTTGTACTAAAATCCCTTCAAACTTCAGTTGGACCACCCTAGTCACCGGGAGATCCCGGCTGAACCAATTCGGTTCAGCGAGGCGCCATAAATCATATCTCCAGCTGGGAAAATGTACCTTCTTCATAACTATAAAACATGGCGATTTTTGCGCGCGGCATTTCTCGCCAAAGCGCTGAACTTTAACGATTCCCCGAAGAAAGTTCGAGGTTTAGGACAAATTACGCCACACGTCACCACGTGGCGAAATGTCAGCGCGCGCGATTGATTTGGCCGTTGGGAGTCAGGTGCGACAACGAACTTTCGCTCTTTCCTGAGGGGAAGGTAAAATTCCTGCAGCACGAATTTCGATTGAAATCGAATTGCTACACCTCGCAAGGGAGATGTCAAGCAAATCAAGACACGAACCCCAACCGGGCCCGCGATTCTGGTGTTGCGGGAGACCTGACAGCTTCGACACAAACGAAAACTTGTCAACTAATTCATGTGACATCGCGCTTCCGAGATAGGAAAATGTTATCACGTTTCGCCGAACAAACCAGGTCCAAGATCTGCCGGGCAGAAAACGGAGCGCGCGAAAGAAAAACATGGAAAGCGACCAGTTTCCTTCTAGGGCTCTCGCTCTCTTCTCGCGGACATTCCCGCCGAGTCCCAACGAGCAGAGTGTACGAACGAAAAAAGCCTTTATCATTAGTACTTGGACTTCCATATTTGAAGCAGCAGCGCGCGCACGGGAATTGAAATGTGCGCGCAGCCAATACGTCTCTGCAGTTTGCGCACTTGAGCCGCGCGGTTGATACACGCAGAAAAATGTTTTGTAGAATCAGCCTGTACGAGGTTTGATTCAACAAAATATTTTGTTGAATATAATCAACAAAATTATTGCACTGAATCAACTCTCGCATTTTGTTGTTTCAAATCGGGATCTTTTGTTGTTTCAAAGCTATTTTTTTGTTGGATCTACCCTCATTTTTGTTGATCAATATTTGACAGAAAGTGTGTTCAAATCAGATTTTTGTTGAATCAAAGTAACGTTTTTGTTGAAACAAGGCTGACATTTTTTTTCAAAATAAGACCTGAAATTTATTTGATTCACAAAAACATTGAATTGAAATTAAAATGCTCATTATGGTTGGAACATTGCAATTTATTTTATTTATTAAAAAAAGAAAAAAATCACTCTGCACCTTCAAACGTTAAAGCACGACCTCGAGCACGATCGGTTCGTGTGCAGTTTGGCTGAACCGCATCTGATGCCAATGCTGTCGTCACCCCGCAGAAATCAACGACAAACTGTATCCGCGGGTTGAATGGGTCGTGTGGCTAATGGCGGTCAACATATTGAGGCTGTTTTCCACAGAGGTCTAAAAGAGTAAAAATGGGCGTTTAGAAACGAGGTAATTTTAGATAGAATGCCGAAGTTCTTACCAAGCAAATTACGCTGAGAGTTTGGACCGGATTTGACAATTATCCGCCGCGGGAGTAACAGGCGGTGTAATTTCTGGCTCCTGCTGCATCCGTTTCTCACCACGAATTCCACGGATAAATTTATTGAATATTGCGAAATTCCGCTGACGCTTAGCGAACAGCCCTTGGATGGGTAGATTGCGTGAACGGAACAGACGCAAAACCCGGAAAAACAGACATTTAAGCGAGACTAAGACTGAACCGCACCGTTGACGAATTAACAAAAAAAATGTTTGACAGATGGTGGGCACGTGTTAAGCCAAATTGATTCAATGCCGTTTTTAGGTATACCTATAGAATCAACGCAATAATTTTGTTGTTATTTCATAAGTGTTTGACAAAATACATCGAGTCAATTCAACGCAAAATTTTGGGTTGTTTCAATTGGTTTTGAGCGTTATTTCAACAAAAAATCGTAAAATTAAAACAACAAAAAATATTGTTGATTCAAACAGGCCTGATTTTTTTGCGTGTAAGGGGGGCCCGCGTGCGAAAGCATCGCGCGATGACCGTTTTGGGAGCAGCACAGAAGCTGATGCTGCGACAGAATTAATAATTCTAATTTAGGAAACTTGTTTGCCTCTCGGTATTTTTGCTGCGCCGCGAACGATCTGCTCGATCTTCGCGTGCAGAATCCAGTTCGGGAACGGGGTTCGGGAGACTTCTTGGGGCTGCACCGTGGCGGGCAGATAAAATCGTAGAATACGTAATGTCTTGGCGCTGCGGTAGCGCGGTCTGGGTAGAACGAGCGGAAAGTGACCAACGTGTCAGGATCTGATGTGTAAATACTGAAATTTCGCACAAATTTAGCATTACTTGTATTTTAATAATAAACATTTTATCGCCATCGTTTCCGTCATACATTTTTACACTAAAATCACCAAAAACTGCGAGGTAAAGTGATCTGAACGCAAGTTACAGCGACTTTAGTACAACAACTTCCCATTTTCCCAGAGAAATGTAAAAATTTCGCATTTTCAATCAATACTTATACCTTAAAAATTAAAATTTTATCACCATCGTGTCCGCCACATAATTCTACACTAAAATCACCAAAAACCTCAAAGTAAAATGATCCGAACCCACGTTACAGCGACTTTAGTACACCAAAACTTTCCCGCGGGAGCCCCGCTCGTCACGGTGCAGCCCAAATACAGCGCGAGATGCTTATTTAAATCCGATTCGATTTGGATCATTACGTCGCACAGATCGCCACCGCCGTCGGTTCGCGTATGCAAATGCAGAGCCAAAGTCGTGAAAGCGACCAGGCAGTCGGGCAAATTTGCATCCCAGGCGCTGTTTGAACGGATTAGCTCCGCCGTGTGCATCCGCGCGGTGGACATCTCGGTGGTTCAAAATTCAATAGCTTCAAGATTTGCTCTTCTAGGAGCGATCGCTAACAAGCTAGAGCGCGCGCAAACAAAACGTTCAGCGGGTTCAGCGTTTATGGTCATATTATTATTACACTTTTAGGTTGATTTGATGATGGCCAAAAATGGCCACCCAGACCGAGCGGGCCGGCGCAGGTTGATGAAATCGTACAGTTTGTACTGCTCGCTAATTGTGGAAAGCAAATTGCGATGCAATGTTGACCTGCTTGTGTGAAAGCCGGACAGTTGAAGAACCTCGGATGTTTTAAACTCAAATTTGGAGTAAAATTTGGTGAAGCGTAACAATTTTACAAATATTTTCCTTCAAGTTGGTTCAACTTCCAGCGGAACGTTGACACTCAATGACCTGAATTTTGGGGCACATTTAAGGGTTTACAAATACGCAGTTCGTTTACATTTACCCAAATTTGCGTCGTCAAGTCTCTAAATATTTTGATTAAAAGTTTATCAAGCAATACGCACGGCCTTTCTGCGTTGGGTGGCAAATTTTGGTCAGTCCAAATTTGCAATGCACGCCAAGTTGAATACCTTGTCGAGGTCGCACTCTGCTGGCGAAATTGTCAAGCGGATCCTGGAAGATATCTAGGGGGATGGCAACCCTGTTGCAACCAAAACAAACTGACAACACTCGTCATAAGCACGGTTGTCTAATGAAAGCCCACAACAAAAGCAACGAAACGAAACTATTGGCACTACGCCCCCCGGGGCATGGCCTTCCTCTAACGTGGGATTTCTGCTCCAGCGCCTCTGACGAGACAGGAGAAACCGGGACCGACGTTTTACTTCACCATCCGATAGAAGCTCAGTGGATAAGGCGGGAATCGAACCCGCGTCTCATAGCATCATCGGGATCGGCAGCCGAAGCCGCTACCCCTACGCCACGAGACCCACAAACAAAAGCACTAACTGTCAAATGGTAGCCCTTTACAAATCAATATTTTGATTTGTGATATTCAAGTTTTTCGTATTTTGAACGGCGCATTCATGAAAAAATCACTTGAATTGTGTTGCTGATGACAATATCTATCGTATTCTTGGATATTCAATCCCAATATTGGCTGAATATTGATATCGAAAAAAGTGATTTTTCTGTTTACCTTTTATTGTTTTTTATTTGGTCGATCAAACAGTGCCTCCGTACACTAAGAATCGACATCACACATTTTTCAGTTTGCGTTTACACATTTGTAGGGGATTTTTGAGTTCAACCAGGTAACACACTTTGTGTTACAACAAAAATTATACATATTTTTGTTGTAACACGATTCTCACTGTTTGTTTTCTGAACTTCCAAGATGGCGGTTTCTTTGATAACCCTGAAGATGTCAGAGGTGTCTAATACTTTCTAGGCCCAGTGAAAAAATAATTTAACCCAACAATAACGAACTTCTCGTCACAGTGTCCTGATGCAAACAATGATCGAGCTCGAGCTGTCACAGCCCTGCGAAATATGTTGGCTGACATCAAGGTATGTAGATTAGTAAGGTAAGGCGGGTTTTCCAGCTGTCAAAATAGTTTGCACGAAACCCGGATTTTATATGGAGATTCCCAGAAATGTGAAAATTTTTTCTTTGGCATACCAAACTGAACCGAAATACGCTTTTAAAACAAAAATATTTATTCAATGAAATAAATTGAACTAAGCGCGTTTTTTGATTCTGTTTAGAATGTTTAACAATCCTACAGAAAAAAAATCCTACGAAATTTGCCCGGAAAATGGTAAAATTATCACACACAGAAAAAAAATGGATGGTAATATTCATCAGGAAATGGTGACAGATTTTGTGGCAAAATAAATGATAAATTTTACCCCAGAAAATGATGAATTTTCATCAGTTTTTGATGAATATTCATCAGGTTCACATTTTTACACATTTTTTATGTAATATTACACAAATAAAGAGGTAATGTTCAACCTACCAAATTTTCAACATTCCAAAATTAAACTTTTTTTTTCTGTGCATTTCTGAAAATCTCCATATAAAATCCGGATTTCGTGCTAACTATTTTGACAGCTGGGAAATCCCGCCTTACCTTGTCTAATCTACATACCTTGGGCTGACATATCAAGCGGTCAGTCAAAACCAGGAAGGTGCTGTGTCCTATCCCTCGCCTAGACCAGACCAAAATCAAATGATGAAGCTGTCAGACCAAATCTGTCAGACCAAGACTGTCAGACCAAAGAGCAAAAAGTAAACAATCTTGGCCATCGACTTAGGTGCACACAAATCAAGAAAAGAAAAATTGAAAAAGAATTTTATTTTTTCAATTCAATGACTGGTTTTGGACTGCAAAATTGAATGTACGTCAGTAAACCGACAATTAAATAAGCAGTTAAAAGCCTTATTCTTCAACTTTAATTTTTGATCGCGTTTTCGGTTTACACCTGAACAATCTTAAAATTATTTATACGCATTTGTGATTCCTCTCTTTCCATCATCCTTGGTCAAAACAGAAGGTATTCCCCAAAACTGAGTAAACTTGCAAAAATCAAAGCTACACCATTATCCAAAATCACTCAATTTCTGCCAAAATCAAACCTACTCAAAAATGAGGTTAGAGGCAATACGGCAAAATTGGGTGAATTTCAATCAGTTTTCGATAATTTCTTAGTGAAAATCACACAAATCTTACGTGAGGTCTCCAAACTCCTACGAAAGTTGTCAACATCTGAAAAATAAGTTATTTTGAATGAAAAAATCAAATTCGGCTAAATGACCGCTACGACAGAAGACTACAACGCCGGCAACGCGCAAGCTATGGCACACGCGAAAAAGTGCTGATTTGAAGTCAGGAAGCAAACTCGGCAAAATCGCGTTCGTCGCTTAAATTTGGTCAACGAAACGTTCGTTGGCCGGTCAACTGTGGAACCTCAAGCATTTTCGGCAGCGTGTTTACAGAAATCGACCGAAATGACCGATTTGTATATCAACAGTTGGCCTTCGCTGGCTCAACTCTCACGATTCGAGGGAGCAAAATCCAATAAGCCCCCGGTCCCCCCCTTCATCAAATCTATCGTTTATGACATTATATGTGCAGCTTTTTTTTCCAAACAAATCTGGTGAAATAGATCCGCGAGACCGCTTCAAGAGTTGAGTGCTCGTTTGGACCCACTCCCGATATTGGAATAAATTTTATTCATTTATTATACATGATTAGAGGAACGTTTCCGCACACCTCGCTAATAAGCAGCCCCAGCTGTCCAGCCCCGACAAGGGTGCGACCATTCTCCGGCGCGGATTTATGGCAGACCATTTGTCTCCAAAGCGCGCGATAGAGTGCGCCCTTGCGGGGGGAATCCACCTAGCAGTGCGGCGCGCAGCTCATGGGAAAAACATAATTTCGAAAAGTTTCATTAGCGGGTGATGACGCAAAAAAAAACTGCTGATCCGGCAGCTTTGAGTGACCAACCGACGACTAACCTGGTCAGTTCCCGGTATCTGTCGGGGTTCAATAAACCTAAACTTTTGCTATTCCTGGAAGGCTAAGGGGCGTGAGCTGGTCGTTTTTTGTTGTTTGTTGTTCGCTTTATTGGAGTATAAAATTGATAAATGTTTTGATTTGACTGTGGCACTTTTGGCTCTCACCGAGTTGTCCAGCCTCGGGATGCAGACTCATGCACTTCGTGCCGAGGCAAAACGCGGAATTGCAATTCAATAGGTGCACTTGGGAGAGTAGCGGTTTTTGCCCAGGCTTTCGCCCGTTGCAGAGATGATTGATGAACTGCTGCGGGAAGCGAAAATTAAACTTGGTGGGGCGTATTTGGACTAGACTGCCCAAATTGATTGTCGACATTAGGCGTAGACTTTCGTAAGATCGCGTCAGTTTCAAGTGTTGCCAGGGAAATAGCCTGAACGTTCCCGATTTTGGAACCATCGGAATATGGTAACAGAACACAATGATTAAAAAAATTGGACTGGGATAACCAGTCTGATACAGATTATATTTTTCCATAACTTCATAGCCGGCTTAGGGATATTAAATTAATCAATCCCAATTAAAAACACGAAATCACATTAAGCTAATCGCGCAAATGGAGGCAATAATGCTTTCTAGTCAAAAATTTGCCAAATGGCTGGGAATTTGTTTGCATCAGAATTGCTATCCCTTTCTAGCAAGAGTTTATGTCAGGCGACTTCTAGCTGTTTTAACTAACCGCCCGATATGCCAGCCAACATTTTTCGCAGGGCTGTGACAACTCACGCTCGATCGGGGAGAAGGCAACCCTATTCCAACCAAAGCAAACTGACAACAGCCGACATTAGAGCTCACAAAAAAAGCAATAGCTGTCAAATGGTAGCCCATAACAATTCATTGTTTGGGTTTTTGATTTTCAAATTTCCCGCAATTCAAACGATAAATACCTGAAAAAACACGTGAATTGTGTTGCTGATGGCAAAATCTATTATATCCTTGGAGATTTCATCCCAATATTGGCTGAAAATTCATATCGAAAAAAGTGTTTTTTCTGTTTACCTTTTTTGCTTTTTGCCTTCCTCACCTCACTGAGGCAAGGCTATAAAATCACTCAAAAATTGAACTTTTTAAATAAGCCTCCCAGATATACCTTTACGTATACATATCGACTCAGAATCAAATTCTGAGCAAATGTCTGTGCGTGTGGATGGACGTAGAATTTTTTTCTCACTCACTTTTCTCGGAACTGGCTCGACCGATTTTGTCCGGATCTATGTTTTTGAATTTGCCTTCAGGTTCTTTAAGTCTTTTTTAAATTTCATCCGGCTTGGTGCAGTACTTTAAAAGATATGTTCGAAAAACTGTTTTGGTTGATACTAAAAAGGGTCATTATTTACATAATTTGAAAGCTCCGGCGGATAGCTGTCGGAACTTTACGCTCAGTGCACGCACACAAACACTGCAGTGCTTTCAAATGGTTCATTAAATTTATCATACCTAGATGGCAGCACTCAGATGTATAGTGTCTCTACTAAGTAAGCGTTAGCCAAAGCTTTCGTAGTGTGTGGTTGCAAGGCTTTTAGGAGGAAGGCAGCAACCACCTTCCGGTGGATTAAGTAACGTTTTTTTTTCTTTTGGTCGATCAAACAGTGCGCCCGTACACTGTGAATCGGCATTACATATTTTTCAGTTTGGTTTTACACATTTGCATGGGACTTTTGAGTTTAACCAAGATAACACACTTCGTGTTACCAAAGTAATAAGAATAATACTGATTTACAGTGTTTGTAATCTGAACTTCCAAGGTGGCGGCTTCTACGCTACCCCCTGCGCTCGATCATTGCATCAGGACACTGCGACGAAAAGTTCGTCATTTTTAGGTTAAATTATATTTTTCACTGGGTCTAGAAAGCCTTATACAAAATTTCACAATAAAACATTTTCTTTTGTGAATTTGTTCATTTCGCCCAAATTTACCATTTTTCTATTTTTGTATCAACTACAATTAGTGCATAATACTAAATCAATGTAATCTATCTTAATGAAAGTTGTCTGTCCTTCCCGATAACCACATTTAAAAACGGCTAATCGTGTAGGGGAGATGGGGGTAAGACGGCCACCCTAAGGGATAAGTCACATAAAATAACACTACAGATTATTTTGATCTCAAATCAGGTACATATTGTTCTACTAAAAGTCCATTATAGAAATTACATAAATTAGGTGGCATAAAAACCAATTTTCAAAAATTTTCAGCAATTCAAAAAAATAATTGAAATCGTATATATATTAAATACGCGGGGTAAGCTATAAATTAACATGTTAACTTTGCTTAATCCACCCAAACACCTACATGATTGGTTGAACAGGCTTCTCTGAACATCATGACTATTTTGGTTGAAAAAAAAAACAAGTTTCAAATGTGAAGAAAAATGTTGTTCAACTAATTTTTATTTTGGCTATGTGTATTTCATATTATTGCGACCACATTTCATGAAAAACTTTGATTTTTTACACGAACATATACTCAATTTAATGCAAATCAACAAGTTTATGTATTTCGATTAGAATTAGTAAATCAAAATTATGTAAACAATATTAAATTAGTGACTTTTATTAAAAGTTTGAAAGGATTTCATACTATTCAATGAATTTTGCTATATCACAGTAAGGAATATTGTCGAACCAACAGTTTGATTAAAAATTGATAGTTTTATCGAATATATGTCAAATATGTCTTAAATAACAGTCAAAAATCCTTAAAAAAGTAACCTTTATCAAATCAAATTTACAAATTACGGGTGGCCGTCTTACCCCCGTGGAGGTGGCCATCTTGCCCCTAAATTACTTTTTTTATAAAACTTTTTTTGCAAATAGCTTATCGCATTTTTTAAACTTTTTCGAGAGGCATAATAATTTTGGGAAAACTTCAATTTACCATTAAAAAAATATTCAAAGAAAGGATTACACATTGTTACCTAACAAAAGTGCTTAAGTTGTAAATCATAAAAAGTACATCCAGTTCCAAGTTGAAAAAAATGTGTTTATTTTGAGCTATTTTTATACTATTTCAAACAATAGGTTTAGCAAAGATGACTCCATATGCATTATTTAGCACGAGGAACAGTATTGCTAAACATTTAGTAATCTTCATTAGTAGTAAAACAGTGAGGTGGCCTTCTTACCCCGCCTGGCCGTCTTACCCCAAGCTCCCCTAATATCTCTTGTATAGCGTAATTGGAGTTAAATGAGTCCTAAACGGCTTTTGCATTGAAAGTTGATTTTTTTAACCCATTTTTTTTCATTTTCAAAGAAGTTTAGAGCATTCATCCATATTACAAAGCGATGTTTCAAGTAAAATTAATTTGAGACAAATCAGCAATTCAACGTTTCATGCGGTGCTTCTGTTCAAGTATTATTCTAGAGTTTTTTTTAACGGTCCTATAAACAAATGAAACACAATTGCTTATAGAACCTTAAAAAAAATCTGATCTGATCTGATCCACCAACAATTTTAAATAAGAAAATGATTTTTGGCGAATTTTTGTTCAGCATTTTGACAGGTAAATATCGCAAAATGGACCCTTGTTCGTCCACTGTGCATCAGACCTGAATATGTTAGTTACAGTTTGACCAATATGATTTTGAAACGATGAACCAATGAAATGAGACGAAGTGGTTAAAATTTTTGCTCATTTTAAATACAATTTAGAGTCTTAAGTACAAATCGTGCTGTATTTTTGCAACACATTTTTTTCTAACTAAGATTTTCGATTTTTCTTTTCGCAAGTATTTTCAATAAAAAATAAGTTAAACGAAGAAAAGAAATTTGTAAGCTTGAAAAAAGAAGAATAGGTCTGATCACATGGTTACAGAATTGCCAAATTCACAGAAAAAAAAGTAGTAAAATGCATGCATGTAATGAAGGGGCATGTACAAATTTTTTTGTGATATTACACAGTTTTGCAGTACTCCCCTACGCTATTTTTCCTAACACCATTTACACCCTATTTATGTAATATTAACAGAAAATTCGTTTAGAGTGTTGTTTGTTTCTAAACTGTCAAAATATCAGCTAGTTTTCGTCTTCGCACACTAACAACTTTGTGGCCAACAAACGCGTAAATCCGAAGAAGGAGTTTGTTTACGGGTTTTCGCTGTATTTATCCGCAAGCTGGAGGTCGAAGAAGGACCAGGTGCTGCGGTACTCGGGATTCACCAGAGTTGAGCGTGACTGAGTCGACGTGAAGCCGTTTGGAGCAGTGAATCGGCAAACACATTCCACCCCCGGGGGCAACATTTGTCGCTCCAAGCTGCTCTCGAGGTTGACTCTGTCCCAGCAACCGGGCCCCGCCCGGCTTCTTCTCACGTTTAAGCGGAACCGCAGGTGTTGTCGTCGGAAGTCAATGAAAAAGTACAGTGCAGTTCGGACAGTGGCAGAGGCAGCACCAAGCACACACGGCGGCTGCAACGAAAGTGTCTCCGCTGGCCTCGAGAATTTTCCGCGGAACCGGAAGTGCCAGCAATTCGCACAAACAGCTCAAACGTATGGCCCCAAAGGACAACTAGGACCAGGATGATCGAGGATCTCAAGTAAGATTGAGTAAGGTTTGATTTCGTTCGAGAACTAATATACTTTTTTAGCAGGGAGGTCATCTTTGAAGTGGACGGTCGGTGCCGATCGGGCGTGTGCTCAAGATAAACAGTGACTAAACAGCCAAGTTCCCGCTGCTGACCACCGCCAGCTCCGGAGGTAACTCGGGCTGAGTTGGCATTGGCGGTGAAAGTAGTAGAAAGGACAATTTGTCGACACAATTGAAGCTTGGCAGGGCTGTCCCTTGCTGCGGAAGGACGATCTGCAGTTGATCAAGTCTGGGGACTTCCCAGTCGAACGTGTCGCTGATTTGCGTCGGAAACTGCCCACTGTCTGCTGTTACAAGATGGATGCTGCCCTTACTCCCGCCGAAAATTGCACCGAGTACGAGAGGATCATTCCTCGAAGTACGATCCGGTCAACGACGATGGAAGTGGAACAACGCCCAAAAAAAAAAACGCCGTTCAAGATGGCCATCACGTACCGAGCCTACCATCGTGTTCAAAGCGATCCTCAAAATTAACAACGGCGACGCGGTCATTCGCGAATCGATGATTCTCATGGCCGGAAGTGCAACCGCTCAGTTTCTACTCGTTCACCTGGATTTGTGCCGATCACATCAACCAGGACATTTTTGAGTGAAGCATGTGTGGCATGACCGGCTCGCTGTGTTGCTGTACTTAATGCACCAAGGTTTGACACAAGAAGCACGCCTGCAAGCTGGAGCGAACCTTCCATACCGTGTAAGGCGACTGCTGGGTAAAGTGCAAGTGCAAGGCGTTGATCGCCGGCAACCAAAACAAAGGGTTCGAGCTGCTGTGCAAGATGGCCAGGGACAATTTTTAACACAGCACACATCTGTTTGGCTGTCTAACTATCCAGCGGAAACCGCAACTCTGCACGCAAGAACAAACGGCGTCGATTCTGCGTAAACTGCACCCAACAGCTCAGCTCATCCAGGATCTGTACGAATACTTAGTCATTGAGAATGTTTTCAGGTAATTGTATTTTTTCCGGTTTCTTGTTTAAATTTTAATATTACCCTTTTCCCTCAAACACAGTGCAGCAGCACAAGTTCATATGACAGTGCTGATTAGTGACATTGTGAAAGAAGTTCAACAAGAACTCGGATGTTCAAAAAGCGTCGGAGAAAAGGTACCAATTAAAGGAGTACAAGTGTAACGAAATGTATCGATGAGTAATAAATCAGATTTCGAACAAAAATATTCCGTTTGTTTATTTTTAATGTGACGTTTCTGCCTTGAAACCAACTCGATATCTATCCCTGGACCCAAAAATGTGTTTTGTGTAATATTACACATTTTTTGGTATACATTCATGAATGTAATTTTAAGTGCTTTTTTTCACAAAGGTGATGTGCATGCTTTTGCATGCGATTTTACCATCGGATTTTTTTCTGTGTTTCTAAACTTAAAAAATTCAGAATTCGGTAAAATCTTATAATTAAAATTTGGTTCGTTTCGGGAGATTTTTTCAAGGTCCAATAAATTTGTATTTCTTGCGGTTGGTCACTTTTAGTGAATTTTTTTGTTGTAATTTTTTGCTCGGGGACAATTTCACAATAGAAACATGCATGAAAATGTTTATTTTTTATCCATTTTAACCCTTTGAAAAATTAAAGTTAAAAAAAATCTTCGAATCAAATTTATTTAAAATCAATTTCGTTTCCAAGGACACTAGACGACACCAGAAAAAACAGCTTCTTAATTTTTTTAACTTTCATTTTTTAAAGAGTTAAAATGGATGAAAATAAACATTTCAGTGCATGTGCATCCCCGGAAAATTTCGTCTTCCGAACAAAAAATCACAACCAAAAAAATCACTAGAAGAAAAAAGTGTCTATTTAATATGTTAAACTGCCTTACCCAAAGCGTTCTCAGATGGTAGTCCCAGATGTCCCCTACAAGCTAAACCGAGTTGATATCTGGATGGAACACTTATTTATTTGAGTTTGAAAATTATGCTATTTTTTACTAAAATGCCAATAACTCCCTTTAGATTCAACCAATTGGGATGCTTCACCGTGCATTTTGTTGCATTTTGAGTTTTGAAATTAAGTTGCCTTTTCAGATTTTTGAGGTTTTTGAACCTTTAAACTGTGTGTCCCGATTTGCCCCACTTCCCGTTGACCGAGAGTGCTCATATTTTGGCCAGATGATAGTTTTATATGCACAAACAACCCCTGAAAATTTTAGATTGGTGAGGTCCAAACGGGGTATGCCCTGTTCGTGGACTCGCTCTTAAGTCGCGAGATCTAGTGACAGTGTTGCCAGATCATATAATTTTACAAAGTATCGAAAAAATCCAACCAAAAAAACGAAACACAGTGAAACGGTTACGGACGTATTTTTTAAAATTCGCTGCTTCCGTTCAAAGTTATGTAAACATCAATTAAGTGCTCAATATAGCAGGCATTGTTGCCAGATCTTCAATGACTTCCTCGCATCCAAGAGATGTTTTAAATACACTTATGCTGTATCTTCCGGATTCATACTAAAACTGTAATTATTGAACTACTTCTCCAAACTCTGGTGACGTATTACCAAGTCATCTTAATTCAATAACCATCAACTTCTCCAAACTGTCCAATTATCAAGAGGACCTTACTGGACCCATAACCGAATCGATTGACACCAACTCGGTCCTTAGTGAGGAAGACAAAACTATTTCACAACCGACGAAAATGCCCAGGTATTGTACTCGGATTTTCTACCTTTACCAACTTATGATGGATTTCCAAATCTTGCCACAACTTGTTGCACAAAATTACACCAAAACAAAACTGCATTGATTAAACCAACTCTTATCAAACCCAAACCAGCAGCAACAGTGCCTTTCCAAACAAGATCTCACCCGGGCGATTTAATTAACTGCACTACAAGCGCGCTTTGAACTCCCAGAGCCGTGCCATGTTTCGTACCACGTTTGAGGGGAGAAAATTACAGCTGAACATGAAACCCCATCCAAGCAACCCCTTCGCTGTAGGCATGAAAGTGGTCCATGTGAACAGCCCCGTCTTCGCCTAGCTAGACGAAGAAGCCGATCGCAAAAGGGCGGCAAATTTGCATACAGATCAGGCGGCTTAATTACAGAGTGTGCAGCAGCCCCTTAACCAAACCACAGCGTCGTCGTCGCCGTTGAACAAAGTTGATCTATATGTAAATCAGGCGGACTACCCCCGTTTGACGACGGGGGAGTTGAGGGCCATCGTCACGACGAAACTGGGTGAAAATTTGCCGAGGTCGTCGAAGACGACGGCGACGAGGGCGAGGTCCTTCCTAAGTGAGGTTCGCTCAATCAATCAAAATTATTATGCGCGAGAGCAGGAATGCGAGGGACTCCCTAATCTGCACGGGTTGCATGTATGTTGCACAGCGACGGAAGGAGGAGGAGCTGGGAGAACTTCTTCTGCAAGCGAAAGAGACCTCAACTCTGACATCGCGTGCTACTGGCTTAGTCATGCCAGAGCTTAGTCGTCGTCGTCGACGACGACTTGGTCGTCGGAAGGTAGCAAATTAAAGTGTACAAACATGAAATGGACCAAGCCGTCACGCGGCCCAGTCGGCGTCGTCTTGTTTTTGTGCTGCGAGATCTGGAAAAGGCTTGCTAAATGCAAATTCAGCATCCATAATTTGGTCCAATCATGCTTTCTTTAGCCCCGGAGGGGCGACGAGAGGACGGCCGAGTCGTGGGAGAGGCGATTTGTCAACGCCGCGGAGTTGGAGAAATTGAATCGGATGAAATCGACGACAGCGGAATTGATCAAGTTCAAGAACCTTCCTGGAACAACTTTGTAATAACAATAATAACTGAAACATTTTCTGTTTCAGCAAAAGTGGTCCACTTCAGGCTAAAATTATAACTCATGACCGAATCGACCTCCAGAGCTTCTGCTCATCTGCAAAAGTGCGTTTTGCGAGGACTGAGGTTAAGGGCAATTTTTACCTTTTTACGATTTGAAGCGTTCATTATTGGATGCTTGTTTTGCATCGGTCCTCCCTTGGAGGAAAGAGAAGCGTCAGCGCATGATGAACCTTCTTACGGACGATCCTCCAGGAGATGCGTAATACCGTATTACCTTACGCGAGCCTGCGCGAACTGTTTGCAGTAATCCCGATTATCCCTTGGCTCAGCATAACTGGGTTATGTTTGAGCTTTTGAATTGAAGCCATTTCAACGAATCATCATTGCGGCTAATTTTACGCAGTGGGCCTGACCACTGAAACGAATGCTGTAAGGAGTTCGCTTCCTTTGGGGACGGCGATCTTCACCGCGCAAAGGGATTTAGAAGATGGAAAATGTTGATTCTCCACTTTTTAGGGGGATAAGGGAAAATCTCCGAGGTTTTTAATGTTTTTAAACCATCTTCAGGATTAAACTAGAACCCATCAAGATCATCAAGGGTTAGCTGACCTGATCTTGTCCGTGCAACCGCGTTCGGCATCTGTCAAGTCAAGGAATTAACCAAGCCCAAGCGGAGGAAAGGAACAAGCAGCTCTAAGTAACAGTATAATTTAAACCCCCTCGTATTTTGATTATCTGTTGCGCTACTCCTGTCCTGGCTATCGTGCGGCCTGTTATCCAGTTGGTGCGAAAAATGTATACCGAATGAAATGTAAATTGCACAGCGATCGAGCGCCCGCGCGCTCGGAGACCCCTTGCAGTTGGGCGCGATCGGCGGCCTGACCTCAGCAACTCAACGAGGATCTGCCCGAGGACCTGTTGCGCCGCAGATACGTCACGCACGCGCAATTACGCAGGGCCCTTTGCGGCAAGAGTTGCGCGCAGGACACTTTTTGCGCGTGATCGCGCGATCGTTAAGAAATCGGACCTAATTTACAATTTTTGCTAGGTGCAAATCAGCGAGCGGCGTAATCGCGCACGCTGAATAAGGAGCTGCCAGTTGGAGAGTCGGCGTCGCGACGATTTCGACGTGAAGATCGAGTGATCGCGGGGAGGGTAGCTGGAAATTACCACATTTGGGAGACCCTCGCGATCGCTGCCCAAAGTTGGGGAATAATTTATGTTTATGCGAGAGAGGGAAAAAAAACTTCAACTACTCCAAGTCTAATATCTGAGGGACTCATTTGAGCGATCGCGGGTTGGACGGCTCAATTGCAGCTCGTCTGAATGCATTCAGACAAACACACGCTCTGGACAGTTGGACCGCCGACGACGACGACGAAGGTAATAAGCATGTTTCACGTGTGCTCTGAGAAACAGTGGGTAAAAAAGTCGAGCATACTTAAATAAGACATGGGGCTACCAGCTAGGTCTGCTGCCACTCTGAATTGAATTAACGGGGGCCCCGTTGACTGATAATTGAAGGCTGTCACAGCAATGCAAGGGTCTGTAGAGGAGTGCGGCGGCTGGAACTACTGTCCAAGTGCAGGGTGTTTAGCTACCCACTGATCGCGTTCAGCTAAACTACAATTCTTTTATCAAAATCTAGCCCACAATGTCTCCCTTCAGGTTGGAACTAGTTCCCGCAGTAGGAAGTTCTGCTGAGAACTTGACCTCGGCCGGATCGAACCGCGATTTGCGCCGACTCCGCAGAGGTCTTCCGTTCTCCAAAACCCGCAATTACCTCTGCGGGACAGCTGACAGCTTGACGATAGAAATCCTCCAAAAAGGCGGTGCAATTAAATCCTCTAGCGCGCGCGGTAGCCGACAGCATCATGCTGTCACTAGCGCAGGTTCTTCCGCGTTGCGATCCCGGATCGCAACCCCCACTGGGAACTCCCGTATAATAACATCTTCGACGGCTGCAGGTCATCGACCACGGTTGAACGACTTTGAACTGCCGGAGATGGAACCCAATAATTGACTCCAATCAAGTCTACTTGATGAAACGTGCGAAAACCCCGTCCGGACAAGCTTTTTAGTACAAATTTAGAACACTGCACACTTATCAAAAATGCAATAACTTTTGAGTTGAAGCTGATCTTGCTGCATGGTAACCGTCAAAATCTAGACTGACAGCATTTTAGTACAACGTCAGCACCCTAAACACGCTGAAAAATCTCCACTCAACTTTGAGTCCAAATAGGGTTTTTGCTGCATGCTCCACTCTCCATCAAAAAAGGAAAGTTCTTCCCCGAAAAGAAAGCAAAAAAAAAAACAAAACGCAACGCGGGCGACACACGGGGCTGACGGGCACAATTTGATTACACTTCAATTTGCATCATCATCATCACTTTCGGACGCAGATCGTCGATCGTCGAAAAAAAACCGGATCGTGATGCCCCGAGCCCGTTCTCTGCCTAACGGCCGCATTAGGGCGCGACTTTGTGTCCAGATGTTGGAGCATTCAAACGACTTGAACGCCCGGCTGGAGCCGGCCAAGCGACGAACCCGATAATTAGATTATTTAGAGGCGTTTATAAATTCGCACCCCACCCGAAAGTGGCTCCAGCAGGTGAGCCCCGGTTGTCCGGTTTTGGTTTGGAAGGCCGAAGATCTTTGCACCTGATAGCACCGCGCGGGGACAGGTTTGCCCTGATTGCACACCTCGCGCAGGAAAATGAAACCGTTTTTTTTTTTCGGGATGGAAAGTATTTGTCAAATTATGTTGCAGTTCAATGATCTTTGGTGAATTTGGAGAAGCAAATGCTTAAAAAAACAAGTTCGTTGAAACTGTTTGGTTCAGATTGCCCATGCAGCAAACCGAGCTTAAACTCACACTCTATTTGTTCTGTTGAGCGTGTAGCATAAATTTGTACTAAATTTTTGACAGATGGCAAGTTCTAAACAACCAAAATTTCAGGTTTCTTAAAAAAGTTAATGTTTTTTGTGATTGTGTTCCAAACAAGCCAAACCATAACAATTATGTAGATTCCCGTAGCCCGTGCTTCTAATGGACTTCTAACTTGAAATTTATTCGTCGCCGGCGACATGTTATCATCAGCGAAAGACAACGATTACAGGTCGTAAAATGTGTCTTGCCTCAACCCCAATTCTACGACGTTTTACGTTCCATCCTAACTAGCACAGAAGGAAAGGAGGAGACCATAGGTACCGTAAACTGGAGTAAGTTGCTTTTTGTGATTTGAAAACCAAAACAAATTGAGATTGCAAATTTGACGTTTCAAAGTTTTAGTACAAAAAGCAAACAATTCTACAACACTACACGCTAACCAAAACCAAACCAAATTGTGAGTTTAGGCTCATTTTGCTGCATGGGCACCCGAGTCAAAGATTCCGTCGTCCACGGTTCCCGAGTTGATCTCCGAGCTCCCCCTCGTTCCTCCGGATCTGGTTACGACCTGCGGAGCCGAGGCGACAAGTTCGTAAAAAGTTACATTTTATGAAAGTGGTCCCGTCAGCGTGTGTGTCTCAATTCTCGGTAGATGGAAACATGTCTAATATTTCATCATTGAGGACCACTGCGCTGCGATGGCCATAAAACTGAACCAGTTCCACACCACACCAGGGGTTGGCGGAGAGACCCCGGGGGAAGGAAATACCACAGCGCTGCAAAGCGCGGACGAAGGCCGCGCGAGAAGAGGTAAAATTAAAAAAAAAAACGTGTACCTCTTGATTTTGGTGTGTTCGCTCTTCTTCCCGAAAATCTCGTCGAAGCGCTGGAACATGCTATAGCGTATTAAAATACACATTAACATACACTTACTCGGTGCGGCGCTCTCGCGAGATGTTCGGGAACTCGAGAATTTGTGCGGCTGTGCGTGTGTGTGCTGCAAGAAGAAACCACAAATACAACCGCGCAAGCCTTTGCTGGATTAACCAAATTCGTAACTTTTTCATAGTTCATTGACTTAGTCATTCTGGGCCGCCGTAGGCAACCTCAGCGCCCGATCTGCTCTGCTTTTATTCCCCCTCGAGAGGTCTATCGACCGAAAATGAACCCCAAAACAAACCGCACGAAAATGGCCATTTCTCGCTATGTGTGTGTGTTGATGATTGAGACGACGACGACGACGATGTTCTAGGCTAGGTGTAATTTCGTGTGGATCATCTGAAGAGAATAAAGACCTCTTCGAGGTCTTGGCAGTGTTTGTGCTTACGGTATCCGATTACCCGAAGGTCCCTTCCGCCATCTGTTGACGATGATTGCGTTTGACGCTTGCAGGCTGTAATGAGGCTGACTCATGCAGCAAAAGCTGTGATTTGACTCAAATTCTGAGTCGATTTGATTGAGCGTGTACTTTTTAGTACAAGTTTTGACAGCTGAGGGAAGCCCCCCCTGCAGCAAAGGTAAACAAAAAAGAGTGTACTTACTGGTACGAGCCGTGCGTGTTGACGCATTTGCCACCGTTCAGGCAGGGATTCTTGATGCACTCCTCGATGTCCTCGGAGCAGGTTGCACCCTTGAATCCCTTCGGGCAGACGCACTTGAAGTGGCCGCCCGAGATGGTGCAAGTGCCGCCGTTGCGGCACGGCGACGAGGCGCACAGGTTCTGCTTGTCGCAGTATTTGCCTGGAAGGAAAGGAGGGGGAAGAGATGAGTCGGAGTTGGAGCCGTTTTTTGTCGGAGTTGGAGTCAGGGTCTCTTTCAAGAGCTGGAAACGATGTCGGAGTTTAAATTGAAGTTGGTAAATTCTGAAAAATCGGAGTCGCAGTCGATCAAATTGGAAGTTTTTTCGACCCAGAGTAAGATGTTATGACAGCAAACTTTATAAATGTCAAAGTCAAAGCCGGAGTGGCTAAGAATTTTGAGTCTAGAGTTAGGGTGGAGTTTTTGAAGAGATGGAGTCGACGTCGGAGTTGAAGTTGGTAAATTTTGAGAAACCGAAGTCGAAGTCAATCAAATTGTAAGTGTTTTCGACCAAGAGGGTATAAATGTCAAAGTTGATGTCAGAGTGGTTAACAATTTTGGGTCCAGAGTCAGGGTGAAGATTTAGTACAACAGGACACTCACCCGAGTAGCCGATCGCGCACAGGCAGCTGTAGTCGTCCAGGGTCTTCAGCTTGCAGCTTCCACCGTTGTTGCACGGAGACGAATCGCACGCGTTCTTCACCGGAATTTCGCACAAACTCGCGGTAAAACCGATCGCGCACCGACACACGAACGACGGAACGCCGTCCCGGGACGTCACCTCGCAGGTGCCCCCGTTCTGGCACCGCGGACCCGACCCGTTGTAGCACGGATTCGTGGACTCACAAAATTCACCGGTATATCGCGACGTACAGCTGTGGGAAAAAGAGGGAGAAAGAAAAAGAAAAGTGGTTATTAATTTTTTCATAATTATCACATAAACTAGCGAGAAATACGGTCGTGGTGGCCACACAAGACGAAGGAGTGCCGTGGCCTCGACGACAATCTGTGCGACTAATTGTGCTGCACCACTTGGGAACTTCGACAGAGAGTTGGTGGCATACATCCACGTACCGGGGACGTGAGATTCTGGAACATCAAATCACCAGAGCCCAAAGGGAAGGAATCAAATCAACTTGCCATCACGCTGCGATAAACTATTTATGATTGGATTTCTATCGATTTCGAAAATTGAGAATCGCGCCGCTACATTCCAGGTTCCAGGCGCGATCGGCCACGGATCACGCGCGAGCGCAGGGATGAATGGGCCAAGAAACGACCAAAATCGATGGCTTCGTGCTGCGAATAATGGAAGGAAAACACCGTTGCCAATCTAATTTTATGGGCCCATTAGCCACGGCAAGCCTCGTAATATGTGTAGCTCCTAATGTTCCACGGAAAATTTCGGCGCTCGTTACGAACCTGCGCGCGCGAACCAACCTTGACATGTAAACGATCAAATTTGATCGTTTAACTGTCACTCGCTAGTTTCAATTAACGCGCGAAGATCGCGATCGGTTCCCACATCGCCCGCAGAGTCCTACAACTTGTTCCGCACAACATTTTGCAACATATCTGCGCCGCCGAACCAATTTCTTCCCATCGCGGACAGTTCCGGAGGAGGCCTGTGAATGCGAAAACTGATCGGTCGCGCGCGTTTCAAATGATTGAGAAATTGCTGCGGCATGTTCCCTCGCACATGTTTGCCCTCGCCCTCGCGAATTCACCACGAGCAACCCTGCGCTGATGGAGTGATGATGAGTGGTGGAGAAATGAGCATTCCGTAATTTCTTTTTTATCGTTTCCCATAGAGACGCGCGCGAGACCGCTCTTCGAAGACCTTTCGCCGATTGGGAGAACACGACCACCACCGCGCGTGTTTTTGGGTTTGTGTATGTACTTTTAACGAGACAGTCGAGTGAAGAACCGCAGCAATGTGGTAAACACGTGATTTGGTAGTCCAACATGTAGAGTTACAACCATCCAGATTGATTGTAACGGCGCAGAAATATAAGTGTTCAAAATCTTTCACTTTCCGTTACATTTGCGTTTCAAACGCGATTTCTGTTGTTGTTGATTAAGCGACGCTTCGTCAACTGTCAAACGTCAACCAAGGGGCGGGACACTCGTCGCAGCAATCAACGCAGGTTGACAACTCAAAAATGGGTACATTTTTAGTACAACCGCTTCACACAGCTCGCGCAGTAATTGCTCTCATCAGCGCGGGCATCCCCGAAACGAGTTCCCATCGGCAAAAGGGAGGACACGCATGGGCCGGGTAATGAGACATTGCTCGGCAATGACAAATGGGTCCGGCTTCGGGGAAAACGTCCACTTACGGCGGTAGGGAAATGCGCGAAAAGTAAACACATGGGTCGGCGGCGCTCTAATGAGACAAGTTTTCCCACCCTTTTTTTCTCTTTCTCGTTTGCCCGGAAGGGCAGTTTGCGCGCGATCACCAAATCGATTACGTTTGAGCGACTTTCTACTAGCGAGGGGCTAGGGGAGTAAACACAAGATTAAGATTAGAGCGGGCCACGATCGCGAGGGGGTTTTGAGTTTTTGACATTTCCAGAGCCCATCACGATTTTGACGGAGAGCGCGCCCGACACGAGGTGCCCCCTCCTGATAACGATCGGGCGCTCCAATCGCGCGAGCTTTTATTGTCGTCGTCGAAAGCTCGCTTGCGATTAAAGTCGAGTGATCCCGCGAGGACTACTTCTTCAGGGGAGTAAATTTGCGGTTTCGTTGATGTATGCTCACCAGGCGACGAGAGACGATGATGTGAAAATGATATTTATGAGTGCCATTTTTCTACGTCGCTCAATCGCGGTTGATGAACGCCCGAGATAATGATGGAAGTTTGCGGTTCCCGGGGAACGGGACACACAGCGGACTTCTTGTTCTTGAGGACAGACGTCCCACACGGATTGAATAACCGGTAGCTGCTGGGCGTTGAGCGGCGGCGGAGAAACCTTGAAAGATGAAACCGATCGAGGAAAAGAAACCACAAAAAATGAGTTCATTTTCTATCTTGAAGACCTGGAAGACCTGAGCCTTGTACTTTGCATCCTTTGCGGTCGCTGGTGTTGGTGCAAGCCGATAATAATGAATGCTTCAATGTTGCTACAAAGGCACGCCAAGCGATCCGCAGGTCTCCAGCAGCTTTCACAGATCCGAGAGGGAACCCCGCAGAACAAAGGGAGATATTGTATTTTTTCATATAATTTCATAATGGAGCACTAATAACAATAACAATATCATTGCAGGCAATAATCGTAAAGCTTAGACATCATCAGCGCGACCTGGCGGAAGAGAATCATATAAGCTGCGAAGCAGAAGAAGAAGACGCGGTGCTGGTGCCGATGATGATCAGGCTAGAGACCCCGGGCCGGATAATGGCATTATCAACTAGAACGTCTTCGTGTGGTGCCAAGGAGCCCCCGATGCCACCAACTGGGCCGAGGCAAATTGGCTCATTGTTTGTGTTATTAAATAATATTGTATCGCCTTCTTGCCGTCGCGATAGTGGTGTGCCGTTCTCTAGCAGAGGGCGAAAATGATGATTAGATTTTATGGCAAGCCGGAAAGGCTCACTAGGAAGACCTGTCGATGGGAGAATTCCGGACCAGAAGGTTCCACGCGCAGTCGGTAGCCCCGAATTCGCTGCGGTTGTTTTAGGATGACGTTGGATGGGTAGAGTTACCAAGGTGTAGCCATGTAACCATGTAGCAAAGGATTAAACTCAGAGTTCAATAGTTTTTTTTGTAAGCGTGCAGGTTTTAGTACAAGAACATCTTTGCCGAGTTCTGAACAGACATCTGACTCAAAATTGAGTACAAATTTCCAGCTCTGTTATATTTTTTTTCCAAAATGCATAGCTGTCAAAAACCTTGAACCCATGCAGCAAAAAGTAGATTGAACTCTAAATTGAGTGCACTTTTGTCAACCTGCGGATTTTTGTACAAGACACAAGTTTAATCAACGTTATGGTAGCCCCATGCAGCAAAAGCTGCTTAAACTCAACATTGCGTAAGTCGCCGTTAGCGTGCAACCAGATCAACGACCGATCTTTGTCCAGAAGCGACGCAGTTGAAGCGCGAGCCACGCCGATTGAAATTGGAAGTGAAAAGTTGGAACAAAAAGAGCGCAGTCCCAAAAATGGGAGCAACCGGCCACCGCTAATTGGACATAATTATGCGCGAGCCCTGCGTGTAATAAAGCGAAACGAAGAAAACAAAACTGCAGTCGAGATTTTTGACAGATTCGTCGCTGCAGCGACGACGAACGCACCGAAATTCCGACTCCGCGAGCACTTTTTTGGCAGTGCAGATCGTCAGATCTCCTGTTTGTGCGCCACACCACCACTCCATTAAGGGAGGGTTTTCATTATTTTATTTCCAGCACTAAAATGATCGATAAAAACTTTTTTACGGCATTCCGCACAGTCTGACAGTGAGTGCGCAGACATGGCCGAATCATCCGCGGGGAGCAATTAAGACTTCCGATTAATTGCAAAAAAAAACCGTCTGATGAGTTACGCGCCGCCTTGTGTTGCATGGGTTCGGGACGTCCCGTTTTGCGCTAGAATCTTCAGCCTTCCAATAAAACATATAAACAGAGCCGTACCTAGGGTCCACGGCGCCCTTGGCGAAGCATCAATTTGGCGCCCCTCCAAATTTTTCATCATTTTGATATGTTTACTTAAATTTTCAGCGATTGCTTCAAAGAGTTTTAATAATATAATGGTAATTGATTGAATAAATATAACAGCTAAAAAATCCAACAACAATTTAATTCTTTGAAGAATATTCAAATTAATGTTTTATTATTTTTAAACCATTTCAATCGATTTATATCTTTCCAATACAGATAGGTTGTAACGAAAAGGTGCTTTAGGATTAATGTTGACTGAAAATAGCAGCGTGTTGTTTTATCGTTTTAAACAGAATTTGATCTGACCTAGCTTAAATTTCATTGTATCAGCATTTTCCTGCATTCCTGAAAAAATAGTTTAACTGATTAGAAAATGGACTCCTTTTCAAACTTTTTTTTGGATGGATTCCTTTTGAAACTATTTTTTTTCAATTTATTTTTGAAAACAATATTTCTCTTCTCTGTGACTGTGTTTTTGATTGATATAAAATTCCTAAAATTTGTTTTTGAAAATTCATAGCTTCAAACAAAGGCAATTAGTTTTTACCTTTTAACACATTGAAATTTTTGTGTTTATTTTTCGAAATCTAAAGTTTCTTAAAATTTTGTATAAAAACCATTACACTCAAATAGAGGGTGACGAGCGGGAATTCCCGAAATCGACCATTTTGGACCTCTCGATTCCCGGAAATTTGGTCGAAGCAAAATTATATAAACAAATAAAAAAAAAATTGAAAATTCGAAATTGTTCAGAACATTGGGTGTTCAATGTAAGATGTTCAAGTTCGAATGAACCAATGCTTCTCTTATCTTCTAATTCAGAAAGTGTAAATTTTAACTTATTTAAAATTCCAATAACTATAATTGGGAAAACTTAAAATAATGTGGACCCCAAAATTAACCTTAAAGCATACTTAGTTAGCCACAAGAAGAAAGTCTAATTTTTGTTATATTTTTGTTTATTATTTCTAAGAGTATAATTTTCATATCCTCTTTCAAGCATAGCAATTCTTATAATCCATTTTTTTTATTCTTATTATTTTAATTTCGTTGTATCAAGGTAATTTCCTTTTTTGATGTCATGGAGTAATTTTGTGTTTCGCTTAAACCTCAATATTAAATTATATCTTAGAAAAAAACTCTGGAAATCTTTGTAAAGTCCGCCAAATGTGAACATTCGGGTTTTCCGGATCACTATTTCTTCAATGCATATTTACAGTTTTAAAAAAGAAAAAAAAAATATTAAAATTGTTGTTTTGAGTCGCTATTTATTATATTGTAAAAATCCCGATAGTGGGAAATTATATATTAGCTATTTTGTTATTTCACAAAAATCTAATAACAAGTTCATACAACAAGTTGTATTGCAGATTCAGAAAAAAATCAATAAGTAGATCATAGTTCCCAAAAATAATGAGGCTACTAATTAACGTTTCATTAAATAAGCATGAATAAATCGTAACTGAATTCATTGAAAAGAAACACATTTATAACTTTTCTTTATACATTACTGGCACTATTGGCATAGTTATAAACACTACCAGGTCCCGGGAATTCCCGGGAAATTTCCAAGTTCAACTCTCGATTCCCGGGAAATTGAAAATCTCGAGAATAGTCACCCTCTACACACAAAGCTTTTAGAACCGTTTGTGTAAATGTGAAAATTTAGGCGAAATTACACTGGATAGCCCAACACATGGAATCCATGAAATAAATAAAAATGTATGTGAAAGATAAGCAACTTTATCCATTCCATTAAAACATAACAAAACAAAAAATTTCAAGTAAAATGTTACTAACATTCTTCAAATTATTGACCCTAGAAGCAAAATTAAGTGGAACTTTGTGTTTTCCCAAAAAATATTGCTGTTTTTGGAGTTGGAATTTTGCTTTGGTTTAAATTCTAATGGGTCCGCGATAATGGTGTTTCTGCAAATCAAAATTATAAAAGAAATTGTATAATATTTTACTTTTACGACTTAAAAGTTGGTGGGCATGCCAATCTATGCAACTTTGTCGAAGACACCCAAATTTTACTTTTTCACTCTTGCTACAAGCAATTGAATACAAGCAGTAGAATATAATATATTTAGAGCAATTTATGTGCTCTTAAAAAACTAACATTTTTATGTTGAAAAAAAAAATATTTTGCTAGAAATTTAACAAAAGTCAAAGCATTTTTTGTGTTAGAAATATTCCATTTAAACACTTCAGTATTTCGAAAACGTAGGACAATCTCAACGCACAAGTTTGCATTTAAAACGATGAAAATATCTCAAATGCCATTTTCTTTAAACTTGATATATCTTATTCTGTTTATTTCAGATTTCCAATAGAAATGTGTAAATTTCAATTAAATAGCTGTTTATATAAAAAAAATACTTCAAAACATAAAAAAGCTAGATGGTTCCTGATGCTGGAAAAAATGGTGAAATTTAAATTGAATTTTATATACTGTAGTTGAAATATAAAATCTCTAGCTATTTCAAAGAATTGTTATAAAACCCTAAAATTTTTGCCACCTGAGCGCCCCCTTTGATAAATGAATTGAGAGAATTTAATTTTAAATTTAATTCTGGTACAATTATTGAAATAGTTGATTTTGGCGCCCCAAGTGTCATATGTAATATTTGTAATATTCCGACCAAGATTATTGAGTTATTTTGTAGTCCTACTTTAAAATTTGGCGCCCCTTTTGTTCTGAATACCTTTCTAGGATTTTATAATAACATGACAAATTTATACAATCATCGTTTTCGGCGCCCCCCAAGGGCTGGCGCCCTTGGCGGTCGCCAACTGCGCCAACCCCTAGGTACGGCGCTGCATATAAATTAATTGCAGTTGCAGCGAGGCTCCAAACGTGTTAGCCCTGATTGACAGTTGACCGCCACGATCGACGTTCCATTATGCGCTCTCCAAATGGACTCTTCAGCGCTCCCCCTTGAACGCGGACCACTCCGAGTGGCCAAGTGGCCACTATCAACGGGTAAAGATCTGGCGCGGCTCCTCCGCTAATGTTGGTCAGCGCGCGCGTACTTTTCCGCGGTAAGTGGATCATTTTCTGTGTGTGAAATTATTTAATTGAGCTTTAAAAGCAATTTTGATCGATGAATAATGATGATGCTTGCAAGGTAAACAGCTCCCGCGCATCGTGCAAAGTGAGTGCACGAGGAGAGTTTGAGTGGGTTGGCGCCCTTGCAGCAGCACGTCAATCCCACCTGACTTTGACAGGATTTGCACGCTTACGAAAACAACTCGAGTGTTTGAGTTTGAAAAGGCTGTCGCGCTGCACGCTAAACAAAACTAATCAAAGTGCGAGTTTAAGGTACTTTTGCTGCATGATTTTAGAACATCACCGTAAAAAATCAACGACTTGATCCCAGCCACAATCGACGACTTTCTCTGGACGGGGGGCTTGGCGTTTCGCGATGATGTCAAAGATAAGCATCGAATTACGCGCGACGACGACGACTTAGAAGAGCAAAAACCCGGGTGAAATGCGGCGTAGACAGTACGACGAGCGTGCCGTCAGATGCGGCGGCCTCACCTTGTTCCGTCAGACTGGGAGGCTGCTATCGCGAATGATCTTTTTGCGACAACGCAACACGACGGCGCTTTTAATGAGAGTTTATGGTCTCTCGGCGTTCGTGCGTCACCACACTCACGATAGAGATCCTATCGGGCCCGCACTTCGCACAACCGAGATCCAGCTTTTTTAATTACCGATTGATCGAGATTCGGTTGACGAGGGCCCCTCGACATGATTTGCATTAGGGTTGGACGAAAGTAATTATATAATAATTTATAAATGAAACCGGACAACTTGGTAGTAACGACAGTTGTCCTTGATTGGATTAGGCGGGCGACTCGAGCGAAGGGGTTCACACTCCACGTGATCGCGCGACGCTGGGAACTTGTAGACTACTAGGTTTACGACTGGATCGCTTAGTCACCCGCTGCCGTTGATTCGGTTGGCCAATGTGGCTTGCAGCTGCACGAAAAAGCCAAGCCAGGCAGTAGCGCAGATCTAACAGGATGTGTCTGCGATCGTGACGCTATTAAGTCAACTCTCGAGAGTAAAATATTAATATCGAGCTTTAGATTCAGATCGTCGTCAGCATAATTGCTCCCCGTTTCGCGTATGGTGTACGACCTTTCGCCGCTAAGAAGGGGCTGGGCAGGGGACAGAGTCTACCCGAAACTTGTTTATTTAGTGCGCGCGATGATCGCGCAAATAAATCATTCCCCGCTGTTGTTCCCAGTGATCTGCGCGTCGTCGTTCCTCGGCGGAACGAGCGAATGTAAACAAACTGAACTCGATGTGTTTACTTTCCAAACGGTTCTTGAAAACGCTTGAGTTTCAGCTTGTTGTGACGAAGTCAGCGAAAATTTGTTGACAGTTCAAGTAGCCGCAATTGCTGTATTAATTTCGGTTGAAACACTCTCGGGTCGTTGAAATTGGGGTTGGTGCCCGTGCAGCAAAAGTTCCTTTAACTCAAATCTCACGCTTATTTTCATTAGCGTGTAAGCTGTCAGGTGGATGTTGATTGTTGCTCCAAGGGTCACTGAAACGTCAAACGGAGATCACACGGTAGGGCGGATCAAATTACAACTTGATTGGGCGAGCACGGTTCCCCACAGTTTGGTGGCTCATTTGCTAATACCCATTAAGCGTCACCTTCCGGCCATGTCCCACCGAGGGCAACTCGGATGTAGCGTGGATATTTCCCAGCCCCAGTCTCACCTGTTGCGTTCCATAAATCATTTCCTCTTCCGATCGAAGCCCTTGTGCTTTTCCCAACGGCCCACATTTTCGGGCAGCCCCGGTCAGCCACCCAAAGTCATATAAATTAAATTACTTAATTATACTACTTTGTCATTTCCAAGTCCCATTTTGGGAGCCACCTCGGCGAGCCAAGCTCGCAAGATAAATCGTTGGCTTAGGGAAAAATTTACGATCCCAATTCATCAAATGGCCGCACGAGTAAGCAATCCGTCCGGTTTTCCGTGTCTTCCAGATCTAGATACACACCCCGCAAAGTGGTGGAGTCTGGGATCACTTGCCCAAAAAAAAAAAAACGCCGAGACTATCGAAGAAGAAGACGGAGAAAAGTCATAAACTGTGTTTGAACACACAACCTGTTGACGGTGGGTCCCACGAACTGGCGGCGGCCATCAACCGGCCACACCACGCAGAAATTCGAGGTGACAGTGATGAGGGCGCACACTTTCACTTTGACCGCGGCGTTAGATTTTTTTTTTGTTGGGGAGACCCCCACCAGGGAAGGTATCGCTCGCAACGGGGTCGATCACGAGGTGAGAAGCCCATGCAGCAGCGGTGTACTAAACGGACAGCTCGCTGTCAAATGGGTTCGCCCATGCAGCAAAACAACTAGGTTGCACTCAAAATTGAGTACATTTTCGTCAGCGTGCAACTTTGACACAGCTCGATTTCGAGTGAAACCTATAAAAGTTCGATTTTTTTTTGGTCAGTCTCCAAGTTCCGGAGGCTGGGACAAAGGGAAATGTGCGTGTACGCGCACAGACCCGAAGGCAGCTTCGGGTTGTTTTTACATTGTTGCCATATTTCTTCTCCGAGGGGTCCGAGTCCGACCCACAGTGTTGGTAAAACGTGGCGAAAACGGGTGGAAATGAACGAAGCGACAATTGGATGAGTCGTCGAGTTTTTTTCTTCTCTCGATGTGTCAAACTTTGCCACCGAGGATCACGGGAGTGATCGATCATAAAGAGCGAAAAATTGGACCACGATGAATTATGGACGATGGAGTTTTCCGCCGGGGTGACAGTTCCGGAACCGGTATCGGCTAACGGTGCACACACGTGCACGATCGCAGAACCGTTCTGGCGGGGATAAGAACCCGGGTTGAACTTTGCGGGTTGCGCATGCATAACAACCGGTTCCATGACCCATCTGTTGTGATCCTCGTTTTTTTTCCTCTCGAGGATCGATCGTGTTCAACGCATAATTGGCTTGATTTTCGAGTTGTCACGAATTTGGGCGTCTTTTTTTTTGCTCGGACGCGCTTTCCGCCCTGCCGAAGAACCGTTAAACTTGATCATTTCGATTACTGCCAATAAGACTGACAATTAAATCGAATTATTGGCCAACCCAGCGGACGACGCAGACGGACAGCGCGCGCAATTGGCAATTGTCTGGCCGCCTGCTGGACCGATCCGGGGCAAAACCGACGCCTTAATTCAATTTGCTCGCCTCTTGAGCGCGGCGATCTTTGCGCCGATCGCGATTGATCGAGTGCGATCGGGCGGAACATTTCATAAGGGCGTAATCAACCACTAAATTCAGCTTCGTCAACGGATTGTTTGCAAAGCTAAACAAAAGATCCAAATGTTTGTTTTCATTCGCCGATACGCCCCAACGAAATGTCCCGCCCGATTTCTACGAGCTGATTGCCCCCAGGGCGGCCACTCTTCGCAATCTCCCGAAAAATGACAGGTGTCCGGCGAAAAGAGCCCCCCACAAAAAAACCCCGGACCCACAATTGTGAAAGATTATTAATGATTATTCTTCGGGTTGGCATTTTCCCCGCGCGCCCGTCCGGGCGGGCTCGAAGAGTGACTTTATTTCTCGAGTGTCTTCGACACGTCCATCTGGATAAATCACGACTTTGGTCGTCTCTAATCCGATTTGGAGGGTGTGGGTCTCCCGAGCGGTCGTTAGAAGAGACGAATGCCATTAAGATAAGAGTTTATCGAAATGGAATTCAAATGTTCGGGGTTTGAAAACATCTTTAGAACGTGGCGGGATTAAGAATAGCGCGCTTGCGAAGTCATGCGATAGTTTTGTGGGCAATTTCCGCTACATTTGTTCAAATTTGAGAAACCTAAAAAACACACAAACACCACTTTGTGCAAGCGGAAAACCCCACCACAAAGTTCGTTGGCGAGGCGATCATCATTATTCAAAATTTTTAATTCCCTCAAATCTCCAACACGTCCATTATACAAACAAATATTCTCGATTTATACTTGTTTAGCCGGCCGGCGGCCGGCCTGCGGTCTGGTCATCGACTAAGAAGAAGACAGAAAGCGATTCTAGTCGGATGCAAACGAGAAGGAGCAGCGAAGAATTCGATCTCGATCAGGGGAGAAGCAGACGATTGAAGCATCGAAACTCTTCCGCTCATTTGGAAGTGCTTTCAAGTTCATCGGACACTAACGGGCCTCTGCAGCAAAAGTGTACTAAGCTCAATGTTTGGTATGTTTTTGGGAGCGTGTAGCACTGACAGTTCGCTGTGACAAAACGTCAACATTAGTTCGAGCCCATGCAGCAAAAGTTGACTAAACTTAAAATTGAGCAAATTTCAACCAGTGTGCAATTTTGAACAGCTCGATGTCGAGCAAAGCGGTATCAAAAGAATGCACTCAAAGTGCGACACGCACTTAAGAGGACCAGTTTGCACATCTCGCGTTCAACCCAGTGGGTAATAAACTGCACAATCTACCCGCCGACTGACTGTGTGTGCGAAACAATGATAAATTTAGCTCACGGCAATCAGTACGGAGGAGGAGGTCGGGGTTGTCCAGGACAGCGGCGGTCGGGGCAGAGTCCGTACAACGTTCTCATCTCTCTGCCCACGCGTGCCCATCGTCGAGGCCAGCTGCAGGCCCTCCCGGTTGGGGTCCACAAACCCCCGCGCGCGCGGAGGAACAAGATAACGAAGGCCAATAAAGCGGCTGCTGCGGCAGCAGCACAAGTATTAGAAAGAGCGTCTTGTCTTGTCTGCTGCAGCAGAGCAGAGACTGCCGCGCCGCGGCCATATATCTTGTTTCGGACTCAAATGTTTGTACACAACACGGCACATTTATGGCGAATGGCTGACGCGGGACGCTTGCAGGGAGCTTGCGGAGATAACATTACATACATTTGCGAATGCGTTCGACGACGATCGCGCGGCACTCATCTTTTCTTGTCTTATTATGGGTTTAATAATTCGTTGCTTTATTTCTTCATTTTACCTTCAAGATTTGCACGCGAAGCGGCTCCAGCGATCATCCCTTGGGGGCATGTCTGGAGCGCGGAGTACGACGACGACGACGATGGTGACAGGGAGCTGTCCCGCATGGTTTTTTGCTGCGTCCAAGAACAATACGACGTATTGTGTTGTGGCAATCCATACGGGTCGGACTTCAAGGTTGGCCCCACTAATTGTTCGCCTTCTTATCCTGTCCCATTAGCGATACTTGTGCCCGACAGAAGAAACCGGGTTCTACTTAACGTCAACGCGCCACCGTTCTAAAACGAAAACAAAGGGCGTCCAGGTGACAGCTCTCGAGCAGGGCTACCAACATGGCGCGTGAAACGTCACTGCTGCGAAGCGCGCTAATTGTATTGTTTTCGCGGCGATCGCGCGCCCGTTAAAATCGAAAACGTGTCTAATAAATTTGAAATTATATGATACGAAATTGAAGCGAAACGGAGAGAAAAGGGCTCTTTTTGCGCCCATTTACGTAACATGTTCATTAGACGGTGAAAGGGCGTCCCACCTGGGAAGAAACGATTTCGTCGCGCGGGAAGAGCTGCACGACTCGGTGCCAAACTCGTCAGTTGGCATCACAATGACCTATTGATTGGTTTTTAACAAGTCGACTGGGGGCTGAGGCGCGCGAAAGAAGACAACTTTGTTCGAAATATTATCGAATAACGTGGGCTTAAAAAAAGAAAAGTTTCCAACGGGATTTGAATACACGCCATCGACAGCGATGACGCGCAGTTCTGCCAACTGTTCCATCGTCACATCAAAACAAACAACGAAAAAAAAGGGAATGACATCCAAACCCGTACTAAATCCCAGATTTAGTACAAGATTAGCTCCCACTCGCTATCGCCTAATTGCACTTCGAATCTTCCCTTTGAAGCGCACCGACGATCGACCTTGAGCCGGGACTTCCAGCGCGACATGACTCGATCTTTTCCCCGACCTGCTCCGCCGTGACTTTCCAGCAATCAGTAAGACAAAAGAAATTGAAAATCTCGTCGTGGACTCTCTTTCCAGAATGACTAATTCAATCCAGCCGGGCCAGAACTTGTCGAAGCCGGCGAAACCGTGATCGAATATCAATTGATTTTCGGGAGTTTCGCTTTCTGCGCTTCGCGCACTCTCGGTAATTTATTCTGCCAATTTTGGGACGTTCGTTTCTTTTTTCGGTTGGAGATTTATAGGATACTGTTTTCCTCTCCAGGGACATGCGTACCCGACGCGATTGTTTGGGCACTCTCGATCTTTAATTTGACATTGTTCAAGATCTTGGCCGAGTCGCCCATTGTTGCTCAAGTTCTGCGAAACCCCAAGGACTTGAAGCTCCAGACATGAAGGAGGACGGAAAAAACGGCCGAATAACGACAAATATTGCCCGTAGGCAGTTGTCGGCCCTGAGAAGATGAAGCCTCACCAAAACGGAACGGGCGTAGATCTTGACTCGGCAGTGTAGAACGCCCAGCGGAGCCCACGGGACTCAGCTTGGCTTTTATTATTTATTTTATCAATTTGATTCTTCTGGCACAGAACATTGCGCTGCAGCGCGAAGGCATCGGGATAATAATTGCAATAATAATCGAGGCCCCTTCTTTTTTGTTTTGTTCTGGCAGCAGCGCGCCTCGGGATATGGCGGCCAGAGATACACACGACTACTGGCCGCGCAAATCCTTTTACGGGCGTTGTCGGGAGATGTGTCTCTGCGCGGTCACTCGCTTGTGTGCCATATTTGGAAGGCCGACGACGATTCTGGGCCCTGCCAAGTTGTGGCAGGGTCCCTAGAGAGTGTTGAAATTCAAGCAGTTTCCAGAAGCCGCCGTTTTCGGATCGAGACAGATCACGGTCAAGATCGAAGGGCCAGCCTGAACCCATGCAGCAAACGTATCTAGAACCTAAAGTTGGGTATATTTTTGCGAGCGTGTATAGAATGTTTTGACGTATCTGAAGCTTTTTTAGTACAACGCGATCCCAGCTGGGTCTCGTGGCGCAGGGGTAGCGGCTGATGCTGAACGCTTCGATTCGATCCACTGCTTCTATCGGATGGTAAGTAAAACGCGGTCTTTCTCCTGTCAGAGCGCTGGAGCAGAAATCGTTAGAGGCTAAATAGTTTCGTTTCGGCGATATGCAGCAAAAGCGCGAAATTTCTGCAGGCCTGTGACTTCGTTGAAAACTCGACTCCAGAACAAAGCGTCTGGTCAGACCACAAATTCACGGTCATGACGGCACGAGGTAATCAAAATTCATAACGAACCAGTACGTGTCCAATAATCCCGAACACAAAACATTCAGCGTGGTACCGAAATCCCGCGAGGACAAGAACCACCGCGCGAGACCAAATCGATAAATTATTTAAATTAGCCATTCGAGAAGCGCGCACTAACAAACAATACTACATGGGCCACCTCCTCTCTCCGCGCGGAGAAGTTGTCGCGACATAACAACGATCGTCGCCGGTATCTGTCAAATTGGATGCGCGCTCCTGGCGCGCCGAACCCCAAACTCCCAAAAGGACGAAGACGACGATCCGGGCGCGCAAAAAAAAACTGTTTATGAATAATTTGGAGCCCCCGACTCTGAAGAAGAGACCTCTTTTTAACATACAATGGAGCAGTTTTTGTTGTTGTTGCCTTTGCTTCGCGTTTCTTGTTTTCATTTTGCGGCTACCTTCGCTCCGATGATCGGTAGAACCTTCCGGGTATAGCCGGCTACCGGGTTTGCGCGCACGGACGGACATTCCTGGCTGTCCGGCCGTCGACGACGGCTATGGTACGGGGGGTTAGCCCCGAGGTGGTATTTATGAGTGCGCTCCTAGCTATGTCCAGCGCTTTTGGTAAGGAATTCAGGTCATTAGAGAGCTAAAATATTCAGGAATTCATTAGCTCTCGGGCGGGGGAAAAATTAACAGTACTCCGTGTCCTGAAATGGAACAACTGTATAAACTGGATTCTTGACGTGCAGAACTTTCCTCGAGGGAAGAGGGAGAATTTGGCCTGAAGGCTCCTGGTCTTCTGGCAACTTTCCTGCAGGAAAGTTTTTGTTGTTATGAAAGTTGCACTGGAAGCGCTCTAAAGGTTCCAAGAAGTCCTCGGGCGATTCATTAACTCTACCAGACACTTTGTCGAAATTGTTGCTTTTGCTGGTACACGATAACAAAAATATACCAAGCTTCCAGTTTAAACCGAGTTTGCTGCATGGGCACACGTTGTACTAAACCGCTGCAGGTTGCTACTTTTTGACAGTTGAGAGCCCGGCACTTTTCCCAAGCGGTCTCTGCGCGAGTCATCCAAACGGACCGTTAACCGCCAATAACAGCGTGTGAACGGCGCCACCTGTGCATTACCTTAGCGCGCCCTCGTTCTAAAGTGGAATCATTTTCCATACCACTTTGAACGCGCGGAAGACCCCCTCTAGAACATCTGGTTATAAAATTTAACACTACCACCACCACCACCACCACCAGGCAAACTTCCGTTCTGGGTTCCCCTCCTTGATATGTTCGTCTATGCTGTTTACTTTTTGCCGTGCGGTTCTGGAAGATGAATCCGGCGAGCATTTCAACACTTTTACTAAAAGGGGTAATTACAGAGCCGGGCGCCTCTTTCTCCCTCTCTCTCTCTCTTATGTAGACTTCGGGAAGCAAAACAAAGCACTCTTCCACATATTGTTCAATCTGCCTTTAAAAAAACGAGCCTGCTCGAGTGCCTAAGCCGCTCTTATCCAAGAGCTTGAGGACGAGCTCGGAGAGACAGGACGTAATTGATATTACGATGACATCACAGCGTCGTCTTCGCGCGGTGGGAACCTCGTAGGCGTCACTTTTCCAGGAATTCCAAGATCTTCCGCTCCGCGACGAACCAAACTTCTTTTGAGTGCTTATTAATAATTCGAAGAGCACACGCGGGCTCCTCGGTTATGGAGCGAATATATTATAAATTATTACAAATCGCTTGACATTTTGGAAGGTTTATTTATTTTTGGGTCCCGAGCGCGGTATCGCACGGGGGTTTTAGTGGCGGTGTCACACACGCTGTGTCCAACGCAGGGGCTAGCGAAGAAGCCGCCATCTTGGAAGTTCAGATAACAAACACTCAGAATCAGTATTATTCATAATACATTGGTAACACGAAGTGTGTTATCCTGGTTAAACTCAAAAGTCCCATGCAAATGTGTAAAACCAAACTGAAAAATTTGTAATGCCGATTCATAGTGTACGGGCACACTGTTTGATCGACCAAAAGAAAAAAGCAAAAAGGTAAACAGAAAAATCACTTTTTCGATATGAATTTTCAGCCAATATTGGGATGGAATCTCCAAGGATATGAAAGAATTTGCCATCAGCAACACAATTCACGTGTTTTTTCAGGTATTTATCGTTTGAATTGCGGGAAATTTGAAAATCAAAAACCCAAACAATGATTTGTTATGGGCTACCATTTGACAGCTAGTGCTTTTGTTGTGGGCTCTCATTTGACAACCGTGCTAATGTCAACTGTTGTCAGTTTGCTTTGGTCGGAATAGGGTTGCCATCCCCCCGGTCCAACGAAAGTGATGCGAGGATCCCTGCTGGGTTTGGGTGATATTTTCGGTTTGCTCGGTGTGGTCAAATTTCTGAGAGGTTGATCTTTGGTGAAGATGGACCTTCGCGTTGTGTCACCGCGTGGTACAACTTAACTCAAAAGTGGGTAGTTTTGGTTGCGCGTGTACACTGTCAAGCGTTTGAAACGTCAAATTGGCGCCCATGCAGCAAAACTCAACGCTCAGACTCAAAGGCGCACAGATTTGTTTTTAGCGTGCACCGCAAACGAAACAATAACTTTGAGACTAAAACAAAGAGACTTCCCACAAAAGTGGCGGCACGAGGCACAATTCAGCGCGCGACATGTCGCGACTCAATAAGCGCGATAACTCTTCCGCGAATCAAACCGAGCAAGGGGTCGCGTAGCGAAGAGAGATCATCCAATCATAATCATTTGGCCCCAAGAAGTCGTCGATGTAGCGCGCGCGCGCGGCTCCAGTTGTGCAGAAGCAGATTGGTGAATGGATTGTTGGCCAACGTATGGGAGTCTCGCGGGGAGCCACTACAGGGAGATGTCGTGACTGAAAATTATTTTAATTGAAATCGAATGCATGCGCAGCAGTTTTTGTCATATTTTAATAGCTTTAATAACGACCCCGAAAGAGACCCGGGAGTTGGTCGGGAGTCGCGTCAATAAAATCAATTTTGTTGCACAACCGTTTGAACTCTCGATTTCTGGTAGGCAAGCGAAAGTTCTTCCCACCGAGCGACGGCGGAGCGACCTCGTTTGACACAAAGTTTGAATCTAGTTGGCGGTACTTACTTGCAGTAGGATCCCCCGTTCGGTTTGTTGACGCATGTGCCGCCATTTTTGCACGGTGATGGCGAACAGGACAGAAAACCTGGAAATGTAAAGAAGAGAGGGAAAAAAACACAATCAATTTAGAGATTTGATCAAAATTGAAATGTCTCGAGACTCGACCCTAATGGTCATAATGGTAAGTGCCACCGGACCACCAAAACCGTAAAACTAGATCAACGGCGAGCGTAAACACCGGAGAGAAAACCGTACAAATGTTTTATTCAATGTATATTCAAATGCGCCACATGGGTCACACAGCGTGCTCCCGCGGGCGAGCTCGATTTGGCTAATCTCTGCCAATTATTTTTGCCTTCTCGCGCAGTTTGCAGACAATTCGTACCCGGGGACAAAGTGCTCTCGTTTGGGGGCCCCTCGCAAACCGGTTCCGCGGCGAGCAGAACCCAAACATGGCCATTTTCAGCGGGGCTCGGGGTTTTCTCTCTGCCCTTAGTTGCTCCGTGCCCACCGTGCTCGGTTATCAAATAAAGGTAATTATAATAAAAAGGCCCAACCCCCGGCCTGAATGGTATCGCGGACTACGGAACCAATACGCGGTCACGGTGCCGGTTCTTGGCGGCGGCGGCGCTGTCGACAACTTCCTTATCGGGAGGCATGAATCAACCGCGGAACGAGAGCAGCACAATGGCCTAAACACAACGACGACGACATTCAAATGAAGAAACCCTGGCGATAGTCATGGACGAACAACTTACAGCATCGACCCCGCCGCACTGACAGCACGGTGTTTAACAACACCCCGAACAACGCCCGCCGCATGTAAACAAACCACGTTTCTTCGTCGTACATCCCCGCTGAACGGGCCTAATGAAGATGTCGTTGACATTTCGGGTACGCCCCGCGCCCCCTCCACTTAGCCCTCATTAGGCTAATTCAAAAGTGATAAATTGTGGCGCTTTAAAGTGGAAAATAATCTCGTAAATATCATGAGCCGCTTCCTGATTCAATTTAAAAGGTCCGCGGCAAATGTCACACTGGGACACAACGCGCGGAGGAGATGCGCCCTTCGACAACGTCGTAATAATTAAACGAGCAGCCCTCTGCGCTGCTCTGCAGCGCGAAAATTGGAGCTTCCTGCACTGCGCTGACGCTGAAATTAAAATCTCATTTGCATTTTATTAAAAAATCGTGTACTCTCATCTTGCCCCGGGTTCGTGTATTTTTTTTCCTTCTAAATCTGCATTAGGGCACCTCCACCGCCGCCGTCGCCTCCGACTGACAGCTAATGCAACATGGCGGCGCGGAGGCGGGCAAAAGCTCGCGTTTTTTTGTCGTCTTTTTTTCGCCATTATGCTGCGCGCGCCACCGCAAATCGGTAACCCGAGCGCGGTGTATTAATTAAATATAAATAAAATGTAATTTAATTTACTTTCTCAGCTGCCGCGCGGTTAACCCCTGCGCGGGGCGGGCAAGAGGGGCGGGCGCATGGGAACTAGCGCGCCAATGGGAGCCCCATCGGGGTGAGAGAACACGACGACGACGACGACGAGCAGCGCATTGAACCGAGATTTCGTGCAATTATGGTAATTAATTGAGTGAACTAGAAGGTAGGAGCAGTAAACAACGGCGCAGTCAAGCAACCTGTCGTGTCGCGAGAGGTCAGCGACGGAGTAGGCCATGACAACTAGATCGAACGTCGCCTGCTTTGTTGAGCGCGCGTTGATCTGTGCAGGCACTTCAATCTACACATCCGGCACCTCGGAAGAACCACTTGCTTGCGTCACCCGGGAGACTGCCGAAAAATTAGCGTGTTCTGCACATATGGAGTCCGTCGTCACGTCTCGTAAATTAATAACAATAATCTTATGTGTACATCCCCCTCCCATTCGCGAAGTCACTCCGGGAGCCGGCTGACAAAGTCAGCCCAGAACGAAGAAGAGGCAGCCGACGTATGAATACGAATATTTATGGCCGAGCTTCAATCAAAACATATCGGAATGTGCATTTGCGGCGGCGGCAGCTGAGGAGGACGTGTCCCGCTGGGAGAGAGTAACGAGCCAACAACCGTCGTCGTCGCGAGCACGCGAGCTGCTCCGTTGTTCAGCTTTTTTTTGTATAAAGTTGTCCATTGGCGGGCGAAATTGTGCGAAATCATTGCCCGCCGAAGCTGCCTACTACGTTTTTGAGGGCGCGAGCGCGCCCCTAATGGCAGGATGATGCATGGGGGATTTGCGTTTTGATCGATTTGACAGCTGATGGCGTCATTTTGGTGTGATCAAGGGAGAGATTTTGCTGCATCGGCTTGACATGTTGTGCGAACTTCATGCAAAATGTGCCGTTTACAGATTTCGATTTTGAATTTCTTGGTTTTTTTCAGGTTTTCTCCCGAGATCATTGCTTTTAAAAACCCACCCTTGGTAGCAACCTGTGCTCACTAGCATTCCTGGCCCATCGTCCCTGAGATCTACAAACTGACATGGCGGGCGCCGTTGGTGGCCAATGACTGTCACCTATTCGCACCAGGTCTAGTTTAGGAGATTATGATGTTTTATCTTTTCAGCGCATTCGTACATGCTTTTGATAAGAGAAATATCACTAGATCATTGAGTCGTATGATCGATTGTACTGATAGGATATTACGGTCCTGTTCAGCAACGGAGAAGGACAACCATGCTCATGCTCTAATTACAATGTTTTTAAATCTGACGTTAGTATCAAAATACTTTTAGAACGCATAAATTTTATTCAATATTTTTATTTTCCAAGACAACTTTCCAAAGAGTTTGAGTACGAGTTGTAAACAAAGCCAATTTTCAGTCCAAACCTCTAATTTCAGGAAGAGATCAAACTTATTTTTCGACATTTTCAAATTATATTCAAATTAAAACCTAACAAATTATCATTTTTTATGTTGGTGTAGCTAACATCTTAAAGTATTTGTTTTTTTAGTAGAACTGGACTTCTGTATTCTGTTTTTAAAATATCTGAAAATGTTTTGTAAATTTTAAATAACAATTAATAACAAAAAAAAAAAATGTTTCTAATTGTATAGTAGGCATTATTAAAAGTTCCTTTATAACTATTTCAAAATATTTCAAGTATCAAATATTTCATACATTTACAAAGTATGCTGTACTCAAATCCGATTAAAAAACAAAAACACAACATTTTTAAAGCAATTTGTGTGACTAAGAAAGCCAAAAACTATCAAAAAAGTATTATCGAAAAACAGATTTTTGTTTTTTAAATTAAATTGTATGATATTGTTATTTTTAAGTTAATGTTGAAAAAAATTTAAAATCAAAAGGATGAGGTCGGCTGTTTATTTTACCTCATACGGCTGTGTAAATTTCAAATTTGATACTTATTATTGTTGCGCAACTTACTGGAAAACTTGCATCTTATAAAACATTTATTTTGAAAAACAAAAAGAAAAATATCACGGTATACCATGACTTTTAAACAGATATAAAAATTCAAAGCCAAGTAGCTTGAGTATATTACACAAATAGGGTTCTAAAAAAAATACACAAATACACAAATGGGGTTCTAAAATAAAATATTTTGAAATTTTTAAAGTCAAGACTAGTATTTTAAATGGGCGTAATATTCAATGTTTGGCCCTTTTAAAATGTTAGTCCTGATTTAAAAAATTCCAAAATATTTTTTTCGAAAAGATCGGAAAATTTCACGAATGTTTCATGTATTAACATTGATAATCGGACCATTAGTTGCTGAGATATCGTCATTAGAAAATGGTGGGTTATTTTGGTGAGATTAAGAAAACTTCAATTTTCGTGTTTCTTTTTCTTAGAGCGGCACTATCTCAGCAACCCGAGGTCCAATCTTCAATGTCTCTTAGACAATTTTATAGCAAATTTTCTGAACTTCTAAAAAAATATATTTTTAGAAATGGTCACTCAGGGTCACTATTTTTTAAAATTGAAAAACTGCAAATATTTCGCTAAAATCAAACTTTCGGTGGCTATATCTTGAAAACGTAGCCCTTTATCAAAAAATCTGTAAAGTACTTTTCGATTGCAAATTCAATTTTGCATAAAAAAAATTAAGTCAAACTTGTTTTTGCATGAAACTTCGATTTTTTCCAAAAATCACTGTTTTTTTCAAAAATTCATAACTCGGCGGCAGATTTTTGACCATGTTTCTCTATGGCTCAAAAGTTGCGGATTTTTGTCCCCTAAAACATATCAAAAAATCTCGAAAATCAAAAAATACGTATTTTGGGAAAATGAGTTTAAGTGAAAAAAAGTTGATAAAAAAATCTGCAATTTTTTTCCGTGTACCTTTTTTTTCTCAAAGGTCCTCAACAATACCTACAAATTGGCCGAAGACACAAAATTGATCAGAAAATTCACTCAAAAGTTACAACTGTTTGAATATTTACATGCCATTTTTGTATGGACAGCAGCCAAAATTCTATGGAGACTTGTATGGGTGAACCAATGACGCAAAATAGCTTATTTGGTCATAGGGAAGGCCCCCACAAAGTTTAAGTCAAATAAAAAAATACAAAAAATAAAAATGGTCGAAATCGGCCGATTTCGTAGAGAGTTGCTCCCATGTCAATTTGTATGTACAACGGTAGAAAACTCGATTAAAAACCATTTCTAATTACTTTTGTCATCTTAATGCAGAAGAAAAAAATTACAGACAACATTTTTTCGATGGATCAACTATGGTCCATTTGAATCAAGCTATCAAGTAGGACCTTTTCTGTCAAGATGGGCCAAGACGTTAATTTAAAAAAAAATATTTAAAATTCAATTTAAATCTTTTACGGTCGTACAACAGGTCATGGTACTCTGAAAAATAAGCTTTATCGTTGGGAACAATAATATCTCAAATAAAAGCTAAATTATAGGTTCCAATTCAGACATAGTTTTCCCAAATTTTTGGTTTAGAACTTCAGAACTTTAACTAGAATTTTTGATTTTTTTGACGAATTTTAACTTAACCAGATTTTTTTTCTCCGAAGTAGCCACCCTGTTCTAAATTAGCTGTACTAAAATATGACATTTGCTGTAGCTGTACTAAAAAAAGATCAGTCGGAGGAAGAAGGGGCGTCGAAGGCCGTGTTACGCTCCATACAAGCATTTTAATATGTGTTTTATTTTGTTTACGGGGGAGTGGGGGAGGGGGCAAAAATGTAAACATGGCACGCGAGCTGTCAAATCCTAACCGTAAAACCTATTTGCAGCTGAAAATCGTTATCTGGCAGGAACTTGACTGCTGAAATCGATGTTCAGCCGCTTGTCCTTGTGGACTCTAGGTCAAGTCGGAACCTTTTCTGACTCGAGCTGGAGATGAAGTCGGAAAAAAGTCAGAGATGCTAGAATCAGAGCCGGCTTATTTTGTTTAAGTCAGAACTGGAGTCCATGGAGGTGGGGCTTTTTTGAGAGTTATAGTCTGCGTGACTGATTCTAAGAACGATCTACGATAAAAACTGGTAGCTGGAAAAGCGCGGTGAAGACGCCATGAACTGTAAACTACACGCAGCAGCGGTCAACCTTCGACGCCCGTTCAAGATCAGGGTGATAAAAAGAAATTAATCTAGCAGCTTCGCTACTAATCCCCCCCTGTCAACCGCGTTCATCAACACTTTCGCTGATGGTTTCGAAGGCGGCTGCTCCAGTTGCGCACGAACATAACACATGGAAAGTGGTTAGGAAAAATGTTAATTCCATCCAGATTGATGCCATGGAAAACTGCGCCGTCCTCGGCTCTGCTCTGCACAAGTGGCGAGACATTTTCCCACGAGTTTGTTTTCATTCCTCCACGTCGTTCCGTTCGAGAGCAGAAGCTGCTGTTGCTGCTACTGCCGTTTTTTCCATTTTCCATTTTTTTTTGTTCAGCTTTGTTTCTGCTCATTTTTCCTTCTTCCCATTCCGATGGGGGCCCGGCGAGCCCGCGCGCTTCTCGGCTAATGTGTATGTTTTAATAACAACCACCGAGGAGTCTTGGCGAGCATCTTAAATGGTGCGAGTGTATTTATTGCTTCGCTGCTTCTGCGACGCAACCTCTAGCTAAACGGCGGAAAAAAACATCATTTTTCACATAAAACAAACATCGTGGAAATCGCTGGCGCGAGTTGACAAGTGCGTGTACTGTGGCGAGGGGCACCACATGTGTTACCAATTTGGTTTCCGAAAAGAAAGGGGGCGCGACATCTAGGTGGCTGTGAGTGGAAGCTCCGATGACTGATTTGTCATCCGATCCGGACTCCTCACGACGCGCTTTTCCGGGACCGGGCCCGCAGCAATTTTCACACGGTTCGCCTCTCTAATTGCTACACAATCTGCTTCGAGACCTCCTAATCACTAATTACCCTCTCGCCTCGGCCTGGTATGATAATTATGTTTGCTCGCGAACATTTTAACGCCACTTTTCCCGCGGCCGCCTTCATCCATCGCCCATAGCGTTCACGAGACTTGCCTGCTTCCTTCCTTCCACTTGTTGTAACCGACCGGCCGTGGTCAGCGCGGCAACAAGTGTTCGCGAAGCGGCCAACCGTTTCATTCATGGATCTGTCAAACGTGTTGTGACAAGTTCGGACCGCAGCGATAAGAGGTTCGGCGGTTACGCCGCCTTATCAGCGGAGACTACGCCCACGAACACCGTGCGGCGGCGGTTAATTCCAGAAGACCTTGCCGACCGTTCCGTAGTGGTGGTGGTCAAGTGAGGATATCCGATTCAGTGCGGCAGTGTTTTGGGTAATAGGTTTCCCTTCTCTCTCTCTCTGTTTTGACTCTCAGCACTCTGGCTGTATCGTTTTTCCGTGGGAATCGCCACTGACCACATCCGTGCACGTCCCGAAGACGGTGAGATTTGGCTGTGGGTTGTTGTGTTATCGGATCTCCGGCTGGTGATTGCGGGCGAGAGTTTGGGGAGCTGGAAAGACGATGCTATGTTTACAAATAATCGTAACCGTAGGCTTCTAGCCACCTTGGAGCGGAGCTGTCAAAACGATGCACGCTCAAACGAAACATGCTAGATGGTGGGTTTAAACGACTTTGGCTGCAAGGGCTTCTAGTCAAATTTGAGCCGAGCTGTCAAATCAATACACGCTCAAACGAAGCATGCTGGATGTTGAGTGTAAGCTGCATTTGCTGCATGGGCCGTTGATCCAATTGACGCTCAATTGACAATGGAGGCAAAAAATCTCCATCAATCGCTTAATTAACAAGACGAGTGCGCGCGTTCGGCGTGCCGACCACGACTCAATCATCGATTATTACCGCAATTATTCCATCGATTTTAATGAATCCACTAGACAGTGCGCGCTCTCGCTGGTGGTGTCGCGTCGGACACATTGCTCGGATTCTTCCAGGGCAAATGCTCGTCGCCGCCACATTAACAGCTCCAGATTGTTTATAGTAATTTTCCAATTGAGTCACAGATACACAAACATATCCTCAAGAACGCGAGGGGAGGAACCGCTGGCGGGGGTCGGGCACCATTCGTTATCGATACACAAAGCATCAAACACGAAAATGCCGCCGCCGCCGCCGTTATTGCCCTAGGCAATGTCAGGCACGCTACAATCTCACCAAATAACTGTTGATTCTCATTCTCGTCGCGGACGGAGCAGGAAAAGGGGTGACAATTGCGGCGGCGGCGGCGGCATCATTTGAATGGAGCTACTCTCCAGAGAGAAGAAGCGAGATCCAACATGTGCTCACTCAACCTAATTTATTGCCGGCCGTTTTGTTTTTTATTGGTGTCATTTCTAGCGCGTCCATATCCTGTGTGCCATGTGTCAACCCAGTAGCTGAAACGAGATGATCAGCGCTGAAACAAAGCCCCGATTGCCAAAAAAAAGCCAAAGTTCTGTGCGCTCGCGCCATAACCTAAATTCAAACAATTTTTACATAACCTCTCGCCGTCTCACGAAACAAGTTCACAGGCCATTGTTGCGGCTCACGCCACCTGCCGCGGAGCGCCCCGCCTAATTAAGTCAACTGCTGCGATTTAATTAGCTCTGAAACATTGTAATAATTAGGAAAATCAAATTTACAGCAATTATGGAGGGGGCGCGCTACCCGTGTTGGTTTTTGGGTTTTTTTAGGGGCGCTCGCGAGCCGAAAAGCTCGCAACACTGACGTTACACGTTCAGAAGAAAACGCCCAAACAGTGAGTTTAAAGCGCTTTTGCTACATGGGCGTGCTTTTGACAGCTGTTTGTTTTGGTCGCAATAGAGTTATCTAAGCCCGATCTCACGCACACTATCGCACCATTTGTTTTGCTGGCGGGTACAAAATTTAACCTCAATCTTTTTCGTGTACGTACACGCAATACATGCGCACGTAGATAACTCTATTCGAGAGGGGATGCTCTGATCCAAATCTAACGCACACTTCACGGTTGCAATTATTATGGCTAAATTTATAGCAAACAGAATTTCGCTTTCAGCTCGTGATAGCACCGTATGTTTCTGCAGTTTTTTTTGGGGCGAATGCGTGCTAGGGCACGTGATGTAACGAATCATCGCGTTTTTTTGCTTCTCGGCACAGACGAGCACTTTTTCTCAGGCTTCAACCGAGCAAGTGTGCTGAAAGTTTAATTAATTTTATTAGCAGAGACTAAGAGGAGAGTGAAAAAACAAAAAAAAAATGCGGCTGCAACCGAGCGGTAATCGGTATTGTTTCAGGGGTGAAGTAATGAGCCATAAAAACGGTTGAAAAGTTCGGCTTGCAATGCGCGCGCAGGCTGGGAGGTCATCGCGCGGCAGGCTTTGACATTTCGACTGTCAAATCGGATTTACAACATTTGCCGTTTGCGTGAGCGCCCAGGAGAAAGGAGCGGCCATCATCATCAAGTCGATGAGACCCTCGTCAAAGAAGGAACGGGCAATTTCGCCAAGATTTAAGCGGGGCCTGCGATTGCAGTGGGGAGGATATAAACGTCCAGTAATTAAAGCCCACAGGTGAAAGTGGGCTGTGTTTACGTTTGGCAACATTGGCTGACAGCAGTGAAACGGGCAAAGTGACAGCATCGCGTTTTAGTACAAGCAGATGTGCTAAATTTTGACAATTTGCGCGGCGTTGTGCACATAAAGTAGGCCGAGTCAATCGGGATTGCAGTCAAGGCAGTTTAGGAGAAAAGTTGCAGTAATTATCGATCATTGTTTATTTTGACATCATCGTCAACGTGTAGACTGACTTAAGTATAAGGGTAGTGCCAGTGAGACGCTTGTGAAAGATCCTGCTTTTGTGTCATTCCTTGGAGGAACGTCAACAAGTAGAAGGCGAGAAGTGCGAACTGTCGCAACTGCCGAATGCGCGGGGTCATCGGGACGCCCGCAACTCGACGTAAACAAATCCAACCAACGACTCCCCCCCAAACTATAAGGGGTGTCGCGCGTTCGTTTAGCGCGCTCGTTTTTTCCGCGCATCCCGGATGAGCTGTATTATCTTTCAAATTAATTCATAACGCATGCCGCGAGGAGACATGATACAGTTTTGCGCGGCCGTGCGGACATCCCGGAGGAGGTGGTGAAGAGGGTAAACCACTCCAACTCGAGCGCGCGGCCAGTTGATGTATTATTGTGTCCGATCCTATAATACGCGGACCCGGCTCGCGTCGAGCCTGCATCAGCGTTTCCAGCCCGGCCTGCTTCGCGTTGTTATTACTTTTATTATCGTCATCACCGAGCAAGCAGGGTAATTCATACATGGTCAATCGGGCGACGTTTATTGGTCTGGGGGGGCCCTTCCATTGTGGATTCTGGTGGGGGGAGCGGACGGGCGGTGCATGCAGATTTGTGTACGGCGACACACCGCGCAATTGCATACGACAATTGCAATTTCAGCTTTTCGTTCGGGCTAGGTTAGGACTCGCGCGTCCAAGTACCGTTATACGCCGTCGTCGTCGTCGTATGTGGTGCATGTTCGAAGACTTTGCCGGACGGAAAATTAGAAACTCGACTACGCCTTCTCGTAGAGAGGGTCGTCCGAACACGCTTCGCGAAATTATGATTCCCTGCCCCTAGACGGTCTTGTTTAAATTGATTTCTCTGACATCACAGGCGGCGGCGCGACTTCTTTCCGCAGATCTCTATCGCCAACGACTTTTAATTAAAGCTGCCATTTGACATTCAATTTCGCGCGCGAGAGAGCATGTGTCAGCGCGGCGGAGATCTCTTGCCGGAGATACTGCGCCGGGAGAGCTATCTGCGGCTCTATCAGCCACTTGAGAAAGGCGGAATGTATGTCGCGCGGTAAGGTGGCTTCTCGTAATCAATATAATGCTTCTCGTTCTTTTTTTTTGCGAGCTTACCCGCAACGGGTGGGTGAAATTTATGGCCGCTATTAATTGATTTTTATTGGTGACGATGGGCGAAAGGTTCACGCGTGTTCCGGAGAGTCCCGGCGATGGGGGTGTCGTAAAATCATTAGCCTTCCGATGGGTATCGTGGCCATTTCTCTCTCTTAGCCTTTGCACGCAACTTGGTAAATCAATTTGTCCAAATCGAGGCGCGATCGGTGGAAGGAAACTGGTTTTCAACCCGGGACTTGGCTAGATCAATCTAGCAAACGGCCCAGCAAAGTAGTGAGAATAATCACAGAGCTGGATTGGTGGAAGCCACCACCGATCGCCGCTGAACCGATCAATGGATTTATAATTATAGAGAATCGGGATGGAGCGGGGAGATTGAAATCTCGCGTATTGGAAAGTTTTTCGGGTTAACTGTGGTTTAGCCGCGCGAGTTCACGAGTGTATCGTGTAGATCTGCAGTTCAGAACTTGCTCAGACTAGACGAACGCATACAATCTGACAACTTGCCGCTCCGATGTTCAGCGAAGCTGTCAACCTTGGCATCGGGAATGTCCTCCATCGTCAGCTACAATCTTTTAATTACTTTAGGCGTGATCTCCCCGCCACAAGCGCCTTCGTACGAGCTCGATCTACGACTTAAAGGCACACCTGGAGCCGACTCTTGTTACGAACTGTCGAAACAATTTGTTTCCATGCTCATGACAGTACGAATCCCAGCGGCGAACCGCCACTCTCTGTGCTCTACCAAGAGTCGTTTGAGGGTGACGGTGAGGTGTTCCATCAAGTTTTTATTGTGGGAGACTTTCGCTTGTGAACCACTAACGACCGCCACCGCCTGATGACGTGAAAATAAGCCATCCCTAATTATGCGAGATGGGATCAATTCGGAGCGCAGCAGTGTAAACATTGGCGCTCCAAATTGCGCGTCATATAGCTCGTTTGGACCGTGAGCTGAAAATTTGTTCATTTCACGGATGTTTGGCTGGGAATCGTCGCAACGCTGTCAACGCTTTTGTTCGCTACACGCTGACGCAAACATGGCTAGTCTTGAGTTTGAGCTGGTTTTGCTGCATGGTATTAGATAATTCGGTAGCTGTCAACGCTACACGCTGACATAAAGTCAACCCGAATTTGAGTCAAAACTACTTTTGCTGCATGGGCTTCGCGAACAAACAGCCACGTGTCTCACTTAACAAAAGCAACCTCACGATATTTGCTGAGCACTTCCTTCGCGTGTCCCCGCGGCGGTATCATTCGATCCATTCCGCGGTGGTTCGGTTCGATTCGATATCGCTCGCTGTAATCGGACCGTTCTAACTGTTGTTTGCAACCGGGCGCGCGCGCTTAGCTGGGCACAATTGCGAGCGTCGCGCGAGCCACGTTGCGCTGAGCTGGGCGCTTTATGGTGTGTCGTTGAGGTGAAGAATGTACCGATCCTGTTTAGTAAGTAAATATCAGGAAATTGATATTTAAATAAGCTTTTTTTCTTCTTCTTCTTCATTTGTTACAAATCTAAACGTACACAGCGAGGGGGGACCGGGGCATCCGGTGAGGCGTGTGCGTTCCGGCGCACATCAACGAGCCATGTCAAACGCAAATACTGGCCGCCGCGGACAAAACGAAACATTTTGGATAAACATTTGGAGTAGTGTTGTTCCTCGCATCTTCGCGCGCGCGCTTATCTTTCGCCCCACACCGTCTTTTGGAAACGGGAAATAACACCACGAAAAGCCACGCATGTTTACCTGTCAGCACACTCCACTCCTCGACGCTCTCTAATGGGTGGTTTTTTTTCTGTTGTTGAGACGCAAATTTACAAACAATTATCCACCACTTTGCGAGCGAGGCAACTCGAGTGTGTTTGGACGCGCAGAATTTGTCAACCAAACTTGACATTTAAGAAACTTGAAGACGGAACACTGGAAGCTGAACTCGAAATTTCAAACCTCATCGAGTTTAGAATACAAGTCTATGCAGCTGTCAGAGTTGACGTCACCGCGCGCGAGAGCGCGGGTCTCGAATTAGGTATTCAGAACATCGACCCAAAACAACAACAACAACACTGCCGAGGTACAGACGATCGTCCTGTTTGCCAGCATACGCTCGGCCAAGACAATGGGTTCGATTGTTTGGGGGAGGACGTGATGTGTCATGTGAGGTGACTCCATGGTCTGCGGGGCCAAAAGGTGCTTGCACGTAGACGGTGGCTTTCTTTGCGAAATGAACATGCCGCTTTGGAGTTGAATTAGAAGTGACTACGCTGGACGTTGGCCCATGCAACAAAATGTGCTTTAACTCACAAAATTGCTAGATTTTTGGCAGCGTGTCGTTGTACTAAAAACAAGTTTGACAGTTCTGACGACGAAAGAAGTTAATCTATGCAGCAAAGTGTGCTTTGACTCAAACATAAATTTATTTTGGCAGCGTGTACTAAAAACAAATTTGACAGTTCAAAACCATACAATCACAATAACACTTTCATTTAAATTCTCTCTGTTTTCGTCAAAATCGAACCAACTCAGACTTGAGTAAATGGCGTTAATTCCACTCACATCTGATTGAATTGAATTCTGAGTGGAAGTAATTCAAATCTGACAGATGCTCCATCTACTCATTTCTGAGTAGGTTTTATATTGACAAAACAGAGTGATTTTGAACGTTCGCGTGTAAATCTTAAGTTTTGTATTGCTTAATTACAAGAATACAAATACAAACAAGTTGTAGAATGTAATCATCCAAAGTATCGTGGAATGCAGATCTTGGGGACCGCAATCATAAAAAAATCTACCAAGTTTACGGTAGAAGATCATGTCCAGAGATGTTCCCGGGACCTTTTGGCAACGCTATGGTTTCTTTGACCAAAATTTGAGATGTTCGTAATCATCCAAAGTGTCCTGAAATACAAATTTTGGATTTAATCGCAGATTCAACCAAATTTATCCTCTTGGCATTCTTGCATGAGAAAGGTATTACAGACCCACTTTCAAGTGAGGACAACCATAGCTCGTACCATTGGTACTAACTACCGGCAAGTGCATCCTCATCCCGCACTGCAGTGACACCCGTCAGATAATCCGACGGGCCCACTTCAGAGTGACAGCCATTCCATTGAAATCTAACCCCATTTTCATTGAAGCCCTGCCGCGTACCGAACGTCCTGTTTCAAAAATCTTCTCCTCCGTGTTCAACGACGGGTAATATCCCTTGTCACAACAGCCCGATCTACATACACACACACACAGCCATGCTTCCCGAGAATCGTTCCACATTTTGATATCTTCCTGGTATTGCGCGCACAACATGTTGCACCGCGTACCCCTTGAGAGATCCGTCCACGCAGGAAAAAAAAACCACCAGCACACACCGTTGAGTTTAAAAGGCCTGCCCAATACAGGCGCAGAAGGTTCCGACCAACATTAACAACGACCAACGACTCCCCCTCTGACTGACGAGAGCTGCGCGAGCGGTTGACGTCCCTCTTGCCCAGACGGTCTTGCTCCGAACGAGTACCATATGTTGCCATTTGGGCGCTGCCGCTATTCCCTAACCTAATAATGACTAGTTTCTTTCCTTTCGGTGGGATTCGTCGAGTTCGCCTCTGTATGGGTGTTCAACGGTGGTTGTCGTTGTCGTACAACAAGTAGGATCCGCAGGAGGTTGCAGCTGCTGCCCGAGCACCGCACCACTACCACTGCACGCTCCCTAGACGGTCGGTTACAACTACAACTCTACACGGGGAGATACCTCGGTACAAGGGCAAGGGACGAACGCAAACGACTTGTTGTTGTGTTGCTAAAAAAAGCAAAATAACGAACGCCTCAATAATATTCAGCCGTGGGCCAAATCTTTCGAGACTGCGACGACGAACCGAAAAGGGAGTAGGGGAACAGCATCTAATTCCAGCGTGCCTCTAATGTTGGCAGGTCAGAACTTTAACATGCAATTGGGTACTAAAGCCCTATGTCAATTTTTATGTACAACGGTAAAAAACACGATTAAAAACCATTTCTGATCACTTTTTTTCATTTTAATGCAAAATTTTTTTTGACAGGACAACATTTTTTCGATGGATCAACTATGGTCCCCTTGGAACGAGCTGTCAAGTAGGACCTTTTCTGTCAAGAAGGACCGCGAGGTTAATTTTTCAAAATTGATTTAAAAACCCAGTTTAAACTCTTTGTGGTCGTACAAAGGGTTATTGTACTCAGAAAAATAAGCATTATCGCTGTAAACAATAATATCACCAATCTAAGCTTCATTTTAGGACCCAATTAAAGCTAATTAAAAGCGTTTTCAACTGAAATCGAGTGATAAATAGCTCAATAAGAAGTGAGCAAGCAAGTTTCTATCAAAAGTTTTGCAAAATTAGTTGTTTAAATAGTGAAAATCAGCAAATTGGATGGAGTTAGGAGCGAGAGCTTAACCTGCCAAAGATACGAGAATTTCCCCTATGACGCGATGAACCAGAAAAAGGATGTTGAAAGATATTAATTTACCGTCGTCGTCTTCTTCGTTGCACGGCGGACGAGCAACTCATGGTAGAAGAGAGAAAGGGTCGACGGTGGATCGACGCGCAGTGCAGCAGCGCGGCGGCTTTCGGGAATGCTGTTGGGCCATCACAACGCGCCCGTCAACGAAGACAGTGAACAAAAAAAATCTCTGTTGAATAAGAACATGATCACCGGTGAGCACGGTGAGGGACACAAACCCTCACTTTGGGGCAGCGCGCGATTTTTTTGTTGTTTTGCATTTTGGACGTCGGATTTTTGGGGCCTCTTTTTTTTCTTCGGAGGAGAAAGCCACCCATGAAGGAGTGGCGGTCCGTGAGTCTCCCTTTTTTTTTGGTGGACTTGATGTTTTCATGTTGCAGGCGATGAATATTTATGGCATTTATTCATTCATTTGTTGTACGTGGCCGGGGCGCGATTCAGGGATTCGTTGCGAATTTAATTGCGCGCGCGTATTCTTGCGAATTACTTTGTACGCGGCGTTATGTGGGTCATTGAATGACTCAATAGCGCGGGACACACAACGGGACAGATGATGCTGGATCGAATCGGTGATTGCGAACCGCTTGGGCGGTTCTGTAACGATACTGGGGGTTTGCATTCGAAGGTATTACATTTTGAGAACGCTGTAATTCTGGTATTGAAGTTCTGAGAATCAATATCATAATGTAACTCTAAATTATGATGCAGGTAATACTTTCCCATAATTTCGTAGCCGGTCTACAACAGTGAGTTTGCTATTCTGAAACTGGTCATTGGAAGCAGCGCAAGGGCTGACACCACCTCATGATCTGAACAAAGATAAGCTATATCTGCATTACCCCAAGTCTGATACAGGATAAAATTTATCATATTTGTGTACCTATCCTTGGATAGATATCGTTCTAGATTTCAATATCTCGTCATGACGATGTCACTGAAAATATCTCGGCGTATTTCATCTGCAAAAACATGGTTCAAATTTTTTTTCAAAAGTTACTTTTATTTGTTTGAAACTTACGATGCCTAAAATGCCAAAATGTCAGAAAAATGTCCAAAAGTTCTAAACATCTAGTTAATTTTGCTCCACAAAAAAAACAAAATTGAAAATTTCAAAAACTAAATTCAATTCAAATCATCAAATCTGGACCATATTTGAGCATGAAAAATAATGAAACCTTCATTGCCTTTGTCAAACTTGGATTCTGATTATATGTGAAAAGTATCTTCTATTTATTAGAAACTCTCGACGCTTAAAATGCCAAAATATCGGATATTTTATAGACCCTTGAGAAATTTCCTGAAAATTTTAAAAATTCAAAGCAAGCCATCAAATCTGAGCAAAATTTGAGCATTATTGGTTATCGGTTATTCAATCTAAAATTACTAAAATTTTCAAACAAGCAGTGAAAATAAACTAACGTATGTTTAGAACTCATGCATTTTTTGAATGTTTGGCATGAAAAGACGATTTTGACATGAAATATGTGTTTTGAACGATAATTTCAATTTGAATTTTATTCTTCTTTTTTAATTAAAAACTATAAAATGATAAAATTTTGAACAAAAAATCTGAAGGCAAATTAAACTATAAATTTGCTTAGTTTAAATTTAAATTTATTGATTTTTATTGTTGAAATAATCAATTGAAAAAAACATGTCTAAAAATTTCCCAATAGCAAACATAATTTGTACAGTATTTATGTAAAAAAAGTATTTACACCCCTTGGGCACTATGCACATTTTGTGATGAAACATGTAAACAATTTAATGTTTGGCAGAAAGTACAGAAACCAATTCAGCAATTCTATGGTAATATATTGACATTTAGTTAAATTGAAAGTTTGCGAAATTAAGTTTAGATAAGTTTTATATAGAAAGAGTTATATTAACTTTTATACTAAGTATTTAATAAACTTTATATTCAATCCAAATTATTTTTTTAATCAGTGAAGGATGCCTATTTGGAGTTGGAAGACTGGATTTTTTTTTTTAGACTGGATTTATGGTGATTTGTCAACAAATAACATTATTTATGTTAATTTTTCGAAAGGCGTACAAACTTTTTTTGCACCAAATGAAAAAAAAAAACACTGCATGTAAAATGCTTCTACCAACAACCCAATGAAAACCATTATTTTATTGATACATTCTGAATTAAGGGGTTTAAATGTTTTTTTTTCTAAAAACAAACATGGCCGCCAAATGGACGACCGGATCATTTCAAAATTCAAGATTAACTAAATGATTCAACCAATAAGAAAGTTCAATCGAAATTTATTTCAAAAACTTAAAAAAGAGATGACTTTCCAAAAATCTTTAAATTTAGTGAAATGTAAATTTAAAAGGATAGAATACTTGTGATTAAATGATTTTTTTTATCCGATAGAAATTTGTTAGGAGGGATGGATATGAAGGTATAGTTTGTTAAAATTTGATACCGGAAAAAAATATCACACGTGAAAATCAGATGAAAAAGTTATGCAAAAGTAAGTAAAGCAAAATTCTGCTTTCAAATTATTAAAAGTTTCAGCGGCCTGCCATGCGATACTACGGCAAATCTCCAAAATGGCCCGCGAGGTTCAGCTGGCTGAGGACCACTGAAAGGTTCCAAATGAATTTGGTCATACACTGATACAAGTAAATTCTCGAAATTGTGAATTTTGTTCATGAATTTGAGAACCTCGAAGAAATATATTAACGTTTATAGTACAAATGCACCATAAGGCTTTCTGGTCAGAAATTTACCAACACATTCAAGAATGTTTACATGGTAACTGGAAGATTGTTTGCATCAGATTTCCTATCTCTTTGTAGCATTTTTTTTTTGTCATGCAACTTCTAGCTGGTTTTTTTGACTGACCACCCGATATGTTAGTCAACATATTTCGCAGGGCTGTGTCAACTCGAGCTCGATCATTGTTTGCATCAGGACACATTGACGTGAAGTTCGTAATTTTTTGGTTAAATAACATTTTATTCACTGGGCCTAGAAAGCCTCATACTCATGAGTAAGTTCCTTCGTAGCTCTCACTTTCATGAACAATGTTCACGATTTCGGGAATTGATTTTTTTCAGTGTTTAAGGCTTTCTAGTCAGAAATTTACTAACACATTTAAAGTATATTTACATGGCTGCTGGGAGATTGTTTGCATCAGATCTCCTATCTCTTTCTAGCAAAAGTTTTTTGTCAGGCGACTTCTAGCTGGATTTTTAAACCAACCGCCTGATATGTTAGCCACATATTTCGCAGGGCTGTGACAGTTCGAGCTCGATCATTGTTTGCATCAGGACACTGTGACGAGGAGTTCGTCATGTTTTGGGCTAAATAATATTTTTTCACTGGGCCTAAAAAGCCTTATTTGGGGTCATATTTGGACTCAACTGGCTAGGTGATCTGCTATTCTGAAAAGCTATATAAGCAACAACCTTGGCAACAACCCAACCATAAAAAACGTTATATTTTCCAATAATTTCGTAGCCGGCCTATGGGTGTTGGATCGAAACTCAACCAGACATTGATACGTCATAGCGGTCTTATGTCAGCATCATCAACTTTAATTTAGACAGGTTATACATTTGGATAACTTCGTAGCCGGCCTGCAGATCATTAGATCTTCTAGGTTGGATAACATCCAAGAATCGCTACATGCGACAACCAAGATTTGAATGATGTCTCTATCAAAAATCCCACTCGTTATAGCTTCACCGGCCCCACTGCGTCAACCCCCAACACGTAAGGGATTCGGAGCCCCACCCCACGATATGCAAAACGGCTTTCAAACAAAGCCGCCCATCAATCACCGCTCCGCTTATCAACGTCTCATCAGTGTTAAGTCCTTTTGAATTGATCACCGCGATGTCATTATTTCGACGATTCGCTCATTGATTTAAATGGATCCCATTGACCAAACTCGAGCCCATCCATCCGGCTGGATGCTGACTGACCAATCGAGGTCATCACGACTTTCCACGAGAAAGGTAAACATTGGGCGACCCACCCAAGCCGATGCAGTCGTCGTCGTCGTCGAACAGAATGCGTGGTATTGTCCCCGCGCGTCGCGCTTTTTAGTACCAACATGTCAAAAATGCACCCGAAGAATGGAACCTGCACAGTGCTCGATGGAGCACAGCGCCGCGTACAAAAAAGCCAGGTAGTCACATTTAATTAACAATAGACGGAGATATTTCCCGATCCCCCCGTAGCTACGCTCTCGGAACTCGTTTAATGTTTACACATTAATAAAACATCCATCGGTAAACAAGACCGTCTGTGCAGCAGCAGCAGCAGCAGCACGCTGGACGACCGGGGGTTTGAAATTTATGACTGGTGGTCGACTCCGTCGACACGCAAATTGAAGAACAAACGGTGAAGATCGTGGTCAACGCAGTAGCAGCGATGTTTACCTTTCTCCGGGTGGCGGGTCCCCGCGCTCCCCAACTTGTACGCAAGTTGAATGCAAGGGGAGGGAGCGCAGGGCGCGGGTGTAATTTAACGGTTCTGTGCAAGACGTCGATAATTAAATATTTGAAGTTCCGCTGGTGGCTACCGGAGGACTCGGGAAGAACCGTGTCGTCTAGGGATGCCTAATTGGATTGATGCGCGCGGAACTTTGAAGTTGCGGGATCATACGGCATGGCAAATTGACTTAGCTCCGGCGACGGCATGTTCTACGCGGAGTCGTGTCCCACGACGGTATCGAGTTCACGGGAATATGTATATAAATTATTTATCACCTCGAGGCGAAGCCTCGACGCAGGGAAGTTATCCAACGCAACACGTTCCAATAAAAACCGAATTTGTATTCCTCACCCAATCTTAAAATCCAATAATTTCTCTAGTCCGGCCTCGAAGGTTCCTTGCGTGAGCACTTTTCCAACGTTTCAACTCTCTCATTCGGCTATTATTATTATTATGAATAAATTAACATAATTCTGTTCTAGGCTGTCCGTTCCCTCATTCTCCTATCCCACTCTTCCTCCCTCTTCTACTGCACTCCGGTAAGCGCGCTGCAGCAGTAGGTGCGCACGAAGCTATAGAGCTTCCCGATGTTCTTGATTCCCGGTCGCGCAATCCTTCTACGTCTCCCATTCCACTGATTCGCTAAATTGTAGTAGTTTTTCCTCCTCCCCACCAGGTTCTTCCCTTCTTTGTGCAAGGTTATTATAAAATTCTACATATTTTCATGTTCGATTCCCCGAGTCCCAAGCCGTGTTGTTCCCACTTTATTTGCTTTTCGCTTCGTCTTTCCGAACTCTCCTTCCTGCGGTGCCTCAGTGTTTGTGCCCGAACTCCGCCGTGGAAGTTTCTGTCGGGTTTTGCTTTCCCAAAGAAGTCGCACCTCACCAATACAACCTTACCTTGCGCTGGCCGACCAAGGTGGTTGCAAGATGCTGAACATCCGTGATTTCTCGATGTGTTGGTGTCGTCGTGCACTTTTCGACGACACGCTCGATCAGGTCTAAGGTGACCCGGGGGAGCTCTCCGCTCCCCGTCGCTCCATCCGATCTTCCTCGCGAAAGGAATTGGAAACTGTAACTTTTTCGCCGCAGGCTGAATTATGCACGGGGCCGAAGATCTCGAAAGGGCGGACACTCGGGGTAATTGCGTGGGATGACGCGACGCGTTCTGATGCAGAACCTGTCTGCGCAGCGGACGCGATCATCGGCGAGTGTGTCTTGGTGCGATCGCTCCGCTCGATGCTTTCGTTTAATTATCACCCGAGGGCGAATGTAACCTTCTTTCCGTGCAGCCGCAACCCTTGATGTGTTACCCCGTATGTATCAGCAGGTCGTTCAACGCCCCAATTAGGGCCCCGAGGCGATCACGGGCACTGTCAAATCACGGCGGCGGTGCGTAGTGTGTGTGTTGCGATGGGGTTTAATGGGTTCCAGGACCCGGAGTTGGTCCACTTTGGATCGAGACATGCAAGGGTTGAGGATCTGTGCAGATCTTCCGACGTCACAAGATTGTGTAGCTTAGTTTGAACCACGGATCATACCTTCATGGCTTGAAAGGGTGCTGATCAAGTATTTTGTTGTATTGTTGAACGTTCTAGGTCATCCTGGAACTCCATGGTGCTAAGACCTAGAGATCTTTGGCTGTAACAAGCTTGAGGTAGCTAATTTTAGACTTCGTAACATACCAGCGTATAGCTTCAATGAGTATAGATCAGCTGTTTTGAACGTTTTTAGGTCATCCAGGAACTCCATGGTGCTAAAACCTGAAGATCTATGCCTGTAACAAGCTTGAGGTAGCTAGTTTCAGATCTCGTAGCATATCAGAATAGCTTTAGGGAATATACACAGAAAAAAATATTTCTGTAAATTTACATTATTTATCATGTACCAAAAGGTATCATGATAAATGATGTATATTTCCATTAGGTCCATTGGAAATTTACATTAGATTCATTGGAAATTTACATTAGTTTTGAAAATTTACATTAGTTTTGGAATTTACATTAGTTTTGGAATTTACATTAGTTCAAATCAACTAATTCTGATTGGCCAATGGGAATGAGAAGCTCGACTTGGATTGCAGTAGGAAAGGGTGTGGCCTATGTTCTATTTAAAATGATTCGGGCAGCAAAGGAAATTCTGATTTTAAAAGTTGTTTCACAGGTAGGGACGCATTCCGTCGACGGTCAAGTGGAATAATGCTGGACTGGAATCGAACGAACGACGGGTAGGATGTTCGGTGTTACTGCTGCTACCCGCTGCCGACTGAGCCATCTTCGCATTTTATAAACGAGCGGCTAAAGCATCAACTTGTTCAGGTCGAGGCACAGGCAGTGAGCCAGCGAAGTATGAGAGCGATAGAAAGAGAACCAAACATAACTATTTTTAGTTCGGGTAGTTTTGAAGTCAACGTTTGGCAGAAATACATTGGATATATGATTTACATTAAATAGGAATTTACAGGAAACCGAACGCGAGTAGAAATTCATCAGATTTGAGTTTCCATGCTCAACGTTTCCATTAGATTCATGATTTACATTAGATTTAGATTTACATCGGAGTAATTTCCATTACTTTTTGCTCATTACATCATATTTCAACATTACATTGAGTGAGTTTACATAAGAAACAGCATTTACGTGCTGTGTAAATTTACATATTTTTTTCTGTGTAGATCGTCCGTTCTGAACGCTTTTAGGTCATCCAGGAACTCCATGGTGCTCAGACCTGGAGATCTATGACTGTAGCGAGCTTGAGGTAGCTTATTTTCGACTACAGAGCATACCAGTATAACTTCTAGGAATGTATACATCGAACTACAAAATCGATTACTCCAGCTTTCCCGATCCTACCCGACCCTTTGAACATCTCCGCCGTCATCGCGTTGAAAATTAAATCAACTACCGCAGCCCGAAATTCCATTCAAGCCTGATCACTACCTACTTAAGCCCAAAATACCCCCGCGGAGAAAAAGCCAACGAAAAAACGCCCATTCATCACCAAAAATTCATTGTTTTCCCAAGCCTTACATCAGCGCCTAATCACACATGGCCGAGTTTTTGTTTTCCCTTAGACGCTCTCTAGCGGTCCAATTGCAAATTACGGGGTCCCCCCATTAGCCGGTGGTCCGAAATTTGCATCGGCCAATCACCACAACGAGCGAAGACGACGACCGAATGTGTACAAACTTTCGAAATCGCGAGTACTGCTAAGGTCCGTACTACAAAGTGTCGTCCACGCACATGCACGGAGAGAAATCAGTTCCCAAAAATCGTGAACAAGTGTTCACGAAATTAGGAACCGCGAACAAAGTGTTCAAATTTCATGAACGCTTGTTCACGATTTTGGGGTCTGATTTTTCTCCGTGCACACTCACACAGAAAGGTCATTACTTAACCAACCAATCGACCTGGGACCCGCGAAGCCTCTCTAGTTGCTGCGGTTAATCATCGGGACCCAACCGAACACACACACACACACACTCTCTTTCTAAAATCTCCGCTCCTCCGCTGAACTTCTCTTTCACCGAATCTACGCTGAGTTGTCGATGAGAAAAAAGTTAATTATCTGCACTTTAGAAGGCCACCACCACCACAGTCACCGCCAGATAAATCGGCTTTTAATGACGAGGCTGTTTTTCGTCGTCGACGACGGTTCCCCAATTGAGAGCCGACCCCCGAAAGTTGCTTCCAGCGCGCGCGCGCTGCGACCTCTTCTAGGTTTTGGAGACCCGCAAGAGACCCACAGAAGATTTGAAGGGGAGGGGTGGGGGTTGATCTTTCTCTTTTCAGTGGACACGACAACGACGGCAGCTCTCATTCGTCACGCACGATCACGCAATTATAATGGCGGTCGGGTCCGATCAATAGGGTGTGAATCTGGGTCTTGGAGGGGTACTGACAGCGGGAGGGGTTCCGAACCTCGCTGCTGAAGTTTTGGAGCAAATGAAATTGACAACCTTTTAAGCTTACCGAAGTCTGCTTCAAGGATTCGTTTAAAAAATCCGATCATAGACATACCCGACCTGGAGATTCCGGAAGTCCTGAAGACCTCAATCTCCGTTCAAAAGAGAAAGGACGTCCAGCAGACCTGGAACATCCAGAAGTCCTCAAACTCCGCTGACTCATACTAGTGGCCTGTCGGCGCACCCAAATTACTTCATTCCGCTCACGTAAAGGACGGTCATCCTTTCCCAACTCATCTCCGAAAGATCAAAAGAGGTAGAGTTACTACAGCGGAGGTAAGCGCGCGCGCGCGCCTTCACGATCACAATCACCCGGGTGATGACCGTCCAAAACCAGCAGGAAATTGACTGGGCTGCGACGCGATTGCGCAAAGCGCTGTCGATTTGGCCGGACTTTTCCTCAATGGGCTCGAAGCTCCGCTCCGCTTCCCCCCGACCCCCTCCAAGTTTGATGAGAAAACGCACAGAGAAAGACCCGCCGCGCCGTCTTCTTCCTCTCACCAGCGCAGCAACCGTGTGACCAAAAAGGGGGAGCTTCGAAGTCGCGCGCGCAGTACGCACCCCGTTCATGTTTACCCAAAGCTCTGCGCTCGTAAACACTGACATACGACATTTGGCCGAAAAAAAGAAACGATAACTACAATCGAGGAATACAAACTAGCCCGATTACGGCGAGGACCTCTGTGTGACGAACGCCGCCCAAATCTCGCCAGAATGGGAGCTCGATTCAGTAACTCATCCGCGCAGATCATGGGGACGAGATTGCGCGAAAAAGGCTCACGGATCTTCGGAGACCCTGGGGTTGCATACTAAGCAGGTCAAGCTATGAAACGGTCGTCGTAAAACTTAGGATCGACCAAGGCTTGCAGAACACGTCCGTCTGGTGTGTCGAAGTTTGGGCGCAACCCGGTATGATCCAGAACGTCCAGCGATGTCGTTAAAAGAGCCGGATTCGTTGACTGCTATGATCTCTGGAGGCCGTAAACACCTTAAACATGACGGTTAGGGTGATAGATTCGCATGGTATCAACTCCAGGGTGTCCTCGGAATATCCGTCAGTATTAGTAGCTTTGATTCAAAGTTAAAAACGCATCACTAAAAACTTTGATAAATCCACCTACACGGAGAAAAATCAGCCAGATCATCAAAAATTAAAATTATTGACTGAGTCGTACACACAAAAAAATATTTCGGAATGTTACATCATTTATGATGTAACACTTTTGCACGTCATTGAACATTTAAATTTAAAAGTAATTTGATTTAAATTTGCAACAAATTAAACGTAAAAACATGATTATACGTGTGATTCAACCGTTTACGTCGTATCTCAAGTTTAAATCAACTGAGTTTACATGTGATTCATTTTTTCCGTGTCGAGTAAATTCACATATTTTTTTCTGTGTATGACTGTGTTGTCAGATCATCAAAAATTATAACTAAATGAATGTTTTTTAAGACGTTTTCAATGTTGTACAAAATAAATAAAATAATTCCACTGAAGTATAGATACAGTGTTGCCAGATCGACCAATTTTACGACTTATGAAGAAGGTACTGAATGGTAGTTTCGGAAGTCCTTTTATCAAGATAAGAATAATTCCACTCAAGTTTCGGACTTTAATAACAATTGTACAACATTTTGAAAATTTACCAAATAGAGCTTTGAAAAGTTCTGTAAATTCCACTAAAGTATCGATATTCCATGGCAGTGCTATCAGATCATCAAATTTAATGATTTGTCGGAAAGGTCTATCGAACACTGATAAAATAACGCATAGCAAGGTGATCTGAAAATGCGTAGAAAGAAGATTGACACACAATCAGGGTGACCACTCAAATCGCAATTTTCAAATTCCCGACTTTTAAAACTTTAAAAAAATATATAAATATTGAAATAACAAGCCATAGTTCCCGCATTTGCGTGGAAAAAGAGTTTTAAAATGCATTTTACACTAGTTCGGTTGTTTTGCAATGAATAATTTTCAAAAAATGAAAGATTTGACGAAAACAAAATTTTGAGCGAAAAAAAACTTAAACGTCGAAAATTTTCAAAAATTCGAGAGATTTTTAAACCAACTCAAACATGCTAAAAGTGATTCTAAACGCAGGGAAACGCATTTTAAATTTATTTTAGCTGATTGTATTTAAATTTACATTGAAATTGTGAAGTATTTTGAAAAAAAAAAATTTTTTTTGCTCCCTGATTTTTCGGGCCAATTTTGAAGAAGGGGGAGATAAAACTTTTAATTTTTAAAATCATAGAACGCTTATAACGCATGATAACATGATTTCAAAGAATTTAGAGAAATATCAAGGAATTTGTTCAAAACATTTTTTTAAGTTCCCTTCTAAATTTTGTAAATTTTGATCTGATTTAGTATCTAGTATTTAGTAAATATTTTATTTTTTTCAATAAAAAAAATCAGTTTGATAAGATTCCATGTCATACAACTTTCTTTGTGCGAAATGTTTGAAGAAAAAAATCCGTTTACATACATATTCGCAATAATTTAAATCAAAATTTCTTTTGTTTTGCGTTTTTAATATTTTATCAATTTTTTCATTCACAACGAACAACGATTGGATTTTTTCGAAATTTAATTTTTCCAAAAACTGAAAATCTAGCTTAATTTATAGTAATTTAATTACGCACGGAAAAAGTTCAAGATGCACCGTTGGAAAAAATATTTGAAATGACGCAATGAATATTTTCCACAAAAAAAAAAAACAATGCCAAACTCTGGTTGGAATCATTTTTCAAATATTCAATCAATGCTAGAACAGATTCATAACTTTACGCTGGCCATAATGTTTAAAATGAGGTTTTATTTTTCTATTAGTTTTTAATTAACTTTGTTGTTGTTTGTTTGATAAATAGATCTCGTTTGATAAACAAAATTTAGTTAAAATCTTTTGATTTTTAAAAAAGTATTATGAAAATCTGTGTTAAATGCATTTAATATTCATAAGGATTTCTAATGTCTTAAAGGCCTTTTTATTCTGAAATAGATTGAAATAGTGAAAGGAACATTAATTTTTTTTTTTTTTTTTGGGAGGGTGATCCAGCCGCACATCGTTGATGTCGAAACCTCTAAACTGGGCCCTCGTCCTGTCACGTCCGTCAGTAGTCTTGTCGTACATTACAACTAGAATCAGATCTGCCAATGAATTAGTACACTTCGACCAAATAAACACTGACGCTGTATGGATCTGACTCTAGAATAAATGCACAGTTGTGTGTTATTCATAAGTCCAAAATGTTCAATTATTCATATAAGTCCAAATATTCATTTGCGAATAACTACCTAACTTGAATTTAATACAAGATTTAAAGCAACCTATCCGGAAGCTACTCTTATCTCAAATCCCCGACATTTTAATTATTAACCAAAAAAAAACGTTTCTTTTAAAACCTGTCTGGCTTCTTTAAAAAAAAAAAACAAAAAAAAAATAACAGTTGATATTTTACAAGTCGTGAATTGAAAAAGAGACGACCATTTATTCGTCAGAATTCCAGTAGATCCTCGATTCGCAACAATGCTCGATACAATCATAATCCGACAACCGTTAGTTCAACAGATCAACGAATTTAGTCCGATATCATTTCACTATTGATTGATCGAGACTCTATGAAAATTTTGACAAATTAGAATGGTTTTTATACTACTTGAATGAAAATCACCGATTCTGATTGAATTACTAAATTCACTGTTACTAATTTTGTCCCTAAATAACTAAAGGCAAAGTATAAAAAGTTGATATTTATAGTTAAAATCCTAAATTCTACAATCACTATTTTTTAAACCCGCATCCTAACCTGACACCCACATTAAGATAGGGAAAAATCACATATGTAGCGGTTCATTGTACAAATGTGATATTTCCACTATCAGAGAACCTCCTTGTCTCGATGACAGCTTACCGGCCATCGATTAAGCCCTGAGACTACGCCAAAGTGGGTTCTCGCAGCATGAAGTGGTGTCCATGTGTAAAAATGGAAGCTTCAGCAATATACTGAACACTTCGATTTTAATTCCACATCGAATCAAATCATACTCTTTGCCAAACAAGCATCAAACCTATGACACTCATTATGACAAAGCCCAGGGATAGTGAAAGGAACATTAAATTTAAAATAAAATACTCAAGAAAAAATTAGTGAATTTAATTTGAAATTATTCAAGATTTAGAAAATAATTTTCAAACAAGTATGCTTGAGAATCCCGACTTTTCCCGACTTTTTGACAAAAAACCCAAAACTCACGACTTTTTCTCGATTTTTTTGCGGATTTTGACGAATTCCCGACTTTCTCGATTCTCGCGACTTGAGCGGCCACCCTGCATAATTCAATAAATTTCCAATGCGATAAATTTCAATTCTGACAGGGTGGCAAATCAAATTCCGTTTATAAATTCTTGACTTTTTCTCGACTATTTCAGAATCAAAAATAATAAACATTTCTTCCCCAATGATTGATTGCAAGTCAAAAATTGTCCATTGAAAGTCGAGTCGAATTAAACCATTTTGACAGCATTTTATTGTTTTTATTTTCATTTCGCTTCGCTTAGAGATGGTGATTTTAGCGGATTGCGGACTGGATTTCGTCATGTACACGGAGAAAAAAGAGTTCCCAAAATCGTGAACAAGCGTTCATGAAAATGGGAATCTCGAACAAAGTGTTCAAATTCCATGGTACGATTTTGGAAAACGTACCATGAAATTTGAACACTTTGTTCGTGGTTCTCATTTTCATGAACGCTTGTTCACGATTTTGGCAACTCTTTTTTCTCCGTGTATGTATGATAATTTTCCAAAAATCTGGATCTGGAACATGGAAAAAGTTGATGCTCCACTTTTTTAAGGGGATAAGGAAAAAATGTTTACAAACATTGATCTCAAGGAAGTATTCCACTGCGGGGAATTTCCTTTTCAAACTTGTCAAACATTAGTTTTGACAGTTCAACCAAAACAATGTATGTTTGCTAAACACGACGTAGACCGTTTCTAGTGCAGGTTCCTTGCTTTTAAAACACTCCAGGACCAAAGTTCAACATCCTTTTCGCATTCAAGGTCCATCGGCTTAGCGGCTATCGCGCTGTTAATCCTTTCCCGAGCCGACGACGATCGCGAGGTCTCTCCAACCCCCGCAAACCCAGCAAGGCCACTTGGGCCAAAATTTGCCATATTTTCGACAATTTATTAAAATCCCGCGTCCCGCACCCCGAGCCACGGTAGAAAATCTCGTAATTTATGGCCCCTTTAAGCGCGCAAATTTGCACTCACTCCACGGCACCGTCACCCCACGCGTCCAGAACTCTTCGGGACGACGACAGAACCAGAACCAATCTAGGCGGAGGATTTGCTGGGGAGGCTGCGCGACAAGATAAAGCTTTTCCCGAAACGAGCTTGGAGGCGAACCCGGTGGGGGCTTTTCTTTGTCCAGCATTTTATGTAGAGTCATCCTACGGGAGGGAGTTGGACGGTTCCTGGCCGAGGGGAGCAGCGCGCGGCAACGTGCCGCGCGACGTGCGTCCATTATAATACCATATACATTTGTAATACTTTATATAGTGTTGTTTTTTTTTTATCATCCTCTTCTTCGCTACACATCTTTGCCTTCGGCGTTCTTCGTTTTCTTCTTCGACTGCTCTGACTTTTTCTCGGGTTTTAAGATTTTTGTTCCTCCTTCTCTCCTTCTTCTTAAATCCATTCGGCTGAGTTTTTTTTCGGCCCAGCCGTCGTCTCTTCCTCCTTCTCTCTGTGTTCGTTGGAGTCTTTTTCGACCGGCTTGCCTCCTCTCCGTTTGCTTGCCCATCAAGCGCTGCTTCCAGCCCACGAACGAATACATGGAAATGTGGAGATATAATTTGAAGAGAAGATGATGATGGACTTAAGGTGATTGTACCTTCTTCTGCTTCTTTGCGCGTTGATGCTGGCCACAGAGCCAAAGCCCATCAGCCACGTTCTGAGCATCATCGCCGCATCCGCAGAAGGCTGAGTGGAGAGATTTACTTGAACCCCGTGACTCTCGGCCGGGCTGCCGGGATACAGTTTGTTTTCATACACGCAAAGCCGACATTAGTCTTTTAAGACTTAAAATTAGGCTTTATCGAACCTAACCGTGTTAAGTCTTTTTAAGCCTAATGATGGGTTAGTCTTTAAAAGACTAGTTTCGTTTTAGTACGAAAAAGCCTAAATTTTAGGCTTTATGTTATCGTCAAAAAGCCTAAATTTTAGTCTTTTTCGAGAATGCGAGGGGATCAGAGCGGACATAATCCAAGATGGCGGAACTTGATTAGGACTTATTTTTAGGCCTAAAAAGACTTATTTAAAGGTTTAAAAGACTAATTTTTAGGCTTTTGCAGGAAATGGGAGCGGTCAAAGCGGACAAAATCCAAGATGGCGGAACTTGATTAAGACTTATTTTTAGGCCTAAAAAGACTTATTTAAAGGTTGAAAAGACTCATTTTTAGGATTTTGCAAGAAATGGGAGGGGTCAAAGCGGACAAAATCCAAGATGGCGGAACTTGATTAAGACTTATTTTTAGGCTTAAAAAGACTTATTTATAGGTTTAAAACACTAATTTTTAGGCTTTTGCAGGAAATGGGAGCGGTCTAAGCGGACAAAATCCAAGATGGCGTAACTTGATTATGACTTATTTTTAGGCTTAAAAAGACTTATTTATAGGTTTAAAAGACTAATATTTAGGCTTTTGCAGGAAATGGAAGCGGTCAAAGCGGACAAAATCCAAGATGGCGGAACTTGATTAAGACTTATTTTCAGGCTTAAAAAGACTTAATTATAGGTTTAAAAGACTAATATTTAGGCTTTTGCAGGAAATGGGAGCGGTCAAAGCGGACAAAATCTAAGATGGCGGAACTTGATTAAGACTTATTTTTAGGCTTAAAAAGACTTATTAATAGGTTTAAAAGACTATTTTTTAGGCTTTTGCAGGAAATGGGAGCGGTCAAAGCGGACAAAATCCAAGATGGCGGAACTTGATTAAGACTTATTTTTAGGCTTAAAAAGACTTATTAAAAGGTTTAAAGACTAATTTTTAGGCTTTTGCAGGAAATGGGAGCGATCAAAGCGGACAAAATCCAAGGTGACGGAATACTTATTTTATGCCTGAAAAGCCTAGGGGATAAAAATAGCAGGAATAAACAGTAGAAAATAAAATATTGTTATTTATTATTTAAATATATATAAAAAAGATTTTATTCGGTAATTCGGTAGTTTCGGAATACGACAGATTCACGGATGTGTTCAGCTTTAACCTGAAAATAAAAAAATCAATATTTTGAAGATGAGTTGCGAGAGTTTGATAGTTATTTAAAAATTGGGTGATTTCATTTAAGAGATTATCTCAGAACTGGATTTGCGTAGTTAGGCAAGTTCGATTTTTAAGAAATTTTTAGAATTTGAGAATTTAAGAATTAAAGAATTAAAGAATTAAAGAATTAAAGAATTAAAGAATTAAAGAATTAAAGAATTAAAGAATTAAAGAATTAAAGAATTAAAGAATTAAAGAATTAAAGAATTAAAGAATTAAAGAATTAAAGAATTAAAGAATTAAAGAATTAAAGAATTAAAGAATTAAAGAATTAAAGAATTAAAGAATTAAAGAATTAAAGAATTAAAGAATTAAAGAAATAAAGAAATAAAGAATTAAAGAATTAAAGAATTATTATTATTATTATTTTTTTTTGAATTTTTGAATATTTGAATATTTGAATTTTTGAATTTTTAAATTTTTGAATTTTTGAATTTTTGAATTTTTGTATATTTGAATTTTTGAATTTTTGAATTTTTGTGAATGTATTCACAGTAATGCATTCTGCTAAAACGCTCAACCAAACCACAATTTGAATTTTTAAATATTTGAATTTTTAAATATTTGAATTTTTAAATATTTGAATTTTTGAATTTTTAAATTTTTGAATTTTTTGAATTTTTGAATTTTTGAATTTTTGAATTTTTGAATTTTTGAATTTTTGAATTTTTGAATTTCTGAATTTTTGAATTTTTAAATTTTTGAATTTTTGAATTTTTAAATTTTTGAATTTTTGAATTTTTGAATTTTTGAATTTTTGAATTTTTGAATTTTTAAATTTTTAAATTTTTGAACACACACACACACACACAAACACATACACACATACATACGGAGTAGCAAACACGCAAATTTTCAAAATTTCGCTCATAAACACACACACACACACACCACTTATTCACTAACACAAACACAACCACAACCTCCATAATTTTCGCTCATAAACACACACACACACACCACTTATTCACTAACATAAACACAACCACCACCACCATAATTTTCACCGCCACCGTCGGTTGTCCACTCCCGCTTCGTTGTCCTTTTTCGCTTCCACTTTGGATTTCAATCCCCGGCGGATTCATTCCGCGATTTTCTGTCCACACGTCCATTTTCTGTCCACACGTCCACAAAAAAAAAGTGGCTTCCCTCCTGCATCCGCAAAAAAACACGCCTTCCCGTCTTCCTCCACCGTACCGAGAACCAGATTTTGGGAACCCGGTAAACAGCAGACATTTCGTTCGTCCGCCGTCTCACTCCGGCCGAACCTTCCGGCAGGAAAAACACAAAAACTTACCTGCAAACCGGCCAAAATCCTGCCCCTTTCCGACGAACAGCAACCACCACCGGCAACTTCAACTTTTTCTGATTTGACATGTCAAATCGTGAACCAAAGTTTATAGTACAGAAAAGCCTTAAATTTAGTCTTTTTCTAAGTTTTACACTAAGTTCTAAAAAAAGCCTAAAATTTAGGCCCAAAAAAAGACTAATTTTTAGGCTTTTTTCTGACAATACTGACCGAACTTCAAAAAAGGCTAAAAATAAGTCTTTAAAGACTAATGCCGGTTTTCCGTGTAGTTGTTATTACTATGATTTTTTTGCCGCTGCTGCGGCGAATCAATACAGGCGAGCGCCAAGAACACTGCGGTCGTCGGATAAGCCTGCCCGTTGAAAGAGCGTTCTCGAACGGGACCTAAGCTACCGCGATTAGGAGGGCGCGCCGATCTGGGTCGAAAGGTGCACGCGCCCGCCCGGGGTCATAACCCGGGGACATTCCCGGACTGATCGTTCTATGAAGTAATTAAACGCGATCGGACCGATCCGATCGGCGCTTTTATTACCGAACTCCCGAACAACAGCTTCAGAGCAGCTGAAGAGGTGATGATAGAATTCCCCTGGCGAAAGAAGGCCGGCGCGATGACGCAGCAAAAGGGGCTGACCCCTCAAGCCTGAATATGTAAAACTAGTTCCAGCTCGGTTCTCGGTACCTTAAGTGACCACCGCACACGAGTGGGTTGTCTGAAGATGTGGCCAGGCCAAAAAAAACTGGAGTGCTAAATAAATTTCAAGACCCGCGCGCGGTCGCGCTGAAGTAGGTCGCTCTCGAGTGGCCACTCGATTGGGGGGGTCGTTGATCCGTAACGTTCGCGCAGAACTCTGACAGAGTCGGGCGAATTCCGGTGCGCGTAGCGCATCCGGATGTTCCGAGCGTCTCGCAGGTGCTGACGACGCTGATGATGGCTGATAATGTCGGCCGCGACGCTAATCCGCTTATAATTAGAGAGGCCGGAGCGATCTGTCGATACGCGCAGATGAAAGCGGGTTGACACGAGCCGTCCGGCTGTGGTGGTGACCCTAATCTGAGGGGCCCTCGGGGAAGGACGGGGTGTCGATAAGATGCGAAATGACACGCAGGCTGCGGCAGGGATTTGTTGATTTGCTAATAATGCGTTCGCGATGTCATTATTGAAATGAGGTTTCAATCTGGAGGTGCTCTCATTCCATAGGAGGTCAGGTTGAAACGCGAGCGATTTTTTTTCTTCTAGAATTGATTAGTAAAACTATAGCCCTTAAACACATTACGACATTGGTCGCAACGCTTGCTTAGAGCGTATCCTAAACCTTATACCTTCCCAAAAACCGTCAGATTACCAACGAAACTTATTTTGGGAGAGGCGTGGAGATTTTCCCTTATCCTCTTCTAAAAGTGGAGCCCCTACAATATCTGAATTGGTAAGCAGCCTGAGCTAGAGTAATCATCATGTACACATGACGAAATCCAGTCTGCAATCCGCTAAAATGAGCGTCTCCAAGCGAAGCGGATGCAAACAAGTCTAAAATATGATCTTCCGTTAGGTTCCAACAGGTACTTATTCTCTAGTTCCAAAAGATTGGCTGACCTTAACCTGCCTTTTTTATGATTTCAAGATTCTTTGTAAAGAAAAGTTACGAGTGGTACAGATAGGTAGGTTGTCACACATGAAGTGCGGGAATTCCCCAAATTACTGATGATTCAAAAGAGGGGTAGTGAGTTATATTATAAATTGCAGCTTTATGTTTACTTTAGAAATCAGATTAGGACATAATGTAACCTCAATCAAAACTTACAAAATATCGTTTCAAGAAATGTAAATCATGCTCAAATTCGTTTTAATTTAAAATCATACAGATATCCTCTCTTATTTGATCGATCTCTAACGCAGCTTGTTCAAAAAAAAGCATCCTGAAGCAATCCACGTCAAATAGTGCAGCGGCCAGCCCCACTGCGTGAGGATTCTTTGAACAGATCCATTTCACGGAATAAACAATGAATTTGCATGATTTCGCAACATTGAAAAATCCTACATTAAATTAAATTACTCAACTCAAGTGAGCTATCAAACTGATCCTTTCGGTATTGATGTGTGCGCCGTTAAACCCACACAAAAACGCACAAGGATAGGGGCAAAGTGCACTCATCAACGTCCGACCCTAGTGTTCAGCCCATGTCCAGTCATGCTTATTCAAATTTCAAACAAAAAACGTCCAGAGATCCTTTTCAAAACACGTCAACGACAAGGATACCGAGAGAAGACAACAAAGGAGCAAAAAAACATTCAGAAGAAAGTACCAAATTACACATGGGACGGAACAGGAGAGGAGTTCATCAACGAACGAAAGATTTGGGCCAGTGCAGGTGTGCGCAAAAATGCGTGCGCTGTGAGAAAGCAAGCAACGAACCCCAGAAAAAAAAACGGACCGACTGCGTTTTGCTTCAATGGGGTGCCGTATCCTGCGACCCTCGGAGTTGTGTGTGTCACTGTAGTAGTAAGGGGTCGTGAGGTCCTTGCGCGCTTTGTTTGTGTTGGTGCGCGGACAAAGTCAACGAATTCTTGAGCTGCTTTAGGCAATTTTGGGGAGTTATTTGAAGGTTAATTGAAATATATTGGAATATTTGAAGGTTAGATTTGATTTGGGAATACTGAAATGACTTAAACTGTGAATATTCTGGAATTTGAGAAGAGAGAGGTCATGCAACGAAATTCAAGATGGATGCCGCAACCCGAGATTTGTTTTGGTGTCCGTGTACGCAATATGGGGTTTCCAAGGACTTACCGTTGGCACTGTCGGCTAGCACGGCCAGCAGGAATCCCGTCGCAAGTATTTTAATCCAAACGTTCGACAGTTGCGAGCTCATTCCGGCGGACGACCTCCTGCGCCGGATGGTCACCGCCGTCGCGTTCAACCACATTGTCCCAGTCCTGTTGTGAAGCGGGAATCTCTCTTCCGTGAGACAGCTCCCAGTTCTGCTCACCGCACTCTAGTGTATTCTTCCGGTAGCCGTTACCGTATGTGTAACACACTACGCTCGTTTCGTTTCTTGTAGCACTCTTCTTTTCAAACTAGGGTTAATTCTTCCATTTGTTTCAACACCGCGCAATGCCCCCGAATCCACTCACTACTTTCTTCTTCGACCCTTGAGGTCACCACGACTCATCCACGAACTCGAACGGTTCGAAATCTCGATTGGCACTCATTGTTGTAACCGTAACTGTAACCACACCGCGTTACAAAATCAGCACTAGTTGATGATCTCTCTTGTGTTATCAAATTCTCTCGATTCCTTGCTTCCTTGCACTTCCTTTGTGTTACACTCGGTGCTTTCACGCGCTTAGATTTGCTTCCTTCCAATCTTCCTCACCCATCTCTCTTTCTCTCTCTTCACGTTTCCACCTGGATCACCACCTCGCTACAACACACATACTTTGCGCGGTCCTTTCCGTCACCCAGAAGGACATCCGCTATTGCTCTACACGCACAATATCTTCACACCACAAAGAAAAGTATCCTCCCCCGTCACCTCGGCGATCTTCCTTCCTCTCTCTCTCTTTGCTCTCGTTCGTGCTCCTTCAGTTGATCAGTTGCCCGAAGATCGGTTCTTCAGCAGCCTCCTTCAGCAGTTTAACGGAACCGCTTTTCTCGAACCTCTACACAAAAATCGCACTGAGCGCACGGAGCATGTGCATTCACACTCGCGTCTCGATACACATTGAGCAGGACTTGTTTTCCTAGAACACACAGACACTCCGCTGACGGAGCCGCTCTCATTCTCTCTCCGGTTATGCTACGCGGGAGAGGAGAGAGCGATCGAGCGAGAGAGAGAGTACGAGAAATGCAAAATGGCTGCTGGCGTATTGCTACGCCTGGATCCCGGTGGTCGAAACGGTCGTTTTCGGGAACTTTACTTCACGGACCTGAAAGTAACGACAAAAATCGCCATCAGTTGGGATACCAAGGGTCCTGGAATGGTCATTTGAACCCGTTCCAGACCAAAATGTGCCACTTTGAACGTGGGAAAAGTGGCCGGATCTACTTGCGATCAACGTAAATTTTTTATGATCGAAGGAGATCGAGGCATTTTTTATGTTGGAGTGAGAGAGATGGGTCAACGATGGCGACAAACCAGTTTTGGAAACCGAGGGGTGCGCCAAAGGCGAAAACAAACCCAAACATCCCACCAACAAATTTTGTTTTTCTCTACCTTCCACCACACAACCCTAAAAGAAAAAATGAACATCCTACCCGCACCCATCGACGGACCCCTCGCAAACCAGTTTGGTGAGTCCAACCCGCGCGCGCGCGCGTCTATCCGGCCGACTTTGCGCCCCCCGTGCCGTGGTGTGCGTGAGCTCTCGCGTTTTTTACTTCACAGGTTTGCGTGTCCTGGAGTTCGGGTTTCTCGTTTCATCTCTTGCCAACAGAACCACTTCACATACCACACACCGTAGTGTGGTGTCGTGTGAAGGTACCCGGGCCATTTCTTTCGATTGCTGCTGGGTCTTACAGCGCTTGAGGTTCGAATCACTCGGGATCGAGCGCTGCGCGCGGACGTACGCGTACGCGGCCGGAATTCTTAATGAGTTCCCGACTCTCCTGCGCCGGTTTGGACTCCGTGGGACCAATCGCACGGTGACAGCCTGTCTTGCGCAGAGGTCGATCTAATGAGTGCAATATGGGGAGCAATGAAATTTTTCCTTAGCCATGTTCCGATCGAATTTCATGCTTTCAAACAGGCTTAAAGAATCCATCGATATATCCCAACAACCACTTAGCGGCAACATGTCAGTATCAGTAAGGTCTGACTGCTATGCTAATGGTGGTTGGTTGTGGTGGTGGTTCATTCACAGCTAGAGCAAATGCCGCACACCGTACGAAAACAAACAAGTTTTGCATAGCACCAACACAAGCAGTAGCCGCATTCATTAACATATTCGTGCAAGGTGGTTCACGGGCCAACACACTCGAGAGATACGCTACATGTATTGATGTAGTCTCACCGTTATGGTGTATACGGAGGTAGCCGTGCGATACAAGTGGTGGTGTTTGATCGCATTGGCTATTCATGCTACAAACGGAACGATTTCGATATTTACAGTAGGCGTCAAAAATTGATGGCTGTCGATATATTTGAACTTTAAAAGGACTTATAAACTTCTGTGTTTCATACGATTGAGGACTATTAAAAAATCTTAGAACTGGAAAATGAATTATTTAAAAAAGTTACAAAATAAATTTCAATCCGTACACAGAAAAAAAATTGGAAGGTTGAAAATTTTGATGGTTGAATATTACCTCTTATTTGAGTAATATTACATAAAACATATTTTTACAAAAAATATTGAACCTGATGAAAATTCACCAGTTTCTGGTGCAATATTACACTTTTATTTGACACAAAATCTGTTATCAATCCCTGATGAATATTACCATCATGTCATCTTAAATTTCATTGTTCGACGATTTCCGAGCACGTGGTGTCAAGTTTTTGACAGCTTTCAGTAGTTTTAATTTGTGAATTGTAACACAGCTAAAAAATTAGTAATCCAGCTACGTGTAAAAGGCCTGGGTGTAAAATGAATATTGCATTATTTTATGCAATTTTATGTGATTTTACACCCTGAAATATGTAGCCCATAAGTATGGGAAATCTACTTGACCGAAATGTCAAGCTCATATATGCGTATATCGTTTCAACTTTACATCGGTCTGATGGCCGAGTGGGCTAAGGCGCCAGTCCTTACTGTTGGTGCTGGGTTTGAATCCCATCGGTTGGATCTTTTTTTTGTGTTTGCAAAAATTGTACATGCAGTGTGAAATATTAAGTGTTTATTTTAACGAAGGTGATGTGCATGCTTTTGCATGCGATTTTACCATCGGATTTTTTGCTGTGTAATGCAGTTCTATTCAAATTACCGAATTCGCTCTGTTGCTACTTATAGGTATGCCAACATAAATTTAATTTTTGTTTTTTTTTTCAAAGTTTATGTCACCCTCAAAATTATTGTCTGAAAAATTAGGGGGTAAAAATTCAAAATTTCCATGAAAATAGAAGTCTAATCAATTGAAAACAACCTAAAATGCATTTTTCTGCATTTATAATCATATTTAGCATGTTTTGGCTTGTTTAAAAATGTTGAAACCATGGCTCGTAATTTATATTAAAAAAAAAATATTCATAATTCGACTAATGCGTGTCCTGGAGAAAATATGTCTGAACATTTTTTTGTTAGGTCCTATGAACAAATCTGGAGTTTTTTTTGAAAAGGTCCAATAAACCAAATTTTCAGATTTTGCTTTTTGGGTGTTTTTTGATACCCCTGACTCAAGGCGGTTTCAAAAACACCCAAAAAGCAAAAACTGGAAATTTGGTTTATTGGACCTTTTAAAAAAAAACTCCAGAAATGTAAACATTGAGTGTATCCCGCTTACGCCGATGGACATTGATATAAGGTGTGATTTTATTAACTTTTGCAAATTTTAAAAAATTTCATAATTTTGAAATTGATTATTTAAAATAAACCAAATTTTCTAAACTCATAGAATTCTAAAAATACACTCAACCCCCGGTGGTTGGTCACTTTTTCGTTTGACACTTTTTTAGTTTGTACCCCGTTGGTTGGTCAAAGTCAAACTAAAAAGTGACGAACATTCACTTTTTACACGGCACTCACTCACACTATCAAAACAAACGTTTGGTAGTGTGTGTGAACTCCGTGTATAAGGAGTGTCAAACTAAAAAGTTACCCCGTTCGGTGTCAAACCATCGGGGGTTGAGTGTATCACTTTTTTATTTTCAGATTATTTTTATTTGAATGTTAAAAAACATTTTTTTAAGTTAAAAAAAAACACTTTTTTAGAAGTTTAGCATTTTTTTAATCGGCAAAATCAAAATTCAAATCCGCAAAATAAAAAATAATTGAGCAATTCCCTATGGAATCGGTCTTTTTTAAAGAATTTAAATTTTTGAATTTTTTAATCCGACTGAAACTTTTTTGGTGCCTTTGGTATGCCCAAAGAAGCCATTTTGCATCATTAGTTTGTCCATATAATTTTCCATACAAATTTGGCAGCTGTCCATACAAAAACGATGTATGAAAATTCCAAAATCTGTATCTTTCGAAGGAATTTTTTGATCGATTTGGTGTCTTCGGCAAAGTTGTAAGTATGGATACGGACCACACTGGAAAAATATACACGGTAAAACAAAATTTTGAAGATTTTTTATTTAACTTTTTGGCACTAAAACTTGATTTGCAAAAAAACACTTTTTAATTTTTTTATTTTTTATATGTTTTTGAGAACATCAAATGCCAACTTTTCAGATATTTCCAGGTTGTGCAAAAAATCTTTGACCTAGTTATGAATTTTTTAATCATTTTTCAGTAATATTTAAAAAAATTCAATGTTACGCCCTTTTAAAATGTTAGTCTTGGTTCAAAAATATTGAAAATATTTTTTTTCGAAAAATTCGGAAAATTTCACGAATGTTTCATATTTTAACATTGTAAATCCAGCATTTCAGTTAGTGCAACAAGTGTTTGTCAATCATAACCACCATGTTTTCTTTAACAAACAACGTGCCGTAACACCTATTCGAACATGCCATTCCATTACATTGCGGTTTCCAGGGAAAACGCCCAGTTTTCCTAATCCGGCCAGTTAGATCGATACTGTTCACTGTCTGCTATTACTTGGTCTAGTAAGTATCGTGGAATTTTCTCCGATTTCTACAACGCAGATTTTGTTCAAAAATGTCGACACCTAAGCCAATTCTGAACGCGGAGGGTCTTACCCTAACGAACAAGAAGATTGCCGAGCTGAAGAAAAAAGTTCAACTAGCGGGTGAGTTGTGAGATTTTGGTAGGTAGACTGTAGTAACGCAACTTACATGCATTTTTGTACAGAGGGTCAAAAGAAAGCTTACACCGAAGAATGGGCGGATACTAAGAAAGCTCAGAACGAGAAAATCTCGGAGCTCAAGAAGGAAGTACGCGAGCTGACCAATAAACTGTCCTACTTGCACAATCCAAACAGCGCAAAGGCACAGCGGAATGTTCAGGAAATTAAACGACGGGTGCAGTTGCCACCCGGCGCGAAAACCGTTCAAGATGGGCTGAACATCGTGGACTTGAAGATTATCGATCTAAATAAACAGGCGGATGCAACCGAGGCAAAGCACAAGAAGAGGGAGATATACTACCAAAAGTTGGTCGAGCAGTACCACAAGCTGATGGGTTACAAATACTCGAAGAGTGATGGATCGAATCCTCCGGAAACGATCGAAGAGGATGCAAATAGAAAGGTGATAACGCACTTGGAGAACGAGATTCACCGGACGTCGGTACAGTGGATGGAGGCGGAACACATCCGGAAGAAGTATCGTGGTATCAAGCTGTCGCTGATGAGAGACGCTGAAAAGTTCGAGAGTTCCTTGCTGGAGTTGGAGCAAGCGATCACGGAACAGCAGGCGGAGATAACGAAGCTGGAGGCGGTTCACAAGGAAGCGATGCAAATGCGGGACAATACCAAATCGATTCTTCAACGCCAGGAGCAGACGACTCATTACGCGTACAAGGCGCGGGAGAAGCAAGCACTGGACTTTAGGCGACAAGTTGAAGAGCGAAAGCAGGAGTTAGAACGGCTGGAGCGGAAGATTTTCTCCTCCGGAAAGACACTTATGCACCAGGAAAGTATTTTGTCCGCTTCCGGAGATCATTCTGGAACCAAGGGCGAGGGCGATGACTCCAGTGGCCATGGCAAAGATTCGGCCTCTTCGATGGAGCAGAAGTTTAAGAAACTGATGCAAGCTACAGGTAATTTGACGCGATCGATTATGCAATTGATCGTTAACGACCCAAACTAATTTTACCAACATTTCTCACCAGGGGTCAGCGCGGCCGCCGAAGTCGTCGAGCGCTTCCTGGCTCAGCGGGAGGCATCCGCGAGGTTGACGTACCTCCGTACGGTCACCGAGAACGAGAAAAAGCAGTTGGAGTCCCAACGTGAGCTAATGACGACACAATTGGATTCTTTTAAATTTGCGGACGTCAAAGATAGTGATGTGTCAGTACAGCTAACTAGGGTGGAGTGTGGGAGCGCGTTAATAGAACATTTATTTTTTTGCAGCAATCAAGAAGAGCTGGAAATGCTTCGTATTTCGATTGAGGAACAGAGGGCACGTCGCGAAGAGTGTGAGAAAGCGATTGACTACACGCGAAACGTTTTCAACACAATTAAAGATTCGTTGGTAGAACTGTTGCTGAGCCTGAGAGAAATCGACGAGAACTTGGATGTCCAATTTATCCGCAGGACACCCACAAAGCAGCCAGATCTAATGGACATTTCCGTTGGAGATATCTCTGTCGATGAGCTGGGAAACATTCTGGAGGAGAAAATCAAGCTCGGGATGATCGCGAGTGGTCAACTGGCCAACGACATCGACAGCGGGCTGTCCGAGGACGAAAGTGAGGCACCTCTGCGTCCCCCGAGTGCGCTTCAAATCCCGGCCTCTAGCCCATCGGCGGGAACGTCCTCCGTGGCGGATGATCGCGAAAAACCACCGCCCCTACCGCCGGTTTATGTTAATCTGATTGCCGGCCGGGCCACGGCACAGGTTTCGTCCGCCTCGCCGGGACCGGGCACAACGGTGGTCCTTTCGGACGACGAGGCCGAAGTTCCGTCGCGAAGCTACCTGAAGCGGCAAGCAAACATGATAATCGAAGCCAAGTCGAGACGCAAGGGCTTCCGGGCGCCACCAACCAAGAGGCGTTGAGGGTTTGATGTGGAATTGGTTTTTAAAAGCAGTCGTCGAATAACTGCATATAATTACTAAAGTGAAATATTTTATGAAATTATGCTTATATGATATAATAATCCCAATCACCAAGCAATCACACAGACAAGTAAATTTTAATTATGTGCATCAATAACACAATCAAAAAAATATTGCTAGTTCAAATCACTGATAAATTGATCCTTTATATGCTATTAATATTTTTCTGGTTTGTCTGATTTCAATGCTAATTACAATGCCTCTGTGTAAGCAAGCTTAGAAGAAAAGAGCACAGAAGCATCGATTTACCAAACTTTCAACGTTCAGTTAAAATTATTAATTTGTTTAACAAGTTGAACAACTATGCGTTTCTTTTTTCAGGCAGCCTAAAACTGGTAAAGCACTCAATCGCATTGACACTCAATATAAATTAAGCCCTAATGACACACATAAATAATTTGATAAATAAGGCTTTCGAACAAATAATAAAGAAATATGTTTTAGAGAAATTCTTTCCCATCCTTTCTTTAAACTTCCACAAGCTCACTTCTATTACGGACTTCAATATTAAAATAAAGCTAAATCATGATCCAGCTCAAAAAATCGTTGCTGATTCCATTAACTCCCCATAAATACGAAGTCAACTTTAACATTTCCTTTGTTACTTAAAGTGTTCTACATTTTGGATGGTTCTATTGGCATTTCTCCTTGCGTGTAATAACATTGTGACGGTCTTCAATCCCTCGCAGGGAGTTTAGTAGAGATATTGACGATTATAATGATTGGCTTTTGGCTGAATTCTTCAACGGATTCTTCAGGCTTTTTTTTTGTATTTCCAAACGTTAGCAACACGATGTCGTACGTTCGTCCACTGCAACAATCCATGTAGGTACGTTTGTAGATGGGCCTTCCTCAAAACCTAGAAAAAAAAAACAACAACTTCGAGATTAGTCATAAAGGTTCCAAAACTTAATATTATTGACACTTGTACAGTAGAAAAGGATCAGGTGATATACACTTCCGGCAGAGTAATTTCTTTTCTCGGTACGGTTAGAATTTTCAATTGTGTTATCCACTTTTATTTTAGACCATTATCTTCTGCTCTTTCCTTTGATTGGTGTCATTCAGCATCACTTTGCCGACGCGACCCAATCTCGCCGAGCTTTGTTTATTGTTTTGTGTTTATATACTCGATTTAATAATAATTTACAATACACTCATAGTATCCGTTTATAGATCCTCGCCCGTGGGGCAAGCAATCCGATTTTTGTTTGTTTGATTGAATTAATTATATAGTGTTAAACATCTAGTAGAACCGTTTCTAAAAGAAAGGGGGTTTGAGCGCAGTCTGATACGCTTGGTTTTTTAATTTATACTTTTGCTAAATTGTTATTTAACTTAGAGATGATCATATTTCCGCTTACGATTTCGTTAGCTCACATAAAAACACTACACTGCACCCTACAACTTAGTATTTTGTAACAGAATCTATATCAACAGAGGTTTTAAAATAAGGACTTAGGTTTACGGGTCTATGTAAGGTTTAACTGAGGAAATAATTTATGAACTAATTAATCAGTGCTTGATTTTTGTTTACTCGCCTTAGTTTTTATTCCTTTCGTTTAAAAAATTGTTACTACTTGTTTCCGTTCAGTCCCAACGAGACGTAATTTTGATACTACCACATTCACACTCGCGATCACACGATTGGGAATTTTCTCCGTGTTTCACACTCAACACTAGCACACACAATTCGGCAGTGATCGGTTTCCTTAAAACGAATCGAGTTTTTCGTTTGCATGTCTCTCTGAATTATTCTACCGGTTTTGCAATCTTCTGTTTTTGTGCGCACAGATTCAATAAATTTAACGAAACTTTAAACGAAACTGCAACCAAGCAAAATGGTTTCAGGGAAGGTGGAAAAAGTGAGGTGGGGTTTCACATACAACAAAGAACATGTACTGGCTCTGCAATGATTACGCGATATTACGGGTTATTTTGATAGCTTATTAGGATTACTAGCTTTAGTAACTTTTGGCAGTTGATCAGTTTAAAATAAAATCATTTAATTCGCTGCGTTCAGCGTAGGTTGTTTCGACAGTTGGCGGCTCATGCGATGCTGGAGCTTGTTCCTAGCGCGGTGCTTTTTTCATACCAGTTGTGAGCGACGTTTGTAAAATGACGTACAAAAATATGAGGGCTGCTGGCTATCGTTAAAAAGTCTACGTTGTTTCTGTTCCTGATTTCATATCCTGTTCGAAGATTGTTGGACTCTCCAGGCTTGGAAGGATGTCTTCTTTCAATACTAGTTGGTAGCGCGGCTTGAGACGTTTTGGAGGCTAAACAACTAAAAATGTTATATTTCCTTGCGTCACTTCTTTTTTGCGTTTTCATATAAATGAGGATAATGTTAAAATTTTATAAAACTTTAACTTAGAAGAACCATTCAAATTTAAAAAGATTTTTTCAAGTGAAAAATACTCAAGGAACTTTAAAAATCCAATAAAACAATGTTGTAAAAGCATATTTATCAATGAAATATAAATATTTAGTAACGAGTTCCGTAGTAACAGTTCAATAGGACGAATCTGCGTTTGTAAACAAGCAGTCCATCCCTTTTGCTCAAGTGACAGTTCACGGCAAGTAAGAGGGTGTTTGTTTACAAACGCAAATTCGCCCTATTGAACTGTTACTGCGGAGTTGTAGAACATAACACAACTACACGAAACTCACTTCACGTACCGATTAACCTCGATTTGCGCCGTCACCCGCGGAATGTCGTTGTGGTAAGCTATTCACTCTCGTTGGAATCAATTCTCTGTTCTTGTACGACCCAAAAGACTCTTCCACGATTAAGTTTAAAAAAAAGATTTAATTAAAATCTTACATTACCGGTGCCGGACAGCCCTCCCACTCGATCAAGTACTGCGCCCGACCGGACAGCGACACCCGTTTGCCCTTGATGATGAACTTTTCACCGCTGAGAATCCGGTGGGCGGCCCCAAAGTACAGATTCAGCGAGGACTGCAAATCGGTACCAGCCGGGCCACCTGAGGAGGACGATCCGGATTTTCCGGGTGAAACCGGTGGCATTCCGGAGGTTGCTAGCGCTGGTGGACATCCGGCGGAGGGCACTGGTTCGCCGCGAGGATTCCGCGTAGTTACGTTCCTGACGTTGCCGCAGTCGGCGACCGTGGGCAGGATTCCGCTTGACCAGCTCGGCGGAAGATACCTGAAGCGAGGATGGCAGCGAAGACGGCGGGCAGGTCATGGCGGTAGGCAGTGCCTGAGGAACCATCGCTGCGGCCACATTTGGCTGTTGGGTGGTGGGATAGGAACAATGCGCCGGAGTGCTGCTGCCCGAGGAGGAGGCCGACGCAGACGACGGCAGCAGGTGGTTGAGCGTAATCTGACTTGGCCAGCCGCCACCGTCTCCAGCGGGCGAGAACAGCGAAGCTATCAGACTGGAAGATTGTCCGGCGAACGGTATGCTGGCGGTGGGCGCGGCATAGGTAGTCAACGTGGTGCCGATAACCTACAAGAAAACACATTCAACAAAATTGACTCCGACTTCCCCAACTCACAACTCACCGAACTTTTCCGGAACTTCCGCCGCTTGCTTTTCGACCCGTTCAGGATGTCCCGGGCGCTGAGCCGTCGCTTCACGATCCGCGCCACCCTCATCTCGCCGTTCACCAGGTTACTGCTCAAATGACTAACAACACTACTCGCACCTACTTTCTGCGTCAAGTCTTTTGTTTCGTTGCTTTTGCCCATCCCGACGACGACGGTCGATCCGCCTTGACCGCTTCCCGCAACCTGCTGTGAAGCCGTCATCGCCGCCGCCGCCGGATGGTGGAAGGGATTGTTTCGTCCGGTGAAATCTTTGGGTGGTGGTATGATCAAATCCAGCGTGGTTCGCGAGGTATCGTCCGACGAGTCGTAAATGTCGAACGACTTCTCGCTGTCCGTTTTTTGGGGCGTGACTTGAACGCGCGCCTGTTTCCGTTGCTGGCGACGCTGCCGGCATCGCTGTGCGGCTTCGACCCGGCCGTTCCGAACAGCTGGAAGCCGTCCTTGGCGTTAGAGCTGAATAGTGCCTCACTTAAATTTGAACTAGCATTTTTCCCTGTACTGTTATATATTGCAACACAATTGTTAAGCCGACCCTGCGCGTCTGCGCCGCCGGCAGTTGTTCCGTTCAGGTCGGACGGGTGCTCTCCGGTGCCAGCACCGGCTAGAGCCTCGTAGTCCGAGCTGTTCTCGTCCTGGTTGGTGTCCTCGGAGATCTCCGATATGTCATCCTCTGACACGAGCGGGGAGCAGTAACTGACGCCGGTCATCTTTTCCCGACTGGCGGCATCGTTGACGAACGATTTCTCCAGGGCTCTGGAATAGAATGCAGAAGAAATCTTGAGCAGTGATTGGCAATGATGGAACTGAAAAAAAATATTTGGGACAATGACTTGGGATTCAACTACTGCTGGATTGATCTAGAATGAAGCACTATAGTTAATTCTGGGTCTCACGGATTTCTCCTCCAGCAATACACCAGCTCGGTCAATCACGATCATGGATTTTTTTCTACACGATCATTTCCATGACCTTCTCTGCAGCGACAGCATGTGTCTGGGAATTCCCCTCGTGACAGCGCTTTGTTGACGATATTCAGTAGATCCACTTCAACTACTTGCAAAGCGTCCACCAGATCAATCCTTCACTGATCGTACCGTTTCCTTCAGCTTGATCAGCGTTAATGGGTGAAACTCAACAGCTTTGCGGGTTCTGTTTCTCTTTCTTCAGACGTAAACGTCGTCGGTGGGATCCCTGCATGTATCTCCTCCACACTCCGTACTAAGAAGTTTTGACAACTCCGGTTAGAACGTAAGATTCCCTGCAGCTTCTCTACCGAAACCAAATAAGTCGGGATTTTTACGTTCGGAAAAATAAATCTACCCGTGTTAAGGTTTCATGATCACATATTTAAGCTCCTCTGAAAAACGTGCACCAATCAGCATCGCACCAGGAACGCGTACTGTAGCAAGAAGACGCTTCCATCTTTCTCGATCTTGTGCTGCTACTCTCCAATTTCTCTGGTTACAGATCTTCCGGATATCACCATTCACTTGATCTCCCCAACGTGCGCGCGGTTTCCCTGCTATTCTGACTGTACCGCCAGCTAGTTCAGCGCGGTCATGCGTCGCCTGAGCCACCCGATCTTCGCCTGGTTGGCGATGGTCGGTTCTTCAAGAAACGCGTGCAGTTCGTGGTTCATGCGTCTGCGCCACACTCCGCCTGACATCTGTACTCCACCGTAGATCGTTCGTAGCACCTTCCGTTCTAAAACTCCAAAACATCCGTCCTCCTGGTGTCGTTGTCGGCGGTTACCAGCGATCCCAAGTACACGAACTCGCTCACCTCCTCTAATTCAACACCAACAGTTAGAGGGGTGAGACTTGGGGGGCCGATGTTCTTCGAACCCGTTACTCTCATGAAGCCCGCTTGGTAGGGCCCCACGAACCTCCTTGCATTGGGTGAAAACTTACAGCATATGATCTGGGAGAGGATTTTGTAGGCCGCGTTGATAAGTTTATCGGCCCTTTTGTAGATGGGGCACACGACACCATCCATCCATTCCTCCGGTAGCTTCCCCTCCTCCCAGATCTTGGAAATCACACAGTGAAGCGCCCTCGCCAGTTTCTCTCATCCATATTTGAAGAGTTCACCGGGTAAACGATCCTTGCCGGCAGCTCTGTTGTTCTTCAGCTTCCTGATGTCCCTCTTCACCGTCTCTAGATCAGGCGCCGGGAGCTGTTCATCATCAAGAATATCTCGAATCCTGTTTCACCGAAGAACCTGTCTGTTACTGTTTAGAGTCACACGCTGGGTCGGGTAGGCTCTGACTTGGGATTCCACTACTGCTAGATCGGTTGGAGGCAGACATCTGCTTTACTATTGTTTCTTCTCGTCCAAAAAAGCTCTTAAAATGTGAACCTGTAACGACACAATCATGCAGTGTAACCAATTTCAGATACTTACACTCGCGGCAAAAACCGGTACGCCCGGTTTTCCTTGGACATCTGCGTCAGCATGTGCTCGGTGACGACCTGGCCCGGCTGGAGCAGCACGTTCGGCGGGTTCGGAGGCTGCGCCAGACGCAGAGTCCACAGGGTGGTTCCCTTCTTGATCTCGCTGCCACACCTGAACCGTATCCGGTCGTTGGTCAGCGTCTGGGTGATGATTTCCTTGCGTGCGTTCGGCGACAGCTTGGACATCTGAAAACGGATACGGCTGATTAGTGTGACGGTGTTTTCGAAAAAAGTTTTGACAAACCTGTTCCGACATCTGCAGCGTCTTCCAGTTGTCCTCGACATACGCCGCGATCGCCTTCGTAACGTCGTAGAACCGCTTCCCGTTGCGCGCAATCAAATTGTACAGCGCCAGGTGGATGAGATCCGGCCAGCTGACCTCCAGCCGGCGCACAAACTCGTGCCCGTGGTTGCAGATCGAGCAGATGAAGAAGTAGAACCGATCGCCCAGGAATATCGGATACTGCAGACTGCGAATGCACCGCCCGTGGAACCACTGCTGACACCGGCAGCACTGTATCATCTCTCTCAGCCAATCGCCATCGTCGCCGCAGTAGCAGTAGTGACGTTCCTGGTTTGCCCGGTGCAGCGCGTCCCAGGTGAGCGCATCAATCTGGAAGGAATAGCTTGTAAGAAGGGAATATCTAACGTAAGCAACAAACGGCAAAGTCTTACGTTGTACGACAGTTGAGATTTGTCCGTCAGAGGATCCAGCGATTCCGACAAGACTCCGGAGCAGACGTACCGGATATCCTTCCTTTTGCCGTTTGGCGAGGTGCACCTACAAAAGAACAGACATTCAGTAACTGCCCCCAGCAGCGTCATCCCAAAACTTACATCCGACAGAACCAGTAGCCGTTCTTCTCAAAGTTCCCGTCCATACACTTGATGTGGTACCCTCGGCCGCAGTTCTCGCATACCTCCACGTTATCTTCGGTGTTCTGCCGCTTGCACACCACACAAGCGGGCGTATCGTCTGCATCATTGCTGCTCAGCTTCGTCAGCTCCCGGAAGTCGGACCAGCACTCGGTGTTGTCGTTGAACCGCACCAGACACTGGCCGGTTCCGATCGCGATCACCGTACCGAGGTAGAACCGTCCGTCCTTGTGCTCCACCAGGACGTCTTCCTGCAGCTTGAACTTGGTACCGCCACCGCCGCCTCCATTCTTTTCCGGCGTCACCGGAAGCTGTCCCAGCGAGGAGGTCGTCGAGTCCGGCTCCAGGTCGGTGCTCGATCGCTTCTCGTTCACCTTGGTCTGCTGTCCGGCCAAGGCCGGCACCACCGTCGTGGCATCGAGCTGACGTGGCTCATTGAAATGATTGTTAATGCAGATGTCGATCCGGTCGAGGACCATCGCGGGTTTGGCCGCTGCGCCGTGATCCGAGCTTGGACGTTGCGACGTTAGGATCGTTATGGAACTGTTGTTTACCGAGCTCGCGAAGTTTGCGACATTACCTGCCTCCGGCAGAACCTGCTGGTAGTTGTTGAACGGTCCGGAGTTCGGATTAAGGAGCTCGTGGATGATGATTTGCTGTTTGGCTTGGGCCAATTCTTCTAGCTTAGTGTTTTTTGACCCGTTTGAGGACAAATAGGTGCTGTTTGCTTTCGATTGTGCACTATACTGACGAGACAAGGACAACGACGATGAGGACGATGACGAGGATGAGTTCGATGCTAAAAACTGGAGATCACTAGCGGACATTGTTGTGATAATTCACTGACCAAATTTACGCGGTATTCTGAAAAAGAGCGAAAATTAAGCAAAAGTTAGCAGCATTCAGAGTGATTGAACTCGTTTGTTTTTCTTATTCATGCTCCAGATAAGACGAGTGCCACAATTTAAAAACACGACAGCGAGCTGCGTCAGCAATGATGCCACAGAAACAAGCGGCGCATACTGCATTTCCAGGAACGAATAAAAACAACAATCGTTTCTCCTCTCATCAGCCGGATAGGCACGCTACTAGCAACATAAACTCAACATAATCCCGAGAAGTGCAGAGCGATGTCAGCGCGACGGCGCGTTTTTATCACAGACAAACAAACATTTGAATGCGGCTGTAGACTGGCGATCGTTCATCGTTTGCCTCGATTTTTATTCGTACGAACAAGCAGTGTGGCTGATGTCCGTCGCGCAATCATCGTTTCGTACGTGGTGCACTTTGTACCAGACTTAAAGGTCTTATGGAGTCCATAGTAGGCACGACTACTGGTGATGATGCGCCTCCGAATTTCCCTGCTGCAGTTGTTATCCGACGTCACCAACGATCCGAGGTACATAAACATTTTACCAGTCTGTGCAACTTCTCGGGAAAGCCGTTCTCGTACATGATCTTCCATAGCTCTTCGCAATCGATCGAGTCGTACGCGGCTTTTTAAATTGATGAACAGGTGGATCTGGGCTTGGTACCACCCAACGAAATCCCCTGCTCGCTCCGACAGACGACAGAAGATGATCTGAGACAGTACATTGTTGGCCGCGTTGAGAATAGCGATAGCTCGATAGTTCTCACATTGCAAATTGCATATTACTCGCCCTTTCCACTCATCCGGGAGCTGTTCTGTGTCCAAGTTCTTGACTATCAGCTGGTGCAGACAGGCCGCTAGCTTGTCCGGGCCCATCTTGATGAGTTTCGCATTATCGCTTTGATACTACGCCTCTGGGCCATTCAGGTGCTCGTCGAAGTGCTGCTTCCACCTTTCGATCACCTCGCGCTCGTCCGTCAACATTCCTCCGTCCTAATCCCGGCACATTCGGGTCACGGCATGAAGCCGTTCCGGGATTGACTGAATTTCTTGTAGAACTTGCGCGTTTCGTTTGCACTCCAACTCTTCCAGGCTTCTTGTTCCGAAAGAGATGGGTGTTCGTACGACTCTTTGTTCCCACGGGTGTTATGCAGCAGCCACATGTGTGGCGCTGCTTTCGTCCGGCCCAAAATCGTCTGACGTTGCTTGTCGTACCATCCGTTCCATCGAACTCGGTCCGCGTACCCGATGGCGCTCGATGTCGCTACGTGGGTGACTGTTTCCATACGACTTCAGCAAAGCCTCCAAAAGGGCTTTTGCGAGCTCACCCTCGTCTGGTAATGCAGACACTTTTCGCCTTCTCGCGCGCACTGGGTAGCGACCTTAATATTCTTGAGTCGCTCCAGATTATACCGCTGCGGGCGACGGTAACGGATCTTGTTGACTTCGGACAGACGTTGGGGCAGCTGTGCCACCAACAGGTAGTGGTCCTAGCCGATGTCCTCGCAACGGTAGGTTCTGACGTCGATTATGTCCGAAAAGTGCCTACCGTCTCGATGAGAACATGGTTGATTTGTGTCTCCGTTTCGTTTGGTGTACTTGTCGTTCGTCCAGGTGTACTTGTAGAGGAGGCTGTGCTGGAAGAAAGCACTACGTATGGACATGTGTCGGGAGGTAGCGAAATCGATGAGTCGTAGGCCATTCTCGTTCGTCTGAGCGCTGATCCTTCCAATAACCGGCCTAAACTTCTACTTTGAGCGTTGCAAATCTTGACGTCGTGTTTTGGACACTTCCTGTACTAGCGGTCCAGAAGCTCGTAGAAAGCGTCCTTGACATTGGCGTCGTTTGCCATGTGCGGGCTGTGCACGTTAATAATGCTCGGGTTACAGAACCGGCCCTTGATTCTCAACCTGTATATTCTGTCGTTGACTGGCCACCACCCAATCACCGTCGATGTCTTTATCTCAAAACTTTATACATTTCCCAAAGACCGACTTCATCATCAAGCCTCTCATTCTAACCACCTTCTCCCGCGGGTTACCATAGTGCCCGCGCGTCAAATTTCGGGTGCACGCGTGAGTGGGTGGGAAAACGAGAGAAGAGCGCCACTCCCCACTTTCTCGCGACACCACCCACCCACTCATGTGCTGCCCACCGAATGCTGTGAGGGAGGTAAGCACCACCAGCCTGCTACGCGCGGGGTAAGTACAGCGGAATTCCAATTTCTGTTTTCTTCTTTCTTTTCCAATAAAAACCATTCCTCCTCCACCCCGCTCAGACCTCTTGCCCCCAACCCCACGGTAGAACCCACTATTTCGTTCCGTTTTTTCCCCCATCCTCACTTCTTTCTCACCAAAATCAACGAATGGAAGTGAGCCCCCCCAAAAAAAGAGGAGTAACAAACGGGGAAGAACTGCTTCGGCGGGCGCTAATTATGCAATTTCAGCCACTTCTAGCCCGCGAACCATCAATTAAAGTCGCGGCCGCGGCCCGCTCCGTACGCACCGGATTTGACCCCGCAGGCCGCCGACTTGTTTTCAACCGTGTTTTCCTTCCTAGTTTTCTTCCCTTTGCGAGACGAAACCGCGGCCAAGAAATCACCCTCGGAAAGGGGGGCACAAACCTGCTGGTCGTCGAAGTCGTCGCTTTGATTTTGAACCCCCCAAATTGCGCCACTTTCCGTCCGCCCCTACCTTGTCCGGATCCGGTGGCCATTGAAGCAGCTTCCGCGGGGGCTTTTGCACCGTTAAAACACTGGAAAACGACACCTTTTCGCCGCTGATTAGTTCGAAAATTCCTTCAGGAAAAAGCAGCAGCTGCCATCTTTTTCTTGCTTTTTCTCGCACTGCACTGTGGGTCGTCGTCGGCGGCGCGCTGTCAAAAGTTTTAGTACAACGGTTTGACGTTTGAGGAAAGGCAAGGTTTTTGCAACGAGGAGGTTGGCGTGTTTTTGAAAACTTTTTTTTTTAAATAGGGTAGCTCCAGCTTGTTTTTAATTTTTTTTTCAATGATTTATTAGGCTGGTACAAATTTTATTTCTATTGGTTTTATTTATTTGTTTTATTTGGTCCCACCCGTGTGGATCAATTGGACCGCACACTGGACTCACAATCCAAAGGTCGCCGGTTCGAATCCCGCGGCGGGCGCTCTAAAATTCTTTGTGTAAATATGAGTACTCGGCGCCTTCGCTCCAACAGCTTTAAAGTCAACTTCGTTTTTTTCAAATTTTATTTTAAGTTTTTGTCTTTCCACCCTTCAAAGTTGACCGAAAAATTAGAGGGCAAAACAATATTTTCAAAAATTTCAAAATTTCAAAGGAAATAAAATGTAATCAGCTTAAATCACTTTAAAATGCATTTCCCTGCGTTTAGAATCATTTTAAGCATGTTTGGGTTGATTTAAAAATCTTTTGAATTTTTGAAAAAAAAAATCGCTAAAATTTTAGTTGTGTATTCATAAAATCTCTTCATATCGTGCGGCCCGAGGCCAAATGAGAAGACACTAATGAATATAACACGGATTAAAATAGGTCTTTATTTTACGAAATACAATGCAAGAATGATCTTCGACAACTGGGCGTTTGACTTTTTAACACGGACGAACGGACATGTCACGGAGTTTCAAAAAGTGAAGCAGGTTTTCGTTTACTTCTTCTTGGCAAAAACTTGCGCAAGCGAGATCGCTTATGTCAAAATCTTCGCGCCACGTGGTCTTAAACGTAAACAAAGACAGCTGATGATGCAAACTCATGGGCACTTTTTGAAATGGTCTTATGATTTTATATTAAAAATACCATTTCTGTCAATTTTTCGGCAATTTTAGTAAACATGATAAATTACATAGAATCATAAAGACAAACTTAATGCCAAAAACTGTTTCTAGTACAATACTAATGCTAAATATTTTAAATAAATATTTTCATAAGACGTTTTGAGAAATCATGCGTAATCGTGCAAAGCTACTTCGACAACTTGAGTGTAGATGGCGCAAGTGATAGTTTGCTTCAGAAATTTGAAGAAAATTTGTTCCTGATGTCATGTCCGTTCGTCCGTGTTTTTAAGTTGTTAGGGAGCGTTCTTTTATTACGTAACGCAGTAGGGGAAGAGAGGGGAGGTCGGAGGCCGTGTTACGCTCCATACAATATTTTTAAAATTTGTATGGAAATTTTGTTACGAGGGGGAAAGGCTGTCTAAAAATCCGATTTTCCGTAATAAAAGAACGCTCCCTTACTGCTGACGTCGCAGCTGCTGTCAGCAGGGTTACCAGGTTTGAACAGAAAAAAATCTGGAAAAAATCTGGCAAGCCCACGAGGTGGTCACTCCAAATATATTGCATTTATTTCATAATACCCCGTTCGCACGGGCGAGTTATACCCCGTTCGCACGGGCGAGTTATAGCCGGTTTTAAAGAAATGGTTATAAGTTAAAACCGAACCGTTCGCACGGGCGCGAGTGGTTTTAACGGTTTTAACTATTTTGACAGTTCATAGCAGGCTGTGAATGTTCGGTGTTGTCATTTGTTTTCTATATTTTTCAGTGATGCGTTATGGCCACTCTTTCCGGTGAACCATGAGGGTCAGATTTTTATGGGTTTTTTGCTCCCGGGTTAGGGCAGGATGGCAGGTATATCAAAATTTAATTTTGATAAGTTCAATGTATTTTGACTGAGCTCCTTTATAGGGATTTAGATTGTCGGCTGGTTGGAGTTGGTCTGCTGACCTCAAAGGTTCAAAGTTGTTTACCAACTGGGATTTCACTTTTCAAGAAATTGCGTTGAAGCCGGACCATTCAGATCTGCGCGCATGAACGTATTTATCGACTAAACGTTCTGCCTGACTGCCTAGGGGTAAAACGGGGCAGTGGTGACGTGGCTGATATCGTTCTTGACGCAGAACTGCGCGAACTCGGCGCTGGTAAAGTGGATTCTGTTATCCGATACCAGCCTCTCCAGCTATGCGAACAAGCTTCAAGGATGTTAATCGTTGCGAAGCTTATGATCCGGCGGAGTAAGACTAGCAGAAAGTACTCGCCGTCGATCAGTTTGGCGTAGTCGACATGAACGTGTTGATTTTGGCCAGGAGACCAGAGGGGCGTGTGCCGGTGCCTTGGCAGCTGCGGCACATTATGGACACGTTCGCACGTAATCAGCGAAGGTTAGTACACATAAATGTGAGCCAAAGCTTTCACGCCGTCGATTCCAGGGTGGCCCTGATGGAGTTGTTCAAGACGTTGCTTGTGCAGGTCAGAAGGAACCATGAGACGGTCGCAGAACAGGATGCACCCTTGCAGCGAGTCGCTTTGGTTGTGGAACCTCTTGAGGTCACGGTCGGCGCTGGCAGGCAGTGCTTTTGGCCAACCTTGGACGTACCGGTAGACCTTATTTAGAAACAGATCCTTGAGGGTGCTCTTTAGTACCTAGTGTCTAGGGACAAAACGTAGAACGACTCGAACGCTGCTGTTTTGACGTCATCCTCGAATGTGACGGATGCGTTCGTCGGGTTTCACGCGGCGGTTGATGAGCTGCGATGTCGGTATGCCAACACTTGTCCGTAACCAAGTACATATGTTCAAGGCCCTCCCAGAAGAACGCGCAACGAGGAAACATGAAGCTGACGGAATGTGGGTTCTAGAAGGTCGCCAAACAGCAAATTTAACGGCTATAGATTTCGTTTCAAGGTTGGTCTATTTTCAGCGATTACGATGATCTTTGCCGCGGGGAAGGATTACGAACAAAGCTCACCCCTGGAAATGAAAATTGAGCAGAGGTGAAGCAGGTTGAATTGCCCGATGGAATATCTATCCGAGTACCGCGCCGGACGAAAACAAGAGTCATTTTTTAAAGCGCAACCTTGCTGATGGCACCACCGTGATCAACTTACGCCAAGAGATGATCCGAGACGCACGCGCTCCTGCAAGTTGTGACACAAGGCGATGTTTTCGAGTCACTCTAAGCAGCATTGTTAAATCGTGTCACCTTATAATAAATCTGCCCCCCCCCCCCCCTTAAGCCCCATTATTATCTTTTATTATAGATTTTTAAAAGGACATGCTTTAGAATCTCAGACCCCCATTGGAACTAGAACGCCGTGAACAAAAAAAAGAAAAGCTTGCCGCCAATCCAAACAAATTCAACAGGTCCTTGCATTAGCATAAATACACTTTCAGGGCCGGGAACGCGTGCTGTGTCACTGATGGTGATCTCTTTGCTTGATTTTCTTGCATCATTCGTTTACCAGCTAGGGTCACATCCGGAACAGCAGCACCAACGATTCACGTACGGTTTAAGATCTTGAGAAAGTCCAAGTGAAAGGAACAGTTGACCGATTTTCACGGTTTGTAGTCCATAAGATCCTCCTCAATCAGGGTGATATAATCAGGGTCGTCATTTCGAACCTGATCGATAATGCCGATGTCGGTGCTCCGTTTGCTATTTCATTTTGGACGGGTCACTTCCGGCGGTGCTTCTTTGAGTGCGCCTGAGTAATTTGAGTGCGATTCGTAACTCCTCTCGAACGGGCTTTTGTTCAACTATCTGAAGTGTTGTTTATTAGAAACTGCAAACCAGAATCGATTTTTTAAAACTCACCAACTGCTACTTCTTAAGTTGTTGCGCTTGTGCAGTGTTTCCGCGGTCCGGTTCCTTCTGCTTGTGCTCTTCCTTGTAGGAATCAGCCAGAACGGTGCGATAGAGAACATCAAACAAGATCCGCGCCTTTCGTCAGCTTCAAGGTACCGAAAACGAAACCATTTGATCTACAAGCAACATGCTGTCAGAATCCACGTACCTACTCTGAGTTGTTAAAATGTGATCCTTCTCTGGGTTGTTGAACCTGCAAAACTCTCTCAGTTTTCCGCATAGTGCTTTGCAACCAGGGCACCGAGTAGAACTCGGCTTTGGCCTATCAGAACCGACCAGCTAATGAACCGTGCACGTCCGCCAGGGTCCGCAGAGAGTCCGTAGGACGCGACACTATCTCCTCCGCGACTCGACAATCGATTGCCGACGAGAAACGAAACCAGCATCGCTGGTCCGCTGATTCGTCTCCACGGCCACGTAGTATTGTCCGTAGAGATCTTCGTCTTCGATCTTGAGCCACTGGACCACTATCGACGTTCGTCAGCATCCAACCTATCCGGCGATCGACTCGCGACATGTAGCCGCAACTATAGCTCGACGCACGAATCCGTAGCGTACCCGCCAACGCACGTGAGCCATTGGGCCCTGCAGTTTCCAACCAGCATCACTGGCAAGCAATCTGACGTTGATCGGCAGGTGAGTCGTCCGTAGGAGACGCGTCAAATCTCCTAAGCGTAGGAGTTCTGCACACGTGCAGCGTTTGTGCCAAGCGGCCTGAGAGCCTGCCCAGAAGCAAACGTAGCAGATCAGCACCCGTGATCGCGAGTATCGGCCGGCAGCGTATTCTGCGTTGGCGTCCATCCGCCGAACAACAGAGCAGCACCGTGAGTCACCAGCAACAGCAGTAGAGCATCGAGTACGTTGCTTGCCCCTCTAAAGCACGTGAGCCAGAAGACCCAGTCGTTTCCGCCAAGATGCGCCAATTCCTCAAGTCATTGGACCGTGCGAGACACCCCAGGAAACTCCGACCTTAAGCTTCAGGTGCTAGCCTTTGTTGGGAATCAGAAACGGTCACCACGTTTTGTTAATCAACAACACACACAAAGCGATCGTCCAGACTCTAGAATGGTTTTGCGCTGAATCCGCGGGTAATATCGATAAATTTCAGGGTAAAATCTGCAAGTGCGTATCGTATCAAAATAATGCTATCAAACTGATTATCTCAAGCAAAAAACTAAAATAAATCATACCAATTATTTCAATCCCAAGTTCCTTGTCACGGCGCTCCGTCCGCTCCATGGAATTGGGACGTTCCGATAGGTTCCGATACGCTGGCGTATTTTTACGAATAAACAGAGAAATTTTTTTTTATTCCTGTCAATGTCAAAAGTTTTGCAAGTTTTTCCAAAGGCTACTATGAGTTTTCAAGTACTCGAGTTCCCTTTTCGAGCAGTTTTAACTTGGTTATAACTCTTATAACCAGTTTTAATCTGACAGCTCGTTGTATGGGCAAAACCAGAGTTATAGCCGGTTTTAAGAGTTATAACCACTTTTGGTCTTATAACCGGCTATAACTCGCCCGTGCGAACGGGGTATTATAGCCGGTTATAAGACCAAAAGTGGTTATAACTCTTAAAACCGGCTATAACTTTGGTTTTGCCCATACAACGATCTGTCAGATTAAAACTGGTTTTAAAAGTTATAACCAGGTTAAAACTGCTCGAAAAGGGAACTCGAGTACTCGAAAACTCATAGTAGCCTTTGGAAATATTTGCAAAACATCCGAAATTGACAGGAAAAAAACAAAAAAAAATCGTGACGGCTGTTTCAGTTATTTCTGTAAAAATTGTTCAATGAACCGGCCCGTCCCAACTTCACGGAACGCACGGATCACCGCGAAAACCAACCGGTACATCGAGTGACATATTCTAGGACAAGTAGAACTCCCGGAATCTACTCTGGCTGAAGAGTCCCACAACCAAAAGTTGTCTCGATCGCTGAATCTGGCTCGATGGTTGAATCTGGCGACACATTGAGGTGAGTGCGACTTGATTTTTATTGGGAACTTCCCAATTTCCTTCTCTTCTTGCAGTCGTGAAAAGATCGCATTCCACCAAACCCGGATGCTGATTGACGTGATGGGAGTCACTGGAATGGAGAGCACCTATCGGAGAACCTGCAAAAGGATCATGCACGTCCTTCATCGCAACATTTACAACCTTATGGCTGTCCAGGAGCTTGCCGGTATGATCCGCTGGACGCAAACAAAACCCGTCAATTGCTAAGCGCCACCGACGCGGACGCTCAAGGACAAGGAAGAAAGGCTCGACCAACTGATCGTCAACGCGCGAAATCTCCAGCTGAGCAAAGTAAATACGAAGGCCATAGCAGCAGGGGTGGCGGCCGCAGCCACAGAATGTGAGGCTGATGCTGCACGACAGATCGACCAGTACGGAAGGCGCCACCAAGGCGGTGAAAGAGAGGGTCAAGGAGGAGTAGAATCGGTCACAACCGATCGAACTACGGAACCGGCGAATTTTAGTTCGTCGTCTGAGCAAAGTACCAAAGAAGAACAAAAGACGACAACAGAGAAAACTATCAGTATGTTGGGCAAATACCTACAAGGGACCATCCACAAATCACGTGAACACATTTTTGTAATCTTTTTTGTATGGAGCGTGTACAATCGCCAATCACCACCCTTCCCCCCTCCCCCTTAGGTGTCCACGTGGTTTATGGATGGTCCCCAATTTCAATAAAGAATTTGATCGTAGCAATTTCTCATCCATTTCAGGCCGACGATCTGGTCAGAATGTGTAACAGTGCGGGAAGCCAGGTTCTGCAGGAAGAAAATACTCAATGCCAACACACTACCGTTCTAGAAACACTCCCGCTTTTGCGCCGGTGTGGACCCGTTTGCCACACTGCGGAAGAGGCCTGACTAGTTCTTCTAGGGCAGGTTGTGGAACAATCGCAAATGTACAACGGCAAAGAGACCTAAAAATCTACAACACAATCGAAAGCCAAATGGCAGTCAACAATGCAACGTATAGACAAATGGTTATTGGGCAATGAACACATTTTTTATTGCTCTGGCAAAATACATCAGATACGACTTGGGGAGCTTAATCCAGCTGATCTGACCCGATTTGTGTAGCTTGTCGTTCATCTCGCTACCGCTCGTGCTGTTGATGTTCACGTAGCCGCTCGATGCTCCTATAGAAACGCGGATGCGTACGCCGTCTTGTTCTTCAGATGACTACGTGTAGGATGAGGAGATGATCACGTTGCCAGGAGCAGCTCTGCGCTTCTCAACGGCCTTCGGTGGCGAGCGGATGATTTCGATCACCGCCTAGATGTTGGTGACGAGCTCGGTTGGTCCCGCAGGTGAAAACGTGGCCAGAAGCGTCCGAACGCTTCGCGACGGCCGTCACAAATGAAGAGTGTTCATCGACCGCCACGTGGTCGTTGAGGCGATCGCGGCTTGTCCCGTGTGTCGATGTTGAAGACCCACGAGAACGGAGTGTCTGAGAGTTTTTCAAAGGCCCTTGCTGCTTGTCGATCGTGGTTGTTGTTCGTCCCCCACGTGGTCGTAGCTGGCGTGAGCCACAAGGTAGATTGTCGCAAGGTAATACACCTGATTGGTTCCAGCAGAATGTTGATGGCACAGCGGAGTTCTGGTCACACGATAAAATGGCGTACACGTGTAAGTCGAGTTTGAGATAGATGGATGATGTTAGATTAATCGTACCGTAATCGTAATCGTGACGATCGCGATCGCTGCTTGCGAGTAGCGGTTCCCCAAGATTTCACAGCCGCTGGTGGTTTCCTTTTGCTCGGGGTTTTGACACGCTTCTACGGGGTGAAAACTACCAGACGTGAAGTACGTACATCTGTGGAGTGACCGTAAATTACTTTTCTCGGGCAGGCGACCATCCTAAGCTGAATTTCCCTGCAGGCGCCCTTAGCTCGAAAATCGTGGCTGTGGTTTCCTACGGGCTTGTCGACGTTCTCGCATACACCACGTGGTCGGTGACCAGGTGCTGTCCGACACTCCGGATGATCACGTGCTTCGGTAACTAATATTGATAAATATAATTGAAAGAAAATAATCCCTCAGGGTAATCAACGATCGGAGATATCTACCGTAATCTTGTCGGAATTCTGACCACCCTTGGCATCACAGGCCCAAACGAGTGCCTGTCTGCTATGGTATCCAAAATCTAATGGGCACATAATTGGCCAAATTAACTGTAACTTCTGCCACAGCGAGACATCGATGATGACCATCATCAATACTTCGCCAAAGTCACCTGTATCACGACCGTTTATCTTCACACTACTCCGTACCACCCTCAATCAAATGGGGATTTCGATACCTACAAGGACCTTTCAATCTTGTTGAAACCAACAATCACGCTGAAGAACGTGTGCTTTCCATCGTTCGCAACGACGGGTCAGGAGAATCTTCACGTTAGTGCAGGGGTGCTCAAAGTTTCTGAATGGCGGGCCAAATTTCTAACTCACATGATCGTGCGGGCCAAATGTGAAAAATGTTTATTTGAAAAATTGTTTCTTTGAACAATTAAATTACGTTTTTACAATCTATGACACTGAAAATTACATTTCTCTAATTAGTTTGCTATACGTCTTAACAACTATCGTGGCCTCCGACACTTAACTGTTTTTTTTTGTTTGAAACAAATCAAAATTTCACATTTTTCTGTAGAGAGCACCAAAAGGACGTGCAGATGAACAATTCAAAATATTTTTGAATATGAAAATTTGTTAATTGATCGAGAATCGATCAAAATACGGCTTTACTCTTGGCGTTTAGGACCTTTTGAACTAACCCGAGATTCATCAGCTAAAGTACATGTATTTTTCAATATTTTTGAGAACAAAAAATGATATTTTTAGGCAGGTTTGTTAAAAAAAAGCTTCGAATTAATTGGCGAAAATATTCTAAGTGCAAAATAATTTTGAGGCCCAGCCTCTAAGAGATTGGTGCGTTTAAACTTTTAAATTGTTATGGAATACCTGTTTTTACTATTTTTACATTTTCCTACTTTAGTCAAATTTGAATGTTTTATAACTCATTCCCAAAAATCTTTGATTAAAATTTTGACGAAATAACCGCACGGAAAAAAATCAATTCTCAAAATCGTGAATTAAATTCACGAATGCAGGAACCACGAAGGAATATATTCACGTTTATAGTGCAAATGCACCATACTCATGAATAAATTCCTTCATGGTTCACACATCCGTGAACTTAATTCACGATTATGAGAATCGATTTTTTCTGTGCATTTTCAATCACATTCAAACTTTTAGGTCAATGCATGTGAAAAGCTTAAACTAAACCTAAATTTATAAGAATTTTAAAATCAATTTACAGATGGGTCAAAAGGCCATTTAACATGATCTTTCAAAATGGATCCGCGGGCCACAAAAAATCATCTCGCGGGCCACGTTTGGCCCGCGGGCCATACTTTGGTCACCCCTGCGTTAGTGCCTATGACAATCATCGATCCGGGAAAGTGGACGCATACTTATCGCCCGAAGGAAGTTTTCCCTTGGAAATGTGCGTTTCGTCATCCAAGACCAAAGTCAACACTGCAATAGAGAAAACATGGGCGCATCAAGGCCGGGAGCAACGTTGGCCCAGGCGAGTGGCTAATTTCCAAGATGTTCGGGAAGAAATAACTGTATCGGATCTGTATCAGAATTAAAACTAAAGTGGGAGGGGAGAGGGAAGGTTAGGGACGGGGGGAAGAGGGAAAGGAAATGTTTAATTGACTTAATCGACGCCCTTTTACGTTAGTGCTGATCTCTTGACGCGACTCGGTCGGCCATTGCCGAAAGCGAGTTGAACGATCTACTTGATCTACTTCCAGACACAGATGTGTCGCAGACTGATCAACACGCGGGTGTGAACTTTTCCTGTTCCAGCTTGAACACCTGGATCTTCAGGTGAGCAAAGGGCCAAGGCATGTAATTAGGACTCGTCCAACACTCCGCGATACCCAGGAACAGAGATTCTCCTCCTTCGTAGGTAAGCAGCCCACGGGCCACCCTGAAACTTCAAGTCAGACCTCAGCTTTATAGATTCCAGAAAAGAGTTCCTCCAAAAAACCAACGGCAGGAACCTGTCTAGCAAAGAAAAGCCTAGGATTGAATTTCTCGTTACTTTTAATACGGGCTGGACTGAAAGCTGTATTACCATTTAGCTGATTGCTGTTTGGAAAAGATCGCCTCAGTTCCGTCACGTTATCTAGGGACACTCAAAAATGAATTCTGTAAAATAAACCTATTCTAAACAAATCGAACTTATGAAGATTTAATTTCAAATACCTGCCATCCTGCCCAAATCCGGGAGCGAAAACTGTCCAAAAAAGCCCGGTCCTAACCGAAAAGAAAACCCAACAACCGACCGTAAAAATGAAAATAAATGACAACACTAAAATAATCACAGATTGCTATGATCTGTCAAAATAGTTAAAACCGTTATAACCTCTCGTGCCCGTGCGAACGGGTTGGTTTTAACTCGGTTATAACTTAAAACCATTTCGTTAAAACCGGCTATAACTCGCCCGTGCGAACGGGGTATAAGTTAATCCGTATGTGCATCCATATTTACGTGCATACACCATTCCTCTATGAATTTTATTTCAGTGTTCACAGCGTTCACAGCTGTCATCGCAAACGCGCGCACTGTTTACAAACAACAAAAAAAAATCAATCTGTCTCTATTACATTTTCCGGCCGGGCGATTCGCTGGCGCTCTATTATCATCCGGCAGTTTCATGGGCCAGCAGCTTCATCGTGGTAAATCAGGATTTTCCATTGTTTTGTTGTGCGTGTTTGGACCAGCAATCGAGATGGTGGTAACCCAGGAGGACAAGTCGATCGAGCTGCTGGACGTGGACCCTCAGGAGACGGAGGACGACGGGGCGGTGGTGGTGCTGGCCTGGTTGATCCAGAGAAACTCAAGCCGGGCGATTTGGTGGGCGTAAACAGGACTCGTACCTCATCCTGGAGACACTTCCGGCCGACCGAGCAGTATTCGGACATTGGCGGGTTGGACAGGCAAATCCAGAAATTGATTGAGGCCGTCGTGCTGCCGACGACGCAAAAGGACAAGTTCAAGAACCTGAGAATTCATCCACCGAAGTCGACCTACCTGAAGCTGGCCGGCCAGTAGCTGGTGCAGATGTTCATCGGAGACGGTGCCAAGCTCGTTTGGGAGGCGTCCGCACTGACCAAGGAAAAGTCGCCGGTGGTTTAATTTCTTTTTATTTGTGAAATCAGTTTTTTTTGTGTTGTTAGATATGATGAAAAAAAGGTGCAGTGGTAATGCTACAGGCATAACCATCATGACGAAGAACTTCGGACACAAAAGTTAATGATTTTTTTTTATAGTTTTATTATTTGCGTTTCTTGGCCACAAAATCAATCACGAAACGGTTATTTCTTAAGATCTATTTATTTCTGCTCTAAGATCTTATGGTATTTCTGCTCTAAGATCTTATGGTATTTTGACGTTGGATAACGTCTAAAGTTTTGAAACGCTTCACAGCTAATCGTAATGTCAAAATTTCGTGGCAGTTGATTTGAAATCATTTCATCAATTAAACTTTTGGCATTGAACAATTTTTTAGAAATATTTTGAAATAATAAAAAGCCATTATCAGGACTTCAATTCATTACAGAGAGCCAGTCTGAACCATGTGTTAAATATTTTCTTTGCGTCACAACAAATTTGAATCACATTAAACGATTTATTCCCACACATTACAAGACTTTTTTCTCGTTTTGACGTTTCTACGGCGTTCTCTCTGCCTTCCTACGGCATTCGCCACCTAGATATCTTCGTTCCACGAAATCCCAAAACGAAAATCTATTTCATTCGCGTACTCTGCGGAGAAGCATCGCGGCGAAGGGGCAGACCGAACCTGGAAGGGTTCAATGTTGTTCGCGATGGGGAAATGTTTTGGCAAGGCTCTTGCCAGCCATCGGCGACAGCCAAGTAAATTTCAACAGCAAGCATTAAAAAGCCCTTTTTAGGGCTCAAATTGATTACGAAAAAGTTATTCTCAATTTCAATAATTTCGCAATTATCGATTTATTACCCCCAGCGATTTATTACTCATATTGCCAAAAAGTTCAAGATGGTATGTCAGAGACATAACCGAAAGACCTAGGACCAAACATTTTGAATGAGTTTTTGGATTGCTAGTGAAATCTGGGATAAGATTATTGTATTTTGTTTCATAGATTTGTCGGCAAAATTGTCCTAAATGTTCCCCCAAGGTGAACTTTCCATGAGGGCACCGGCAACTCCAGGTTGTGGCCACTACTGTCGAAATGGCCATTTGCAGGTTCAATATCAAAACAATGAATTTTGATACCCATATTGCAACAACCCGTATGTTTCGGTTAATGTTACCCTGGGCCCAAGAGGAACCTGCTTTGAGGGCACCGGCCACTCCAGGTTGTGGCCACTACTGTCGAAATGTCAATTTTAGTTCAGTATCAAAAACCATAAATTTTGATACCCATATTGCCAAAACTCGTATGGTTCTGTAAATGTCCCCCCAGGCCCCGGGGGAACCTGCTTTGAGATCACCGGCCACTCCAGGTTTTGGCCACCACTGTCGAAATGGTAATTTTCATGTTCAGTATCAAAAACCATAAATTTTGATACCCATATTGCCAAAACTCGTATGGTTCTGTAAAAGGCCCTCCGGGCCCCGGGGGAACCTTCTTTGAGGGCACCGGCCACTCCAGGTTTTAGCCACCACTGCCGAAATGGCCATTATCATGTTCAGTATCAAAAACCATGAATTTTGATACCCATATTGCCACAACTCATATGGTTCTGTAAATGTCCCCCCAGGCCCCGGGGGAACCTGCTTTGAGATCACCGGCCACTCCAGGTTTTGGCCACCACTGTCGAAATGGCCATTTTCATGTTCAGTATCAAAAACCATAAATTTTGATACCCATATTGCCAAAACTCGTATGGTTCTGTAAAAGGCCCTCCGGGCCCCGGGGGAACCTTCTTCGAGGGCACCGGCCACTCCAGGTTTTGGCCACCACTGTCGAAATGGCCATTTTCATGTTCAGTATCAAAAACCATGAATTTTGATACCCATATTGTCAAAACTCGTATGGTTCTGTAAATGTCCCCCCAGGCCCCGGGGGAACCTTCTTTGAGGGCACCGGCCACTCCAGGTTTTGGCCACCACTGGCGTAAACAAAATCTTTGAACGAATTGGGGGAAGCTTCCTGACTGACCCGGCTGTGCATCCGGGGCCGTGACCAATTACACGAGCTCGTAGTAGATTCGTTGTACTAACCCATACAACAGGGCTACAACAATTTTCACACAGTCTACTAGGTTAAACGATTTTACTCCACTGCCTAAAAGTTGCCTCCGCTGGCGGTTTTGCTCGTCCCCGGGTGTATCTGTAGTTGGTCGCAGTCTTTGATGGCATTTTCAGGTGACGAATTTAGATACATCAATCGAACATCCGTGGAAGGGAAACTCGACGCATCGAACCCAATCAGCGTGGTAGAACGCATTTTTATACTTCTACTTCACTATTACTTCCCCTCTTTTCACAAGCACGCAAGATTTTTTCCTCATTTTGCCGTTCCTACTGCATTCTCTCCTGCCTTCCTACTGCATTCGCCACCAAGATTTGATCGTTCCGCGATATGCCAAAACAAAAATCTATAAATATAGGTCGATTTGTCATTTTCGCAATCATTTCACTCTCGACTTTCAACGAGGAAGGGACGACGCGTCAGCAAATGAGGAAAGGTGAAGGCGAGAAACAGACACGGTAGTCTCGAGCTGGGCCGCAGTTCCCGGTCGGACGAGTCAACCAAACCGGGAATACCTGACGGCGGAGATGCTTGAGCTGAGGATAAAGTTGAAGCGTTCAACGTCGTTTCGATGGGGCTTTTTCTGAGCCAGTGTTTTTTTAAGGCTGTTGCCAGCAATCGGCGACGGCTCCAAATTTTCGAAAAAGTTATTCTGACTTGTGCATTTTTGCAGCAGGCGATTTTTCCCTCTCCGTGCTCACACACACACACACACACACACACACACACACACACACACACACACACACACACACACACACACACAGCGCGTATGACATTCTACCACACAGAAACAGTGGTTTCATGCTAACTCTGTGGTGAAATGATTTTTATTCGATCTTTTTTTAAATTTTTAGGAACATTCTTAGAGGGAAATTTTGAAGGAACAACTCTTTCGTGAGATATTTGGTGGCCCTGAAAAGGGCCGTTTGTTTATCAAATCTTCCGCGAGGTGTAGTGCTTCATTCGGGCCGCTTCTCCGGTCAACGTTGAGGAAGATGTCCATGGCTTTGGTCTGGGTCAATCTGCATCAGCACCACGTTCCTAAGTGCTACTTGCGGCGGGGCTTTTGCTTCTTGTCCGTTACACTTGCGAAGGTGGAGGAGCTGCTCTTCTTCTTTCCCGATGGTCTGCAGTGGCGATTCGTTCCGAAGTTCCGATCCTTCGGGGTGATGGCGGCCAGATTCGTTTCGTCAACCAGCGGACGGGCCGCGGGCTTGGCCGGTTTCCTCTCTCCTTCGGAACCTTGTCCTGTGGTTTGCTTCTCCTGCGGTGCAGCGGTTGTTCTTCGTTGTTTGTCCGTTGGGCTGCCTAGGGAAATTTTCGCCTTCTGCGCCCTCTTCTGCTGCAGCTGATGTGGCCTCGACGACGATCCAAAAATTATGAGCTGAAGTGGGGCGCAGCAGGCTGAGATTTTTGGACTGCACGCGCTTACACTCACACACACACATATGTAATCGCTCGTAAATTTCGAGGTGATTCTGATAGAGTTATCTAAGCCCGCTCTCACGCACACTAGCACGCCATTTGTTTTGCTGGATTGTACAAAATTTAACCTCAATCTTTTTCGTGTACGTACACGCAATACATACGCACGTAGATAACTCTATTCCGATGCTGGATTTAATTTCATTTCCGTTTTGCGTAACCGTGCAGCAACATCACATAGGAGCAGCTACATTTTGATACCTTTATTGCCCCAACTCTTATGGTTCCGCCAATTTCAAATTTCATGTCCAGTATCAAAAACCCTGAAGTTTGATACTTATATTGCCGCAACTCGTATGGTTCCGCAAATGTCCCCTTATCGGAACATCTCCGGGGCCTCCAGGTGGTGGCCACTACTGCCAAAATGTCAAATTTCATGTCCAGTATGCGTAGATAACTCTATTCCGATGCTGGATTTAATTTCATTTCCGTTTTGCGTAACCGTGCAGCAACATCACATAGGAGCAGCTACATTTTGATACCTTTATTGCCCCAACTCTTATGGTTCCGCCAATTTCAAATTTCATGTCCAGTATCAAAATCCCTAAAGTTTGATACCCATATTGCCCCCACTCTTATGGTTCCGCAAATGTCCCCTTATCGGAACATCTCCGGGGCCTCCAGGTGGTGGCCACTACTGCCAAGCGCTTGGTGGCGCTTGCGAGAGGAACTGAGCTCCTCTCGCTTCGGTGGTAGACCACCGACTGAAGCCAGCCTTCCGATTTCCCATGGTTTTGTAGGGAAGCGGGAAGGCTAGTTCCTGAAGACGCCACCTAGTGGCGCTTGCGAGAGGAGCTGAGCTCCTCTCGCTTCGGTGGTAGACCACCGAGCACCGACTGAAGCCAGCCTTCCGATTTCCCATGGTTTTGTAGGGAAGCGGGAAGGCTAGTTCCTGAAGACGCCACCTAGTGGCGCTTGCGAGAGGAGCTGAGCTCCTCTCGCTTCGGTGGTAGACCACCGACTGAAGCCAGCCTTCAAATTTCCCGTGGTTTTGTAGGGAAGAGAGAAGGGTGGCGCTCGCGAGAAGAGCTGAGCTCCTCTCGCTTCGATGGTAGACAACCAACTAAACTAATGCTGTGGAGGGGGTGGCGTTTATATTTATATCAAAACCGTCGGCCGCGCTGCTTCTGCGATTTTCCCCTCTGCTTGGGGAAGGCGTTTCATTTTTCGGTTTCATTTCGCTTCGCGAAATTTTTGATTGCTACCCTGTATAGAGCCCTAAGACGAAGTTCTTCGTCAAAAACGATATTGACCGCCCCTCCTCTCCCTTCTCCCCCCATGTGACAACTCGTTGGGTTGCGAACAGGTGCGCGTACTTTTTCAACTTGCTATTCGGCCCCACGATGAACGTAAAGATCCGTTCCTGCTTCAACCACTTTGTTATCTCTCGATCCCAGTTTTCCACCAAACTGCTCGGAGTCACGATCAGAAGCCGCTTCACAACCGGCTGCCCGTAAGGTTCCTGATTCTTCAAGGTGTAGATCAACGCCAACGTCTACAACGTCTTCCCCAGTCCCATCTCGTTGGCCAAAATCGCTCCAAACTGTTCCGAGTCTTCGCGTTTCATTCCCAAAACCCTTCCCGCTGGTGAGGCCGCAAATGCTTAGCCACGCAGTACGAAACGCAACCCTTTGTTATACTTCCACTGATCGAACAAAGGCTCCCGCATCATCAATGGAACAAAGTCCTCCGCAATCGCTTCCTCCCCACAGTCCCAACCATCTCGACACCACAATCGGACTCCCGGCGCACATCGACTCCGCCGGCGGCCTAAACCCTCCTCTCGCCTCGAATCGAACCCTCTTCACCGGCACATCATTCTCCTTGGCCACCTCTCCATCAATCCGTTCCACCAGTTCAACCTCCTTGCTCAACCGCGAACCCTCCTCCAGCTCCTCCCCCTTCACCAACCCGGAGCTCCCAATCACCTTGCCGTCCTCGTCGCCCAACGTGACGTTCTTCCGGCCACGATGGTCAACGTTCCGTCGCCCTCCCACATTTTGTGCTTTTTGGTCGTTATTTTGCCCCAGTACACTTGCGTCGTCGTTGGTTCTGCGGGGGCTGCCGGCTTTCTGACTGCGACGGCTCGGGCTTCCAACACGCGGGCATGAATCTATGACATTTCCCCGAAACCCATATTACCGAAGGGACATTTCCCCGAATGCCACTTCCCCGAAAAGACACTTCCCCTAATAGTCATTTCCCCGAATTCCATTTTCCCATTTCCCCTAATCGTCCACATTGCCATTTTCCATATCCCGAATGAATGTCATCCTGATTTCCCTGAATGCCATTTCCCCGAACGCGGTCAAGCGAAATGCCCGGTGCCCCGGCGCGCGCGCTCCTGGGCACCAGGCATTTCCTTTGGCGCGTTAAAAAGAAAAAAAATGATGGCAATTTTTATCACATCAAACAACATATTTAAAGGTTCTTATTGGCCTTGAATGATCAACTTTCTTTTTGGCTTCATTCAGAACAGACGTAGCATTTTAGGGGGGATTCAATACAAATTCAAATACAATGAATATTGTTCCAGACCTTTTTTATACATATATTCTCAAAACAAATACTTTTTTCTTATAGACATGATAATAATAATGCAATAGAAGTTTTGTTATTTTTTATGATTCAAAAAACATACCCTGCAATTTTCGTAGTACAGAACCCCGTACACACTGATCATTTTATTCACATTGCTGGTTTGGGATTTGGCGAAAAGTATAATCAACAAAAACTTTAAATAAAATTTGAACCAGCCTTATGTACCTATTTGTCCGATTTTTGGGTTCTTTGACAAAATTCGAAAAGAGACAAAACTCCTTGCAAATTTCTCAAAAACAACAACTAATTATGCGGTTGAATACAATTAATTGTTAATTGAACAAAAAAAAATCTAGTACAGTCCAGACTTGATTATCCGAAAGCTTCGGAAAAATTTCACTTCGGATAATCGAAACTTCGGATAATCGAATCACGAAAAAAAAATTGTTATGCCTATTTTTTATTGTCGAGCGTATGTCCCCTAAACTACGTTAAAGTGATTTAGAACTTTTAAATCCAAGGCCAATGTGGCGGTGTTGAAATATTGAAAAAAAAAGCATTTTATTATTTAATAGGCAATCAACTATTCAAATTTGACTAAAATGGGGTTGCAGAACTCAAATTCGATGTTTAAAACAAGAAAAAGAAGAAAAAAAACGAAAACAAAATTTTGTTTTTGATTCGATTATTCAAAGTCCCATACAAACCCTTCGGATAATCGAACTTCGGATAATCGAAACTTCGGATAATCGAGTCTGGACTGTAATTGGGTCCTAAAATTAAGCTTAAATTTGTTGTGGTTTGGTTGAGCGTTTTAGCAGAATGCATTACTATGAATACAAAGAGACGAGTTGTTCCTTTTAATTCCGCTATAATTTGTGATATTATTGTTGGCTTATATTTCTAAGTACAATGACCCTTTGAACGACCGCAAAGGATTTAAAATGGATTTTTAATTCAATTTTTAAAAAAACACTTCACGGCCCTTCTTGGCATAAAAGCTTCTACTTGACAGCTCGTTCCAAGGGGACCATAGTTGATCCATCGAAAAAATGTTGTCTTGTCAATAACTTTTTATTTGCATAAAAATGAAAAAAAAAAAGTTATCAGAAATGGTTTTTAATTTTGTTTTTTATCGTTGTTCATAAAAATTGACAAAGAGCTTTACTACCCAATTTACAACATTTAATCAACAGCATACCCAAAAAGCTGTTTGTTCGGTAAAATTGAGAAAGAAAATAACTGTTAGTCATGGAAAAGGCTTTAGCGAAAATAATATTTAGGGGATATGAAAATTTAAATTTAAATAAACGGCAATTGGCGTAAGTGTCACTTCGGGGAAATGGCATTCGGGAAAATGGCCGATTAGGGGAAATGATATTCGGGGATATAGCCGATTAGGGGAAATGATATTCGGGGAAATGGCATTCGGGGATGTAGCTGATTAGGGGAAGTGGTATTCGGGGATGTGGCCATTTAGGGGAAATGATTTTCGGGGAAATGGCATTCGGGGAAATGTCATTCGGGGAAATGAGCTAGACCCGCGGGCATGGTTCTCCGAGCTGGTGAGCAGCTCCAGCATGCCCGGGTCCGGTTGGGCTTGCGGTAACGGCTGCGGTCGGATTGTGATGTGTAGAGAATAAGACCAGGATAATAATTTGCAAAAAAAGAACTTAAATAAATAAATTATTTTATGGAAAGTAAGACGAAGAAATGAATTAAGACCGTTTCAAATGTTAAAGTCGAAAATCGATTGTGCTTGGTTTGCTGAAAAGCAACGACGACGCACATAAAGCGAGAGCACCATCGTGTGCCAAGAAATTGGTCAGCAACGTGTACACACGCTGTATGAGTGTGAGTGCTTCGTCTAGGTTGGGTCTGCTGCGCAACGTAAAGCTTTGCTAAATAAAAGAGAGAGAAATTAGAGAGAGAGATAACGAACGAATGCGGCGATAGAGCTATCTAAGCCCGATCTCACACACACTAGCACACCATTTGTTTTGCTGGCTGGTACAAAATTTAACCTCAATCTTTTTCGTGTACGTACACGCAATACATGCGCACGTAGATAACTCTATGGCTGAAAAGCTTTCGAACGTCGTGTCAGAATCGCGCGGCGCGGGAGAAATGAAATGAAAGAGTCGTAAGTGTGAGTGCGCTCTTTGCATGATCGTGGAGAGTGGCTTTTGTCGGGAAGGTCTTCAGTCTTGTTTGCAAAGTTGTAGCGAACGGTCGTTTGACGACATTTTTTAAGTTTTGGCCGTGAGTTTACCACATGATGGTGGTGGAAGTTCGGCCGGCAGGGACCGCTTCATCGACGGTCCTGCCGTCATCGTTTCTGGTCCCGCTGTCCCAATCTTCGTAGGGCACCGGAAATCCTGAAGGTGACAAAATATACCTCAAGATTGGAGCGGTGACAGTTTGTAAATGAAGGAAACAAACAAGTGACAGTTCTGAACTGTCACTATCCACACTGAGCAAAATTGAATTCCGAATATCGTGCAGATAAATAATATTTACGCTTGTATTTACGATATTTACGAAATATTTACGGAAGTAGATCCAATGCGCTACGGATCAACCATGTGCCCAACCCCGTGGGCAAGCCACTTTACTCAAAGTAATGAGCAACATTGTGTTAAAAAATGGTGTATTTTCACTTTTTATCCATTACAGATTTACAAAATAAACAACATACATCAAACAAACAAAGTCTGGAAGAAATATAAAATTATTATTTTTTTCAAATTGCTACCCAAAATATCTGGCAATGCCAGATTTATCTGGCAACCTGGCATCCCTGGCTGTCAGGCCAGCTGACAGCTTGGAACCTGCAGGTTGGCTGCGGTTGTATTGGTTTTAATCGTCTGTGTTCCCAGCCACAGCATTTAGTTTTCGTCAAATCTTGCAATTATTGAAAACTAATAATTGCAAAACAACTAAACTAGTGTAAATTGCATTTTAAAACACTTTTTCCATGCAAATGTTGAAACTATGGCTTGTTATTTCAATAACGCGCAGCGGAAAATCACAGCAGTTTCCCGATCCCACTCGGAAAATAATCTGGTAAATTTGAGTGACTGGCGTAAGCGGACGCAGTTCAGACACAATTGGGTCCTAAAATGAAGCTTAGATTGCTGATGTTATTGTTTACAGCGATAAAGCTTATTTTTATGAGTACAATGACCCTTTGTACGACCACAAAGAGTTTAAAATGGATTTTTAAATCAATTTTGAAAAATTAACCTCGCGGTCCTTCGTGACAGAAAAGCTCCTACTTGATAGCTCGTTCGAAGATAGATCAATTGGGTCCGAAAATGAAGCTTAGATTGCTGATATTATTGTTTACAGCGAAAAAGCTTATTTTTCTGAGCACAATGACCCTTTGTATGACCCCAAAGAGTTTAAAATGGATTTTTAAATCAATTTTGAAAAATTAAACTCGTGGTCCTTCTTGACAGAAAAGCTCCTACTTGACAGCTCGTTCCAAGGGGACCATAGTTGATCCATCGAAAAAAATGTTGTCTTGTCAAAAAAAAAAATGCATTAAAATGAAAAAAAGGATTAGAAATGGTTTTTAATCGTGTTTTTTACCGTTGTACATGAAAATTGACATAGGGCTTTAGTACCCAATTACAGATCTGATTGTTTTTCAAAATATCCAATTGGGTCCTAAAATGAAGCTTAAATTGCTGATATTATTGTTCACAGCGATAAAGCTTATTTTTCTGAGTACAATGACCCTTTGTACGACCATAAAGAGCTTAAAATGGATTTTTAAATCAATTTTGAAAAATTAACCTCGCGGTCCTTCTTGACAGAAAAGCTCCTACTTGACAGGTCGTTCCAAGGGGACCATAGTTGATCCATCGAAAAAATGTTGTCTTGTCAAAAAAAAAATTGCATTAAAATGAAAAAAAAAGTGATCAGAAATGGTTTTTAATCGTGTTTTTTACCGTTGTACATAAAAATTGGCATAGGGCTTTAGTACCCAATTCAATTCGAATCGTTTACGTACATATTCCGTTTCAAACGCAACAATCGGTACGGTTGTTGCGTTTGAAACGGAATTTGTAAACGATTCGAATTGGTACTAAAGTCCTATGTCAATTTTATGTACAACGGTAAACACATTAAACTCATTTTTCATTTTAATTCAATTTTTTAAAGACAACATTTTTTCGATAGATCAACTATGGTCCCCGAGGCTGGCTTGTTGAAAGGACCGCGAGGTTAATTTTTCAAAATTGATTTAAAAATCCATTTTAAACTCTTTGTGCTCGTACAAAGGGTCATTGTACTCAGAAAAATAAGCTTTATCGCTGTAAACAATAATATCAGGAATCTAAGCTTCATTTTAGGACCCAATTGAAATCCGTTTCAGAACTCCGATCGAGTTGACTGGGATCTTGTTTGTGTACTAAAAAGTATTTTTTTAGAACTTAAGATTACACGCTTCACTGGAACTAGAAAAGCCAATTCCAAATTTAAACTTAACTGAATTAAGCGATCTACTCATTTTTGGGTACTAATGAAGCTAGGAGAGCGGTATCGAGCTGTAAAATCTGCAACATTGAGTTAAACTTTCTGTGAAGTTGCTGTGAAGTTTTTCATGGCACTTCAAAAAGTTGAACTCCATGTTGCACGCACACACTCCCACTTTTAATTTCTCGATAGAGCTTTATAGAGTTATCTACGTGCGCATGTATTGCGTGTACGTATACGAAAAAGATTGAGGTTAAATTTTGTACCCGCCAGCAAAACAAATGGCGTGCTAGTGTGCGTGAGATCGGGCTTAGATAACTCTATGACGTTTCGCGTACGCACACTAGCGCACCACTTTTTTTCGTGTACGTATACATAATTATTCTTCAATTTAAAAAAAATGCCACCATCGATAATAAATTCCGATGGGCAACATTGATTCAACTGAAAACCGAAAAAAGGTTGTATCTAGTTCAATCAGTAGGGAACGGTAAGAATGCAATATGTGTTCACATTTATTCTGTAAAATATATTTCATTTCATAAAGTTTCAATTATATAATCATTCAACGTTTTATTTCGGAATGTCGACGAATTGCTGTTTATTTGAAAAAAAAAAGATTTTTACAACGTTACCAGCAAAATCAGCAAGTTTTCAATTTAAAATCCTCTGCTACGAAGCAAAAGCGTCAGAATCACTGCGACGGCGAAAGCGCGTGAACGGCTGTGGCCAGCTTCACGTTTCCTCGCTTGATCACGTGCGGAATCTTTTTGGGAACCATGCTGAAATTAAAATTTGAATTCATGATTAAAACCTGCATACAATCATTTTACGGGGAGGTCATACTTGATACAATCGATGATCGGGCAAACCGACAGGCACAGATTGCACCCGGTGCAGTCGTCGTTCACATGCGGCAAATGGGTTACCGGGTCAAACTCGATCGCTTGATAACCCGAGTCAGCACACGTCATGTAGCATTTGCCACAGTTGATGCAAAGGTCCTGAAAGGAATTTGAGGTTAATGTAGGGAACGATAGCTCGAATGTTAAGGAAACTTACATCGTCGATCAGCGCGACCACTTGCTTTTTGTTGTCGAGGTTTTTGTACGATCCGATCTTGGGCAGAGCTGCTCCCAGGACGTCCTTGATTTTAGGTGGCGTTTTGATTGAAGAGGTGACTTCGACGTCGGTTTTCTCTTCGGCACTTGGATCCCAAAGGGGTCCTTTCTCAAGACGCAACTTGTGCAACTTTTCCTCACGCTTCTTCTTGTAATCTCCAAAGTTTAACAGAGGTTTGCCATCGTCATCTCGAATTGGTGCTACGGGTTTGCCCTTCTGTAGCTTTTGGGTTGGCGGAGACTGCCCGTCCCAGGGGAGGCTTTCCGAGGGTGGGTTTGCCTTCAAGAACAGTAGCGTCTTGAGTCCGATGATGTAGTCTTCGATGACGGTGAAGTCTTGGTTCTGGACCGAGGAGCAAATCTGCAGAATCGGAGCGCCACACTGGATGAACTGTAGGGCAACATCGGCAGAGTCGATGCCTCCGATACCGCAAATCGGGAATCCCGGCAGCTTGTTACCGATCAGCGAAACGGCGCGCAAAGCTTGCGGACGGGTAGCGTTTCCGGAGACTCCTCCGTAGGTGGTGCGCTTGTCGATACCCACTGCTGGCCAGGGGCTAGCGTCTGCCTTGAGCGACATCAAGCCCTGCACGGTATTGATAGCAGAGACTCCGTCGGCATTGCCTCGTTGAGCTGCCTGGGCAATCGAAACAATGTCGGTAATGTTGGGCGTCAGCTTCACGAAGAATGGGATCTTGACGGCAGCCCGAACCCACAACGAGATGTTGTACACCAGCTTAGGATCTTGACCGCAAGCCAGACCCATTCCAGATTCACCCATTCCATGCGGGCAAGACAGGTTCAACTCAAGCATGTCGGCTCCAGCTGCCTCCGCGCGCTTCGCCAGCTCGGTCCAATCGTCTTCGTTGTACGTGCACATAATACTTGCGATCACCACCTTGCCCGGGAAGTCCCGTTTCAGCTCCGTAATACCGGTCAACCAGTAGTTGCAACATTTCTCCGAAATCAGCTCAATATTGAGGAAGGCACCCTGCTGGGGACCGTAATTGTGTCCGGAGGTAACTCCTCGCACGATACGCGGACTCACGTTCGTTACCATGTCCTTGTCCAGCGCGAACGTCTTCGTAACGGCAAATCCCCAACCCTGCTCGAAAGCACGCCGAATCATGGCGGTAGCCGTCGTCGGCGGAGCGGATGCCAGCCCGAACGGGTTCTCGAACCGCACCCCGCAAACCTCAACCGACAGGTCGACGTTGTCGATTTCGGTGTAGAACAGCGGGAGCTGGGGCACCGCATCGAACGACAAGCCTTGCAGGTAGCAGTGCATGTACCAAGCGGCCGTCTTGCCGTCGTTAACCGATTCGACCGTGGTTTCGGCTGCGCCAGCCAAATCTCCACCGCAGAACACAGTTGGCAGTTGAGTTTGCTGGGTCTTGGAATCCACCTGCGGCAGATTCCAGCGATTCAGTGGAACGGGGCTCAGAGCTTTGATAACATCTTCATCGCTCAGCCCAGACCCGAAAGCGGAAATGACGTAGTTTGCCTTGAGTCGCGTGGTTTGGTCATCCTCAACCCAGTTGCCGGTATCGTCTTGCTCGGTACGGATGAACTCAACGGCAGATATCTAGAACGTACAGAATAAAGGTCAGTCGTCGGTTATGCAGGCCCTCTCCCAACTAACAAATCTACCTTGCCATCCTTCACGATGACCTGCTTCGGCGACATGAACGGGATAAACTCGCAGCGCTCTTCGCGGGCCAGCTCGACCTCCTCGGGAACGGCACGGATGTTGTTGTTGCCCTTGCGGAACACCACAAAGACGCGGCGTGCTCCGCAGCGTAGCGCAGAGGTTGCACAATCGAAGGCGGTGTCTCCAGCTCCGAGCACGATCACGTTTCCGCTCAGCGTGGGAAGTCTGGAGGCGGCCGCTTTGCACAGGCACAGTCCGGGCTTGCTGCCGTCCGATACCATCGGCAGGAAGTCCTTCGAGGTGTAGAATCCTTGGTCTTGCGTTAGGCCAACGAACACCTTATCGATCTTGGGCTGCGGCAGACCGATGCCAAGGAAGACGGCGTCGTTGCCGGCATCCAGCAGACCCTGGACGGTGATGTCCTTGGTGGACAGTGCACGACCCGTTTCGAACTTGACGCCCAAATCTTTGACGAGTTGTATTTCGAAGTTGACCACGTCGTACGGCAAGCGGTACTGCGGGATCTCCGCCGAGCTCAGCCCTCCCAGGTAGTCACGCTTCTCGTAGATCGTAATGTCCTTGTATCCCAATCGTCCCAGGAACGTGGCACAAGACAGCGAAGCTGGACCACCTCCGAGCAGCGAAATCTTCTTGTTCGGGAACTTCAGCGGAGCCACGTTGGGCGGCACGATCTGGTGCAGTCCCATGCGCTTGAACGTCTCGGTAGCGAACTGCTGCAGACCTCCGATGTTGATGGCACCTTCCTCCGCAGCCTGCAGGTTGCATCCGCCGACGCAAAGATCACTCGTCGGACACACCATACCGCAGGTCAACCCCAGCGGATTGTCCGAGAAGATGGCCTTGGCCGCGCCGTAGTAGTTCTTGTTGGAAATGCTCGTGATGAAGCTCTTGATGTCCAGCTGCGTCGGGCAGGACTTCTGGCAGGGGGCGTCCGCGCACTTGAGACAGCGTGTCGCTTCCCGCAGGGCGGCCCGCTCCGACAGCGTCGTATGCTTGATGTCCGAGAAGTCATTCGTGAGCGGGGTGCAGCTGGTGCAGGAGCGGTCGGTGTTGCGCTTCCAGTGCTTCTTGACCGACTTGGTCACGACGGTCGGCACCAGCGAGCCGTGGGTCTTGACGCGCGGGTTGAGCGCTAGGAGGCTCTGGAAAAGGGGTGGAGAGCGGGTTTGTTACGGTAATAGCTTATCAGGTATCACTTGAAACACATGCAATTGGGACAGCAGTTTTAACAGTTAGCACATGAACTCTAGAACAGACTCAGACCATTGTACATCCATTTATTTAATTGATTGTGTTATTCAGACTGTGTGAGATGACGGTGCAACGCAAGCTTATCAGTTGCAATGAACTCTGAAGAATTCAAGGTATGAATTGATTGTTTGATGTGTGAGGGTTATACACGGAAAAGGAAAAGAAAAGCCGAAGTTTTAAGTTACATCATTACGCACTCCAGCAGAGGCCGTAATTATTGGTGCGCGAAAGCAGCATTCAAACAATTTCGGTCAAAAAAAGTAAGGTCCATAAACTGATAACGGGTGTTATCAACGGGTGTGTTTTCATGTAAACAGCTGAGGTTGACAGCGTACAAAGAAGCGCAAAGATTGTAAAGTTTTGTTGATTTCGCTAAATTTTTGGTTCCATTTTGGGACAGGCAGCGCGAAGATACGCAAAGGTCAACAGCAATTCAACACGAGTTGATTGTTTTCTTGCACTGGTAGCGTGGCGTGATTATTTTAATGATTGACGACATGTCGGAAATTTTAGGTCACAGAAAAACAGTAATTCCCCACGAAAACAGCATGATTCGAAAAAAAGTCCTCCGATCAGGCTCAACATTTTTCTGGGGGTTTCTCGCTCGAAATAATTAGACCCGTATTTTTTGTTAGGGTGACCAACGCCGTGTTAGGGTGGTCCGAAAATTGCCATTTTCGTCGATTTTTGCAAAAACCAAATTTTTCCAAAAATCATAACTCCGCGCCATTTCAACCGATTTTAGAGCTCTGTCTTAAACACAAACGAAAGGGTATTAGACAGGCTTTTAAGAAAAAATAGTTAAAAGTTTCAAATATCATTTGAAACATTTGAAAAAGTCAAATGAAAACTTAAAATGCTCATTTGATGGATTCGAGACCAAATAGCCTACGTCTGAAAATCTTTTTATGAAATTTCTCGGAAAATTTTACATTACATATCAAAAATTGGTGAAGATATCTTTTCAATATTCCGAGATACGACTTTTTGAAAATAAAAACTAGGTTCTTCGACGCGCCGCGCGCAAAAACGGAGAAAATGGCGAAAACAGCAAAAAACGACTTTTTTCACTAAAACTGCGATAACTTTAAAATTTCAGCGATAACCTATACATGTTATGGTACCAAAAGTAGCGTATTTTAATTACGAAAATTATGGTACGGTAATAGGCTGAAATTTTCAAGTTATCGCAGTTTTAGTGAAAAAAGTAGATTTTTTGCCGTTTCCTTCATTTTCCCTTTTTTTTACGCGCGGTGCGTCGAAAAACCCAGCTTTTATTTTCAAAAAATCGTATCTCGGAATATTGAAAACATAACTTCAAATTTTTTTGCAAGACAGTAAAAATTGGTTGAAATGATGCGGAGTTATGATTTTTTGAAAAATGTGTCTTTGGCAAAAATCGATGAAAATGGTAATTTTTCGGACCATTTTTCGGCGTAGGTTACCCTAATGGCCAAACAAAAAATACGGGTCTAATTATTTCGGCCGGGGGACCCCCAGAAACATTTTGAGCCCGATCGGAGAACTTTTTTTCGAATCATGCTGTTTTCGTGGGGAATTGCTGAATAATTATATTTTTAATTTTAAATAAAGCAAAGAGTAAAGAGTAAAGAGTAAAGAGTAAAGAGTAAAGAGTAAAGAGTAAAGAGTAAAGAGTAAAGAGTAAAGAGTAAAGTAAAGAGTAAAGAGTAAGAGTAAAGAGTAAAGTAAAGAGTAAAGAAAGTAAAGAGTAAAGAGTAAAGAGTAAAGAGTAAAGAGTAAAGAGTAAAGAGTAAAGTGAAGTAAAGAGTAAAGAGTAAAGAGTAAAATGAGTAAAGAGTAAAGGTAAAAGTAGTAAAGTAAAAGTAAAGTAAAGTAAAGTAAAAGTAAAGAGTAAAGAGTAAAGTAAAGTAAAAGTAAAGGTAAAGTAAAGAGTAAAGAGTAAAAGTAAAGTAAAGAGTAAAAGTAAAGAGTAAAGAGTAAAGAGTAAAGAGTAAAGTAAAAAGTAAAGAGTAAAGTAAAGAGTAAAGGTAAAGAGTAAAGAGAAATTAAGGTAAAGAGTAAAGAGTAAAGAGTAAAGAGTAAAGAGTAAAGAGTAAAGTAAAGTAAAGAGTAAAGAGTAAAGAGTAAAGTAAAGTAAAGAGTAAAGAGTAAAGTAAAGTAAAGAGTAAAGTAAAGAGTAAAGAGTAAAGAGTAAAGAGTAAAGAGTAAAGTAAAGAGTAAAGAAAGTAAAGAGTAAGAGTAAAGAGTAAAGAGTAAAGTAAAGAGTAAAGAGTAAAGAGTAAAGAGTAAAGAGTAAAGAGTAAAGTAAAAGTAAAGAGTAAAGAGTAAAGAGTAAAGAGTAAAGTAAAGTAAAGAGTAAAGAGTAAAGATTAAAGAGTAAAAGTAAAGTAAAGTAAAGAGAAAGATTAGAGTATCTCAATAATTACCTCAATATCCGGCAGATCCTTGCTGGTCAAAACACTAGCACAACTCATGCTGAAATGTTTTGTCTATTCAAATGGGATGTTTACAAAATATTCGCTCGAACTGTGCGCCTCTTACTGTTCGTCCATAAAATGTGCGGCGTGGGTGTTGTCCGCGACCGCAATCAAAATATCGCCTGATAAATTGAAAAATGATATGCACCTGTAAATAAAACAAGAACAAAATAAATATCACCACCAGGGGGAGAGCGGGAGGTTCATTCACTTGGCAACAGCCCCCAGCGACCGAGGGAGGCATCGTTTTGATAAGAAGCTCGCGATTCGTTCGTAATGCTAATTTTTATGTCACTCCATCGTTTTTTTTGCGCATTTTCAGGTGTTTCCACCAGAAAGATGTTCATAAAGTTCGATAACACGAGCGAACAAAAAATAATAAAAAAAATCTGTTCGAAGGGGAGGACCAATTTGGCAGTTAGACGACAAAGATTGAAGTCATTGAATTTGAGCGTTATATATTTCACCTTGGGAAACCAGTTCGATGGAGAGACCGGCATCGCGACGGTGTGGCGAATGCTTAGGTTGTCAGAGATAAGTAGAGAAGCTCAAAAGTGAGTGTGTTTAAAATTATCACAGTTTGAAACATTCAGATAAGGACTGAATGAAGAAACAGTTTTGAAGAATCAATCAGAACCCTCTACCGTTTAGTCCCCAATGAGGACTTAGAATTTGCAGATAATCAGCATCTCTAATGTTTCACTTCGACGGTAACATTTCAAAAGGCATCATGTACATTTTGACACTTTCTGGGTTATTGCATATTCTGAAAGTACTCCTAATAAGCTACCTCTCCACCAAAAATGAGCAAAAGTTACTTCAGTGAAGTCTGTTTAATCATGATTTTAAATAAAGTAACATAAACAAAATCTCTGCCATCAGCAGTCCCTGTTTATATAGCCCTGTCAACCTGTCAAACAAAAGGCTACATAAACCTCGTGACGAAAAAAAAGCAACATGAAAAAAGCGCCATGTACATTCGGCGAAGAAAAACGAATCATAACAAGCGCCCCCTCAGTGACAGCAGGGTGATATCGACGTTGGTGATTTCAAAAGAAGTTATGTTTGTTTTCTAAAATAAAATTACGAAATAATGTTTTATTGAATTTGGATTGGAATTTGGATGATCAAGTATCAATAAACGCAAGGTTTTTCATCGTTTGTTATCGTAAGAACATCTTATTTTGCTTTTATATTAAAATGGGAATTGAAAATAGATGCTCAACATTCAAATGCGTTTTTCTCAAAACGCACGGTTTGTACATGATGCTTTTTGAAATGTTGGCATCGACTTGTCTGTGCTTTGCCTTCTAAACTCGTACGACCCAGCGTCCGACACACATGTGGCGCCGGAGTCGTGCCTCCAATTTTCAACGTTTCATCGTCGTCATCGTCAAAACACAGCACAGCCACACATCACAACCACTGCTGGTGGGCGTGTGTATTAGTTCGTACAAGGAAGCTTTTTCAAAACTTGAAAAAAAAGGCGCAGCTAAGGTATCCAAAACACGAACAGAACGTACGATTCATTCTTTTTCGGCGGGTGGGGTTGAGCAAAATCGAATTTCATTATTGAACGTCAACGTGATGAGTTGGATGGGAACACGTTTCATTCTTAAGGGGTGGGTAAGCTCTTGTATCACACCAGAGATTACTCCAATTTAAACTTTTTTCCAAATCTTGTTTTGGATAGAAACACACAGACTCTTCCTTACGCGTGGGCGCATTACGGGGTACGCACGTGCGTAATTGATTTATTCAAATCTCTTGTGGCGGGCCGTTGCGTAACTTCCAGAACAGATAAATCTACAGTGCTTGCGTGTGCTGTCGTCGCAAATAAATCAAAAGTAATTTATCCTTCCACCGTCTGGTTTCAGCCGCATCCCCTCGACGACAATTTCGAGAGATTTGCGTTCCATCAAGTTGAGTTATTCCAGGCCTTGTTTTTTTTCTTCTCTTTTGCGTTTTAATGAGATTGTCACCGAATAGGAGCAGAACAGCAGAACACGATGTTCTGCGTTGAGGAATTATGTCCTGGAGATTAACCGCGACTAATCACAGTAATTTAGCGGAGGCGCAATTAGCTAGCAAACACAGAACTAACAACAAAACACACTTCAAAGGCACTCTCTTCAAACAGACAACGATCACAGCAGAGTCGCAGCGTGGAGCTGCGGCTGTACAAACCTTCCGAGTAAGTGAACGGTCACCGATAGACTGAAGTTGGCGTGTCCAATCTCCAGGTCCACCACTTTGCCCAGCAGCAGCATCTAATAGCTTAGCGTCAAAGCTGCTTAGTCGGTTTGTGTGTGGTACAGTATTGTATTGGTAGCGCAATCATATCTCTGGAGCGTCGACACATCGAAGACGTGAACTTGGACTATAGTGCTCCTACACAGCTGTACACAGAATGGCATTGCGCTGTTATCAGAGTCCTAGGGGAGGTCGTGGTTGCGTAATCGTTTGACTATTCACCATGTTTATTTTTATGTTTTTTTTATTGTCTTTTGCATGAAAATGTTGCCACTTATTTCTTATTTCTAAAAAACAATAATAAATAAATTCGCTACCGAAGCCGCTCTACAAGCCTGTATATAATGAATCACTTATTAATCCATATTGCTTTGTCATTTTTTGACGATCTGAAATTAATACTTTTTGTATAAGATTTGAATTTTGGGGACTGCCCTTTCAAAAGGACAGTGAATGATTTAAAATTCTGCCCTCGAATAAAGTTTTATCAGATAATTTTGGTTTCTTCAGATAAGTTTCACGTTATGAAAATGACTGCCTAAAATATAAAGTAAAAAGTAAATCTTTCCCAGTTCCTGAGGGAACACCCTTGAAGAGTATCGGGGCCGGCATTTACAAAGCGGATTCAGTGGCAGTTTCATTCTCAACTTTAACTGTTAAAATGTTAACATTAGTGTTAACATGATCATTGTGACGATACACTACCTTCCATCTACTAACAATCAGATTCACAGTCAAGGAAAACGATCAACCAGTATGTGTGGGTCCGAGTCGAGCCGGGATTTGAACCCCGATCTACCGCTTACGAGGCGGAAGCGTTACCACTGGGCTACGTGGCTCGGTCTGCCTAAAATATAACCTCTTACAAAAATCTTAGTTGTACGATTCTTCATGAAATTATAATTTATGAATTTTGGTATTTGATGAACCGAGCCGGTTTTGAGTTACAACCATTTTAAGGTTAATTTGAGATGGCTTCGAATAGCCTTAAATAGATTGAGCATGAAAATTAGTTTTTCTAACTTTTACTCATCGAGCCCAATCTGAGTGCATAATTGGCAAAGGGCGCGTGGTCGTAAAAAATATTCGGAGTGAAAAGTGATTTTTTTTTGGTCTGTGCCTTTTGTTTCGCATTTTTGTCGTGAATTGTGATATAGTTTTCGATAAAAACGATCCGAGTTCGTTAGGTTTATCGCGTAACAAAATTATTTTGATTCATCAAGAACGTCGTGTGGTGCGCTAGTCTTTTTGTGTTGAAAAGACCTTCCCATAGCTCCGTAGCTCGGAGGGCTCGACGTCGGTTGTTTGTGTGTTAAGCCCTCTCCATAGCATCGTAGCTCGAGAGGCAACGAAAATCAATACCTTATCTAGCTAACAGAAAGAAGATCGGAAGGCACTTGATGATTGAGTTCGTCGCGTCTATTCCGTAACAAATTCATGAACTAAATGATTATATAATTAAAAATCAGACTACGCTATCATTGCAGCATTGCGTTTAACACCTCATACTATAAATAAATATTATTTGGTTTTATCTTTCCACAGCCGGCTGTCTAAGATTAAACCATTTCATTAAAAATTTAACAACAGTTAACCGGGAAATGTCTCATCCGCAGCAACCGATTGTTTGCCTTGAGAATAAAATATAATACCTTTCAACAAACACTATGATTTTGGGTCGCATCATCATCTTCTATGATGAATCCTGACCAAACACCCTATCCTACTAACCAATTTTCAGGTTCTTGGCGCATGTGGGGTGTAATCACAGAGTAAATCAGCTGCCCTAGTAGCAATCTGCGCTAACTAACATTCCCGTCCCTTAAAATCGAGATCTACAAACTGACATGGCGGGCGCCGTTGGTGGCCAATGACTGTTACCTATTCGCAACTGATCTTGGTCTGGAAATCATGGTGTTTTATCTTTTCAGCGCATTCATACATGCTGTTGATAAGGAAATACCACTTGATAGTCGAAGCCTATGATCAGTAGTGCTGAAAGGATATTACGGTTCTGTTCAGCAACGGAGAAGGACAACCATGGGTGGTCTCTCATGCTCATGATCATGCTTTTACTCATCGAGCCCAATCTTTTCATTTGACTCTTCAGTCTAGACTCGATTATCCAAAGGCCTCGGAAAAAGTTCATTCAAATAATCGAATCACGTTTTTTTATTACTCGTTGTCTCATTTTTGATGGTCGCGCTTAAGTATGACCCATAAACTATTCTAAAATTATTTTGATTTTTCAAATCCATAATTGCGGCAAAAATGGCGGTAATAACACATTAATCATTTTTTTAACACTCAAACGCTTGGGTTGTCATTTGACCCCTATTTTTTTTTTCTTAAAAATCTCATAACTTTTTGGTAGAATTGACCAATTTGGATGCTTCCGGTTGCAAAAGATCCAGAATTTGTCTATACTTTTAACACTTTTAATGGATATATTCCGGATTCTGTTGGGGTACTTCGACCCTCCTATATAACATGTAAATATGTCCTCCTATATATTGCACACTTAGCACCAAATTCTCCCCCTGTGTAAATCATAACTGCACACAAAATATTTGCACACTGAAAATCATACCCCTTCTCCCCCCCGCTCGCCTAGAGTGGTACGTGTCTCGACTGAGCTTTGTTGCTTATTCGACCACTTTAGATCAGTTTCAAACTAGGGTGTGTGTCTTAGATAGTTTTTTCTGCTGTAGTTTGAGGTGTGCACTTTGTTGGAGAGCTTTTCACAACTTGCACGACTGTCTAAAAATCTCTGAAATCCGCAATATAGATTTTAAAAAAACTCTGGATTTGTTCTTTTAATTTTTGAAGGTTTTTTAATTGTTTTAAGCAGAGCTGAAAATGTCAGGGGTCCTGACGCGAAAATCGGCGACGCATACACGATTTTTTCAGATCCATTCACTGAACCGCAAAACCGTGACATAAACAAACCCGACTCAGTCGTGAGTGCCCTAGCTCACTGAGCAGCTGCAATGCGAGGCAGTAGTCGCAGGGATGCCAGATTTGCAGATTTCTCTGCAAATTTGAAGATTTCCGAAATTTGTTGCAGACAACTTTTTTGGTGCAGATTTTTGCAGATATTTTACCGATGAGGTTTGCAAAAAAAAATCCTTATGTGACAATTTCTTTGAATAAGTTGAGTAACCCAACAGTACATAGCATTTACAAATTTAAAACCAATCTTCTTAGACCTACGTCAAGTTTGATTACTGTTAAAATATGCAAGTATTCCGAATTGTACCAACTTTTTTTTAAATCACTTGGGAACACTTGGGAACATGGCTTTGGTGTAAAAGGAGACTTAAATAAGTTCAATTTGAGTTTTTATTTGAGAGGGTGATCCAGCCGCACATCGTTGATGTCGAAACCTCTAAACTGGGCCCTCGTCCTGTCACGTCCGTCAGTAGTCTTGTCGTATATTACAACTAGAACCAGATCTGCCAATGAATTAGTACACTTCGACTAAATAAACACTGACTCTGTATGGATCTGACTCTAGAATAAATGCACAGTTGTGTGTTTGTTATATAAGTCAAATATTCATTTGCGGATAACTACCTAACTTGAATTGAATACAACATTTAAAGTAACATATCCGAAAGCTACTCTTATCTCAAATCCCCGACATTTTAATTAATAGCCAAAAAATCTAGAACGTTTCTTTTAAAACCTGTCTGGCTTCTTAAAAAAAACACAAAAAAAAATAGATTAACATTTCATATTTTACAAGTCGTGAATTGAAAAAGAGACGACCATTTGATCGTCAGAATTCCAGTAGATCCTCGATTCGCAATGGTCGATACAATCATAATCCGACAGTCGTTAGTTCAACAGATCAACGAATTTAGTCCGATATCATTTCACTATTGATTGATCGAGACTCTATGGAAATTTTGACAAATAAGAATGGTTTTTATGCTACTTGAATGAAAATCACCGATTCTGATAGGATTACTAAATTCACTTTTACTAATTTTGTCCCTAAATAACTAAATGCAAAGTAAAAAAAGTTGATATTTATAGTTAAAATCCTAAATTCTACAAAAACTGAATTTTTAAAAACTTGCATCCTAACCTGACACCCACATTAAGATAGGGAAAAATCACATATGTAGCGGTTCATTGTACAAATGTGATATTTCCACTATCGGAGAACCTCCTTGTCTCGATGACAGCTTACCGGTCATCGATTAAGCCCGAGACTGCGTCAAAGTGGGTTCTCGTAGCATGAAGTGGTGTCCATGTAAAAATGGAAGCTTCAGCAATATACTGAAAACTTCGATTTTAATTCCATTGGATCAAATCAAACTCCTTGCCAAATAAGCATCAAACCTATGATTCTCATTATGACAAAGCACAGTTTTGAGTTTTAGCATTTTTAAATAAATTTCTTCATGTTTTGTAATAATTAAATTAACGGTGAATTAGATTTTCTACCTCTGTTAATTTTCAAAAACAAAAAAATTGAAATGTGAGGTTACATAAAATTTTCAATGCGGTTTTCAAAATATTTTATAAGATTGCCTTCCATCGTATGGAGAAGTAAAACGTTGGTCCCGGTCTCAGTTGGCTGTTAAGTCATTCCGTAAGAGTCGTCCTCCTGGTATATTGTTATTATAAGATTAACAGAAAAATGTTCAATGGCAATTTTTTAATAAAACATTCAATTTAATTAAGATTCAATTATTCACATATGATTTACATTCGTTTTTACCTAAGTCGCCAAAAGTATTGACCAAAAAAATAACGATGCTAAACTGTAGCGATTATGTATACATTCTTTTTAAAAGTTCAGTTTTCTTTTAGCGGGAAGCACAGGTACAATATTGTTCAATCTACATGACACTTATGTGTGAGAAAATATTCCGGAGTTTCTCTTTTCATTGAGCCGGTACAGCCAAATTTTGTCGATGATGTTGTGCAGTGAGTTTTGTTTTTGATAACCTATTCAATTTTGTTAGCTAAAAAAACTTATGAAAACAGCTAATTTCAATTTGTCAAAAATAACTTTTAAAGATGCATATGGAATGTTAAACGACTAATTACAAACGAATCATACATGAATATGGTACTAAAGAAAGCCGGTCACTTTTTCTAATGATTTTGTTAGCACTTTCTGCATTACTGTTTGTATCACAATATCTACAGATTTTTTCAAAAAGGTCCTATAAACATATGAAAGACAATAGCTTATAGGACTTAAAAAAACTCTAGATATAAAAGAAAAAAAGTCTTGTATAATTTGTCTGGTTCTCTATACACCTAAGGCGTTCACATATAAAGAATGATTAGTTTAGTATTTTCAAGTCACATGTTCAAACATTCTAAAGCATTTCAACATATATTGTTGTCCTGTTTTTAATTTTGAGTTTGTGGTTCGAATCATTTCAAAATATTTCTTAAATTGCACAAAAACGTCAGTTGCATCCTTCGTTTTTTATGCCTAATTTTTTATTTAATTGGATTGATTGAAATAATTACACAGTCCAACAAGATTTTGTCTCTGAGACGAGAATATGTGTTCCTAGTAGATTTTTGCCTGCTGAATCCGAATCCGGGTCCAGAATTGCTCCAAATGGTCCCAATTTTGAGATACACCCGTTTGAAATGTTAGTTTAGGCCAAAATTAGCTACTTTGTCGACTATTTTACAATAGAACTATTGAATAAACAACTAAACCAATACATGTATCTTAAAAGTTCACGTTTTCCCTTTTGAAACACCCTGGTTTTAAAAATTTGATTGTTTCTACATTTTATAGCCATTTTAAAATTATATTTTCAGTTGGCTCTCATTCAAGTTTTTCCAACTTGCATGCAAGTCAAATTCTAATTTTAAAATGGCTATAAATATGCGTAGATAATCAAATTTAAAACCAGGGTGGTCAGGAAAGGAAAACTTTAAGATACATGTATTGGTTTGGTTGTTTATTCAATAGTTCTTTAAAAATAGTCGACAAAGCTATTTTAGCCTAAACAGGTGTATCTCAGACCAAGTAAGAATTCAGCAAAAAATCTCAGAACAAGCATTTGATTTTTGTTGAACTGTGTTATGATTCATAATTTTTAAAGACTATTTAAATTATTATTTTAGTTTTAAATTGTTTTCCCATTGAAAATTTTGTAGCAAAATGTTTTTTTTATAAATATCATTTTAAAAACTATTGCAATCGATATTTAAAAAAAATTGGCTCACCGAAGGATTTAATGAAGATAATCTTAAAAACTTATGAAAATAAAATAAATTAATGCGTTAAGTTAACTGATAGAGCACAAGGCATAAGTTTTGATTTTTTTTAATATTTAACACGAAATCGCAAAATAGCAATACATAGAAGGATGAATTAACCCAGAGGTGCCCAACCTTTTGGCCCTGCGGGCAAGATCTGATTTTTCTGAAGCTGTGGCGGGCTAGAACTAATGTTTGGTAAAAGTTGATAATGCAAACATTTTTTTTTCATAACAAAATTTTCATCAGATCCTTTTAAAATAAACAAATAAACTAACTAGTGATGCAAATATGATTTTTTTATTTGGATTATAAGAAAGAAAATCAAAGATATCTTACAAAAATATGTTTATTTTATTTTTGTTTGGTTTTATTATGTTTAAATTTGTATTGCAATTGTTTTGTCGATTGCATTTGAATACAAATGGTCCTAGAAAGTTTATAAAGTCTAATTTCCTCAGCACAACAATATTTATAAAAAAAAGTTAATGCACTTTTTGCGGTATCGTGCATTTTTAATCAAATATTTTACAAAATATTTTAAAATTAATTTAAACACACACAACATTTAAAAACCTATTCTTTTAATTTCTTCAAACAATTCAATTTTAATGAAACAATACATTTTAAGTTGATTTCTTGAAACAATTCCAAACATTTTTCAATGTTTTAAAAATATTGGCTTTTTAAAGCAATTTTAATCAAATATTTTACAAAATATTTAAAAATGAATTTGAACTCACACAACATTTTAAAAGCTATTCTTCTAATTTGTTCAAACAGTTGAATTTCAATTAAACAATATATTTTTAGGTGATTTCTTGACACATTTTCAAACATTTTTCAATGTTTTAAAAATATTGGCTCCTAACAAAATTTACTGATAAAAAGTTTTTTTGAAAACTACATCATTTTTTGCTTACTCATTTGTAAGTAAATCAATTTTAATCAAATTCCTCAAGAAAGAAATTTAAATTCAAAATTTATGTTTTAAATAAACACATTCAAAACTGTTAGAAAATTAATATTAAAGTCATTCTGAACAATAATCCGAGTTTTTATTTTATTTTTGATATATTTGAATTTTGTACGAAATTGATAATTATGTTTTCGGATCAAAAGCAAAAACAGATCAAAACGACGTTAAATATTTATTTATTTTTTATTTTTTGTTTTGTTCAAGGGCCAAGTTTATCGAAGAGGAATATCGACAATAAAGTGTTGACTTTTACATTTTTAAGAGAACACATACAACTAAAGCGTCAATTTCCGTCCGGTAAAAATCGAGTGATTTCCCGAAAAAAGAATATTTCCCTTTTCCCGGGAAATTTGTTTATTTCCCGTGATTTCCCGAAAAGGTCAAAATTAAGTTTCTTCTACGTTTTTGTTTACCATGACAAAATTAGATGAAAATTGAATTAATATCATTAAATGTCTCAAAGAGGGTTGTGCTAGAAGAATTAGGTTAATTTGTTTGAAATTGTTCGAGAAATTTCAGTATAAAGTTGAAACAAGGGCGTAAGAGGTTTAAATATGAAACTACTTTTTTGCTATGAAAATGATTTTAACCGATGGTTGAATCATTTAAAAATCATTGAAAAACTTCTTCGTATTACACAAAAGCGCCCGAAAAATGCAAACATTCTTTCAAAAAACTCGCTCAAAATATTTGAAAACTTTGAGTTGTGATTGCATAAAAATTGTGTTTAAAGCGAAGAAGATTATTTTTAAGGCAAATTAAATGCTATCTATTTATTTCTGAACTCAAACCAGTAAAATTTGATCTGGAATAAATATTTTCATTGCAACTGAATTATCAATATTATTTTTTATTAAATTCTGTACATATTTCTAACATAAGATTTTTCTAGCTGAGTGCTCTTTTAGGAAAATAAATTTTGAGAAAAAAACCCTAGAAAAAAAACTTTTTTTTTTTTGACATAAAATATATATTTTCTTGAAGTCGTATGTTTTTTACAGGCAGTCAAGGCATTAATCAATTCTCAAGCTTATTTTAACCATTGCTATTGACATTCTATGCAATTTTGTTGCAAAATATTAATCCAAACCAGGATCAGATAATTTTTTTGTCAAATTCAAAATTTTCTGGGAATTCCCGTTCCCCGGAAATTTTGTAACCCCGGATCTGACGCTCTACATACAACCCAGACTCGACTGATCAAAGATTTGCTTTTATGCAGTTCTACAGATTTACTTTTTATAAACAAACAAATAAACACAATATTTAAAAAAAATCTTTATTTTCTTTTCCTTAAGTTGTTGCTTTGGAAGTTTTTTAAGTATAAATCTTTTTACTAACTCATTGTTCCACAAATTTTCAGCATGAGTTACTTTACAAAATGTAGAGCTAGGTTTCAAGATTTTTTTTATGTTTCAGAACATATTGTGTGAAATGCATAAAGGGTACATAAGTATAAACTTTTTTACAAACTGTATTTTTTCCAGATCACTTCAGTTGATTTTGGGGTCGTACTCGAGCTCAAAGACCCACAATAAGGCAAAGACAAAATTATTTTTAACGTGATTTGATTTTCCATAGTAAATTTTTTGCGAAGGCTTAGGAGATTTTGGTGTGGACTGTTTTTTACAATTTTTAAAGTTTAGATTACAGATTTGTTAACCATTTAATCATCACTTGGGGTTTTAATATTGAATAATTCCCATATCTTGGCTCAAACTAAACCAATTTTAGTTCTTCTGGGTTCGACGGCTCAGCTATTTAATACCGAACACGATACATCGGAAAAACCTAGATTCTGGGTTCCTGGCCGGAGATAATCCGGATTCTCCAGGGCCAGATTTTTACAGCAAGATGCAACAATAACTCTTTCCCACTAATAAAAAGTATGATAATTTTGAAGTTTATGTAAATAACTGACATGACTATACAAATAGTAAACATTTCAAATAAAGTGGTGCAAGAAGAATATGCCATTAAAATAGTTATCAAAAAATTGGACTTATCTGAAAATATGCTACATGGACTTTAGAGATTCAAAATTTATAATTACGTGAAATCAGCTTAAACCGTTAAAAGCCGTTGAAACAATCATTTCCTTAGATACAATATTGCAAGAAATAATACTAACGCAAATTTTATTTTAACTTTTTGTTAAGTTATTCAAAAGTATCACAAAATAGGCAGAACTAAAACCGTGCCGAAATTATCTAATTAAAATTATTTTAGATAAGTTATTTTTTTATTTTTGTTCTTGAAAAACATTGAAAAAAAAAACTTAAAAAGTATATTTATATTAGCCTAACCTTGAAATAGGAAAACACAAATTTATGGAATAAACAATCCAAAAGGTATCTTGAAAAAATATGTTAATTTTTGGAATACTGATTGTATAATTTTAAATTTTTACTAAGGGTATCCTGCCGTTTATCGAAAAGGAAAACATAATGCAATTCGATCCAGACTTTTGATCATGTAGGTAAATAAGATTTAATTAAAGCTATAGTACATTTTATTAAGACTCTTTCAAATTACTTGAAAATATTGTAAATAATTTTAGCAAAATAGTTTGATTTCACACTGATTTAAGTACATAAAACATACATGTGAACGTTTTTTGTGTTAAACACCATAATTTTGTTATACAGAATTGTATGATACGAATTCATAAACCTAGTTTTTCGTGTATTTGAGTTTGCAGATTTTTGCAGATATTTGAAAAAAAAAATTGCAGATAACTCAAAATTTCATCTGGCATCCCTGAGTAGTCGACCAACGCTCATTCGACGTTGCACGCACACACATAAAGAAACAAGTTTTTACACAATAAGTTGGTATTTATGCGTGGAATTGTAATTTTGAATATAAGTTATGGTTGTTTTAAGTGTTTTGCACAGTCTGAACCATTCAATTGTTTGAAAATAGTCAAAATAGTGTTTAGAGAGGATTTTACGAGTCAGTCATACGACACGAATTGAGTGAGTGTAGCTCATTTTTTCACGTCTCTCATTCTCCAGGAGCCGACCGGCACGAGTCAGGCGGCAGTGGTTGAACGGACACAGTGACATTTTGGTTTGCTTCATGTGTACGCTGGGTTGGAAACATTTTGCAGGCCTGGTTTTAAGTATTTGAAGTATTTTAGGGGTTTTAAAGTTTTTTATAAGTATCTAAGTACAGTCCAGATTCGATTATCCCAATCGATGATCCGAAGTTCGATTTTCCGAAGGTTTGTATGGACAATCGAATCACAAACGAAAAACAAATATTTTCGTATTTTTAATTTTTTACACCGCCATTTTTGGCCGCCATCTTGGATTTAAAAATTCGAAATCACCTTAGAGTAGTTAAGTGGCCAGCCTAAAGCTCAAAAATAAAAAAAATAAGACAACGTAAACAAAATCTTGATTCGATTATCCGAAGTGAAATTTGGCCAAGGCCTTCGGATAATCGAGTCTGGACTGTATTTGAAGTATTTTATGGGTTTTTGAAGGGTTTTAAGGTGTTTGAAGTATTTTAATTTTTTTTGAAGTATTTTAAATATTTTAAGTGTTAGAAGTATTTGAAGAAATTGAAGTAATTGAAATAATTGAAGTAACGTCATGATTTGAAATCCGGACACTTAGTAGCATATCATTTTCGTTATAGTTGAAAAAAAATCATGCAATAAGTTGGAAATGAAGAAATATCATCAGGATTTAGTATCAACAGTCAGTTTTAAGAGAATGCATGCAAAATATGTCTTTTCTAACAATTTTTCATCCGAATTTGAAAACTAAAATGACTTGTTGTGCTTCGAATCCTGGACCCTGATAAAAGTTTATTTGAAATCCGGACACTTATGCTTCGAATTCCGGGCACTCGTTTTTGCTAATGCTTCGCACAAATTTGGACTGAAATGTAAGTGAATGGCATTCTTTAGGTCTCAAATACGCTGTTAACATCAAAACAATCGATATTTTATATAAAGATTTGCTAGAATTTAAGGAAATCAAAACCTTAAATTTCTGCTTTGCCTTTCCGGTGCTTTGGACGCCTATAAAAGATTTCACGTGAAATGTTTCGCATTTTTGGTAATCTTATAATTTAATTTTATTTTATTGTTTTGACAACAACTACAGCGTTCAAACAAACTTTAAATGAAAGATGATGTTAGAATTCATTAAATAACACAGTTTTGACATTCGTAATGCGAACTTATATCCAAATAATTGATAAAACAAGATGAGGTGTCCGGGTTTCGAAGCGTCCGGGAATTCGAATCATGACGTTATTCGAAGTATTTCAAGTATTTGAAGTATTTGAAGTTTTTGAAGTATTTGAAGTATTTGAAGTATTTGAAGTATTTGAAGTATTTGAAGTATTTGAAGTATTTAAGGTTTTGAAGTATTTGAAGTATTTGAAGTATTTGAAGTATTTGAAGTATTTGAAGTATTTGAAGTATTTGAAGTATTTGAAGTATTTGAAGTATTTGAAGTATTTGAAGTATTTGAATTATTTGAAGTACATATTTGAAATAATTGAAGTATTTTAGTATTTTAGTGTTTTAGTATAATTAGTATATTAGTAAATAAGTATATAAGTATATTAGTATTTTAGTATTTTAGTATTTTAGTATTTTAGTATTTTAGTAATTTAGTATTTAGGCTGGTACAAATATTTTTAAAAGTTTTTGTCACGCCCCCCCCCCCTTCAAAATTGGCCCGAAAAATCAGGGGGCAAAAAAAATATTTTTACAATAAACTTCAAAATTTCAATGAAAATTCAAGTGCAACCAGCTGAAATCAAATTAAAATACATTCTTCTGCGTTTTAAATCATTTTTAGCATGTTTGAATTTATTTAAAAATCTTAAGATTTTTTGAAAATTTTCGATGCAAAATCCTTTTTTTTCGATACAATTTTTGTTTTTGTCAGATCTTAGATTTTTTGAAAACTAATGATTGCAAAACAACTGAACTAGTGTAAAATGCATTTTAAAACACTTTTTTCATTTAAATGTGAAGACTATGGCTTGTTATTTAAATTTTTATATTTTTTTGCCCCCCCCTTGACCTCGGCCAGGGCCGAGGGACAAAAACTTTTTTAAATATTTGCATCGGCCTTAAGTATTTTAGTATTTTAGTATTTTAGTATTTTAGTATTTTAGTATTTTAGTATTTTAGTATTTTAGTATTTTAGTATTTTAGTATTTTAGTATTTTAGTATTTTAGTATTTTAGTATTTTAGTATTTTAGTATTTTAGTATTTTAGTATTTTAGTATTTTAGTATTTTAGTATTTTAGTATTTTAGTATTTTAGTATTTTAGTATTTTAGTATTTTAGTATTTTAGTATTTTAGTATTTTAGTATTTTAGTATTTTAGTATTTTAGTATTTCAGTATTTTAGTATTTTAGTATTTTAGTATTTTAGGATTTTAGTATTTTAGTATTTTAGTATTTTAGTATTTTAGTATTTTAGTATTTTAGTATTTTAGTATTTTAGTATTTTAGTATTTTAGTATTTTTGTCTTTTTGTCTTTTTGCATTTTTGTATTTTAGTATTTTAGTATTTTAGTATTTTTGTCTTTTTGTCTTTTTGCATTTTTGTATTTTAGTATTTTAGTATGTTAGTATTTTAATATTTCAGTATTTTAGTATTTTTATAAGCGATATAATTTGAATATCCAAACCAAAAAAAGTCTAGAAATGTACCATTTTCAAAGAGAGCAAACTTGACTAATCATCGTGAACCGATATAGAATGAACACTATACACAAGCAATTTGTACCAGCCTGAGGGTGTGACGCAGATGTTGTTGACGACTGTTGTTGACTCACATACACTTGAATTGTGGCACGGCACGGCGAACTGACATACGTTAGAAAGACCAGTTTGGCGAGAGAACTTGCGCAGCATAATTATCTGCAGAGCGAACGACTAAACAGCTGAGCTGGAGCTTTAATAAGGGGATGGGTAGGTTCTCAAAGCAATTGAAATTGAAATCAGTTGTTTTTTTTATTGTTTTTATTTCATCACGATTATTCAACATCGATTTATCACATTTTGCGCCGTGACCGTAACTTTTTGACAACTGTTCTTTCATCTTAGCTAAAACACTACATAAATTGTAACCTACAATCAGAGCAACATTTTCGGGACTTATTCTAGACGATTTGTAACAAAAGTGAGACCTTTCGTGTTGTTCTTGAGTCGGATTGTACTTGGTGGTTTCGGTTTACACTGGGTTGGGCATTTTTTTTTGGTTAGTGGAATTTGAAACTTGGTGAGGTTTACACTCTAGTGTAGTGGGTAAATTAAACTTGATAACATTTTTGTGCATTTTTTTCCGTTGTTTCGCATTGATTTTATACAGATATTATTTAAACATTGAAATGTTTACACTTTAGACAAGAGCTAAGAACATTGCTTTTCTTTCGGGAAACTTCGTTGATTCCTTAAATAGTAAAACGCTGACAACTTGAAAAATATTTCTGTGTTGTTCGCGTGTGGTGGTGTTCGCGAGAGCGACACTATTTCACCTTCAAGGTTGACTTTGGTCCTAAAAAAAGTGTCAAACAGTCCAGGTTTTACTGTAACTGCCAGCGTTCTAAATTCATGTTTTTGTGATATTTCCTTCCTTTCCCAACAGCAATTGAAACACACTCACTTACGAGTACCGTTCGTTATCACAACCGTTAACAGTCTTGGGCTGATTAGCTGAAGAGGAGGACTTTGACCACGTGATCTTGAAACGAAACGTTGCGTCCTCGGGGTCGGTTTCGATTATCTGCGAAGGAAAGAGAACATTTTGTGTTGTTTTGAATTCATCGAAGATCTCCGTATTTGGGTAATGAACAAATCTACCTGCGTCACTTGCGCAATCCGGTTCGAGCTGATGGAGTTGACGATCGAAACGGAGCTTGCCACGTGGTCGGAGCCGTTGCTAAACCCGATCCTCGGATTCTAGGACCACAATCTCTGCGGGACAAAACACACCAATTTGTTGTCATTTCAAAGTCGAACCACAAAAGCCTCAAACTCAATTACCGGAGCGCTGGACGATGCTGCGGCCCGCGTACGCCATCGAATCGTTGCCGGAAATGTCCGAGTTGTTGCCGCCGGCGCCCGGTCCCGCACCGCCGCCGCCGCCCTGATTGTTGCTCCGGTTGGCACCCCTGGAGCCCTGGCCCGATTTGGACTCGGCGTCCGCCTGGGTGCTTTCGGGCGGGATGTGGAAGCAACAGCACAGACAGAGGAAGATGCTGCAAGGTTTTGAATAGAAAGATGTTGCTTTTTTTGCGATTTACAAGTATTTTTTTAAAATTATTTAAGGTTCTTGATGAACTGATGCTAATGACAGTAAAACAATAATATCAGAGTATTTCTGTAAAAAACGTAGAATTTTCGAGAATCGACTTTTCATTATATTGTTTGATTTGGATGAAACTTCCCAATTAGAAACTTGGCTTGAGCCAACATTCTCACTGGCATTGTCCATTGATTCCTTAGCCATTTTGATCATTGATTTTTTTTATACCAGTTTCTGATTTGGACTCAAAGGTACAAAGGTACAAAGAAAATTTATCCATTTTTGAAATTAAATTTTTGTCACAAAGAAATGATTTGATATTTTTTATTAATCAAAAAGTAAATTAGTGAACCATTTTAAGGTAAAAAAATTCAGAATTTTTTTTCCAAAGTAGTGTCCATCCTTGTCCATCTCTGAAAATAGGATAAGCTGAGAAAATTATTTAAAATTTTTTGATCCGACTTTTGCTGAGATGTGACTAGTTTAGTTATTTTTCAGACTAAAATAGTGCCATTTTTACGGAGACCAAATTTCGAAACACAAAATTTCAAATATCCTGGTTTAACATTATGTTGAATTAATTATTTTATTCATCAAAATCAAAATTATTATTCATCAATTAACTATAATTTTTTATCATTTTTTTTATCGCGATGATAATAGAAAATCTCTTATATTTTTTTCTTTGTTTTTTTTTTATGGTTACCTAACATTGTTCTTCTTAACCCTCTACAACGCAACATCGCCTTTAGACTAGCTACGGTTTAAAAAATAGCCAAAAATCCATTTTCAACCAATTTTTGATCTTTCAAAAGCATTGGAAAAAACTCTTAAAATTTAAAAAAAATGTATGTATGTTTTCAAAAATGTATTTTTTTGGGGTCAACTTTGGCTGTGTTTTTTACTATCATTTTCTATATTTTAAGTAAAAAGAAGTATGCAGTAATTTTTTTTTAGTGACTATGCCTTTACGCATTTTTTTACAACTTAAATGATACTGATGCCATTTTATAGCAAAAATATCAAAAACAAGCAAAACATCGAAAGAAATCGTAAATCGAAGTGACTGTAAAAACATTAAAAAATTAGATAGGCAAAATGTAATGAGGGGAGGTGGTAGAATAGGCCAAATACTACCAAAAACAAACGTAAACTAAACAGCATAAATGCAAATTAAAATACTAAAAATGAAACAAGAAAAGCATAAAACAAGAGAAGTAAAGTTTTCAATAGAACAGAAGTTGCTCAAAATGACCTCCTGAACACGGGAAAAATAAAAATTTTCGAAAAATAATTTAGGCAGTAGAGGGTTAATATGCCATTAGGGAAATTATACCCATTTCCATCACTCTAAGCCGTGGTGTCTGAATGATGCTCGATAATCCAGGATTTTCTTTGAAATTTCCTAAAATCAAGCAAACCATCCAGCAGAGAGGCTTTTTGTGAACATTTCTGATAATTTGTCTTTTACCAAAAGTTATTTCTAGTTCTTTTATAAGCATTTTACAAACATATTTCGAAATTCCATTCTCGTCACCGAGAATGCCCTGTTGCCCACACAATTTCTACTATCGACATACTTTATTTTTATACAATATTTTTACTTCTGACTTGCCTGATTTGCCCCCAGGATGTCAGAAATCACTTTTTGCTGATGACACAAGCATCTCCGCCAAAGGCAGAAGCCTTCGTGTCATCACAAGAAGATTACAAAAAAGCTTGGATATTTTCAATTCTTATTTGAAAGAATGGAAAATTACTCCAAATGCTGCAAAACTCAACTTATTATTTTCCCTCACAAACCAAGGGCTGATTTTCTTAAACCAAAAGTCATCACATTATAAAGATGAATGAGGTAAATTTAAAGTGGGAGGATCAAGTGAAATATCTTGGACTTGCTTTTGACAAAAACCTTACTTACAAGGATCACATTGAAAGTATCCAGGTTAAATGTAACAAATATATTAAATGTTTGCATCCACTTATAAACAGGAATTCTAGACTTTGTCTCAAGAATAAACTGTTAATTTATAAACAAATTTTTAGACCTGCCATGCTTTATGCTGTGCCGATCTGGACAAGCTGTTGCTTAACCAGGAAGAAAAAACTTCAGAGGATTCAGAACAAAATTCTGAAAATGATTCTGAAACTTCCTCCCTGGTTCAGCACCAGTGAACTTCATCAATTAGCCGAAGTTGACACTTTGGATGTTATGTCCAATAAGATAATTGATGCATTTCGACAAAAATCATTGCAGTCTTCAGCTGCATTGATCCGCTCTTTATATAGTTTATAAGTTAGTTTTAAGGTATCCCTTTTCCCTTTTGTACATGTAGGACCTCCTACATTTGAAATCACTGAATAGCGAAAGCTACAATATTTCATGAATAAATGAAAGTTGCTAATATTTAAAATTGAGGTTAAAAGTCATCGTTTGTGATTGGACACTCAATAATATTTTAACTGAATGAATGTACATGGAAAAGAAATTTGAATAAATATAAATTAAAAAAAAAAAAAAGACATACTTTATTTTTTCGGCGAACTTTGGCGGCTGCCAGTTCAAGATATTTGAAACAAATTATTAGGGCTGTCCGCGAATTCGTGAAAATTCACTTATCTTTGCTACTGACTGACCTTACAAAGAGTTAAAAATTACGATGATCAGTTTTTCTAAACTTGTGCGGCTCATTCAATATTCAAATATCTTGGAAACCATTGATCCGATTTATAATGTTAAAAAGTAATACTCGTGTGAAATTTTACCAAATTTTTTAAAAATAATATTTTTATTAAATCAGAAGCTATTATTAAAAAGTTTGGCGAATATTTTAAATGAGTTGAAACACCAAGATTTTTAAATAATCATATTTGTCTTGCCGTCCTAACCTCTAAGCTCTAAGGCACCCCTTCATTTTAGATAGTCGAGCCTGTTTTGAAACTAAGAAATAACGAAATTCACGTTTACATATTGTAAGCAAGACCAACATGAGCTAAATTCGCTCCAAACAGAATTTTTGAGTTATTTTAAATTGGCATAAATCGAAGGAAATTCAATTCAAATTACATAAACGATTCAATTATCATGAAGCTTTTTCCTGACAATTTAATCCAATTGCAAAGAAAAAGCTTCAAATTAAAAATAATAATCCAATTTCAGTTGTAATAATTCCCTCGGAGTTCACAGCTCAACAATCCAATTTCCGTTAATCGCGTTGTAGTTTGTATGTTTTCCCCCGAATGCTTTTTGCTCCGGAGCGAAATTAATCTTGCATTAAGCCGAAACGTAAATTTCCCTACGCGTGCATTTATCGCTCGTGTTTCCATGTTTCCAAGGGAGCAACAAAAATTTCCCTTTGTAGTCAATAAAATAATACTGTCCATAACTCGTTTTTTTTTTGCTTCATCATTTGCAGCGCTATCATTCACCTACCGCGCTCAAAGTTGTGTACAGGCGAGATGTTTGCGAGAGTTTTTTCGAGTTTTTCATTTTCATGATTATGTTTTATTTCCCCTTGGGATTTCGCAAAAGGGGCCCTCACCGAGTGCAGATCTTCATTTTGCACCAGACAAGTAGCGCGCGATTAAATTAAGGTCCACAACTCACCCACTCGACAACCTTATTGTGGGACATGAAACATTAAGTGGTTTCCAGGGAGTGCAATGTAAATCAAATGAACAAAAATGTTCTGTTTGTCTTCAATGGGACTGGGATGGGGCAGCAAGGTGGCAAGCTTGTAATATGAAATACAAAACACAAAACTAAGAAGTGAAACCATTCGACTTGAAGGTCTTGTCATAAATTCTGCGAAATACAATTTCGCTTGCTGAAGTTCTTTGCCTTAGCGAAACGACTCTGGGGTTCACATTCATGAGGCCACATCGAACGTAGAGCAAAATATGTATTGTTTGCTATCGAAATCTTTCGGTGTTTTTTTCCCTCAGTTTGATGATGAAAAAGAAGGAACAATAACTCCAGAACCGTAAACAAACCTTCAGTATTGCTCGTAAATGTTTGCCTAACCTACATGTGGTTTTGGGAGGTGTTCTCTGGCGAATCGTGGAACTTTTTTTTTCGAGAGGTACACGAAGATGGTTTGTGGCAATTTCTCTGAATATCGGTCATTCAATTTTTTTTTTATATTTTTTAATCCGGCTCTAACTTTTTTTGTGCCTTCGATATGCCCAAAAAAGCCATTTTGCATTATTTTTTTATCCATATAATTTTCCACACAAATTTGGCAACTGTTCATACAAAAATGATATATGAAAATTCAAAAATCTGTATCTTTTGAAGGTATTTTTTGATCGATTTGGTGTCTTCGGCAAATTTGTAGGTATGGTTAAGGACTACACCGTTAAAAAATGATACACGCTAAAAAAATGGTGATTTTATATTTTACTTTTTGTCACTTAAACTTGATTTGCAAAAAACACTATTTTTCAAATTTTCTGATTTGTTTTAGGGGACATCAAATGCCAACTTTTCAAAAAAATTCGGAAAACAAATCTTGACCGAGTTATGATTTTTTGAGTCAATGCTGTTTTTTTTCAAAAAATCGAAATATTGGTCGCTAAAATTTTAAACTTCATTTTTCGATGTAAAATCAAATTTGCAATCAAAAAGTACTTAAGTGAAATTTTTATAAAGTGCACCGTTTTCAAGTCATAGCCATTTTTAGGTAACTTTTTAAAAAATAGTCGCAGTTATTCATTTTTTAAAATAAGTGCCCATGTTTGCCCAATTTAAAAAAAAATACTTTTTGAAAAGCTGAGAAAATTCTCTATATCTTGCTTTTTCGAACTTTGTTGATCCGACCCTTAGTTGCTTAAATATTGCCATGCCAAGATTTAAAAACAGGAAAATTTATGTTTCTTAGTCTCACCCTAACAACCCACAATTTTCTAGACAAGTCTACAAAGTTTAATGGAGGATCGAGTCTCCTCTCGAGTATCTGAAAATTCCTGTTTTGGACAGGAATTGCGCTTCATTCATTTGATTTTTTTTTGATATATTTGCTTTAGAAAGATCAGAACAGATTGGACGCACATTTGCTTAGTTATCGTCACCTAAAATAAACATTGAAATTTTTTTTTTCCTGTTTGGATTTTATTGCCATTTAAAAATTATTGCCATTTAAAAATCAATTTGTTGGAAATCTTCTGATCTTTTCGAAAAATATTACTGCACAGCCACTCTTAGCACGGTGCTCCCAACGAATATTACCAAATCTCGGAGCGTATGTATGTGTCCCCACGCTTCTTCCTCCCTGGCGATTCAGAATTGTGTTGTTGTTTTTTTTTTTTTTTTTTTTTTTTTTTTTTTTGTTCGAACACTCTGTGCTCAAACTCAATCCACTTCAAACGAATCATGTCGCTGCGGCCTGGCCGCTTTAACGCTTGTGATGTGTTTCAATGCATTCTAATGCAATGGCGCACTACAAATGTTAATAAATGACAAGAAGAGTGCTAGGTGTCATCTAACCTAAGGCACTCTCCAGGATCCCTTCGAAAGATTGGCTGCGCTAGGGTCTGATTAGATTAGATTAGATTAGAAATTTGATAACATTTGGTATGGGAACCAGCACCAAAAAATTCAACGACTCAACAACCAATCAAAAAATTAACTGATAAACAAATTTATCGGAATTATCGGATTTTGACCTCTGAAAACGATTCGCTGTCTAACGAGTAGGATCCAGATCAAAAGTGCTCCGGTTTAGAATGGATGGAGCGAGGCCAAAATAATTTAAACCCATTTTTTGTTTGGCGACTACGATAGGCCTACCCAATATAGGATGGTCCAAAATATAGCTGTTTTTGACGATTTCAGAATCGATAATTTTAGGACATTGTAAAACACAGCTGAACACACAACACAGAAAAAAATCGGATTTCGGTATACAGTCATGCCTCGGTTTTGCACGTCTCGGTTTTGCACTGCCCCGGTTTTGCACCGTTCAGCTGCCTCGGTTAAGCACGGCCCAGTGCTTAACTGAAGCACAGAGCTTATGGGTTTTTGGCTATATGGGAGACATTTGCTTTAATCGTACGAAAAATCATGCAAACATCAAAAAATTATAGTGTTTTGGAATCGGGATGATGTCAGTTATCCATTAAAATTATTATTTCATGAAAATTTTAACAAAAATACGAATTTTTCTTGTATTTTGAAAATGCATTTTTTTCTCTAAAGAATCCAAAAATATATTGTTATTGCAATATGGGTATCAAATGATCAGGTTTTTTCATACATTTCGAATGTAATAACAACATTTTAAGAAAATACTCAAAATTTTCACAAAACTACGTATTTTCGAATAAAATACTCAAAATTTCAATTTTTACAATATGGGTATTAAACGATCGAGATTTTTTCATACATTTCGAATGTAATAACAACATTTTTAGAAAATACTCTATTTTTTCACAAAACTACGTATTTTTGAATAAAATACTCAAAATTTCCGTTTTTACAATGTGGGTATCAAACGATCGGGATTTTTTCATACATTTCGAAGCTAATAACAATATTTTTTGAAAATACTAAAAAAATTCACAAAACTACGTATTTTTGAAAAACTTTTCAAAATTTCAGTTTTTATAATATTGGTATCAAATAATCAAATCAATTTTTTCAAAAATACGTAGCTTTGTGAAAATTTTGAGTATTTTCATTTTTTTAATAACTTTCGAAAAGTATGAAAAAATCCCGATCGTTTGATACCCACATTGTAAAAACGGAAATTTTCAGTATTTTTTTTTCGAAAATACGTAGTTTTGTGAAAATTTTGAGTATTTTCAAAAAATATTGTTATTACATTCGAAATGTATGAAAAAACCTGATCATTTGATACCCATATTGCAATAACAATATATTTTTGGCTTATTCAGAGAAAAAAAATGCATTTTTGAAATACAGGAAAAATACGTATTTTTGTGAACATTTTCATGAAATAATAATTTTAATGGATGGCTGACATCATCCCGATTTCAAAACACTATAATTTTTTGATGTTTGCATGATTTTTCGTACGATTAAAGCCAATGTCTCCCATATAGCCAAAATCCCACAAGCTCTGTGCCTCGGTTATGCACGCCTCGGTTTTGCATTCCCCATATGCGGTGCTAAACCGAGGCATGACTGTATCAACCGAACTCAAAGTACCATGCTTCTCCATCGAAATGAGTTTAGGTACATTTTGGTGGTGACGCATGGTGCTTTATGTTCAATTAATGTACTGATTTTTTTTCTCAAAGAATCATGATTTCGGTCATTCATTTTTTTTTGTATTTATGAATCCGCCTGAAACTTTTTGGTGCCTTCGGTATGCCCAAAGAAGCCATTTTGCATCATTAGTTTGTCCATATAATTTTCCATTCAAATTTGGTAGCTGTCCATACAAAAATGATTTATGAATATTCAAAAAATTGTATCTGTTGAAAGGATTTTTTGATCGATTCGGTGTCTTCGGCAAAGTTTTTGGTATGGATAAGGATTACACTGATAAAAACATGATACGCGGTAAAAAATTGTGATTTTTAATTTAACTTTTTGTCACTTAAACTTGATTTGTAAAAACAAGTATTTTTTTATGTGTTTAAGGGGACATCAAATGCCAACTTATCAGAAATTTTCAGGTGGTGCAAACAATCTTTGAACGAGTTATGAATTTTAAATCATTACGGATTTTTTAACTTAATTTTTCGATGTAAAATAAAGGTTTCTAAAAATAATCTATAAAACGAGTGTAACTGATAAAAAACCAAGCGTTTTTTTTCTGGTAGCCCTACTGTAATGAATGTTGCAGAAATGCTGGCGAATTCAGACGTCTGCCATAAAATACGCCCGAAGGTAGAATATACTGATTTCTCGTGGTTGAAAATTATCATTTCTTAAACGGACATCAGTTTTAATGAATATATTTTGTGTGTTTCAATGAGTGCATAATTGGCAAAGGGAGCGCGTGGTCGTAAAAAATATTCGGAGTGAAAAGTGATTTTTTTTTTGTGTGTGCCTTTTGTTTCGCATTTTTGTCGTGAATTGTGCGTTGCGAGGAGAAGATTACCCTCTGAAAATGCAGCGTCATCAGTGCATAATTGGCAAAGGGAGCGCGTGGTCGTAAAAAAATATTCGGAGTGAAAAGTGATTTTTTTTTGTGTGTGCCTTTTGTTTCGCATTTTTGTCGTGAATTGTGATATAGTTTTCGATAAAAACGATCCGAGTTCGTTAGGTTTATCGCGTAACAAAATTATTTTGATTCATCAAGAACGTCGTGTGGTGCGCTAGTCTTTTTTGTGTTGAAAAGACCTTCCCATAGCTCCGTAGCTCGGAGGGCTCGACGTCGGTTGTTTGTGTGTTAAGCCCTCTCCATAGCATCGTAGCTCGAGAGGCAACGAAAATCAATACCTAATCTAGCTAATAGAAAGAAGATAGGAAGGCACTTGATGATTGAGTTCGTCGCGTCTATTCCGTAACAAATTCATGAACTAAATGATTATATAATTAAAAATCAGACTATGCTATCATTGCAGCATTGCGTTTAACACCTCATACTATAAACAAATATTATTTGGTTTTATCTTTCCACAGCCGGCTGTCTAAGATTAAACCATTTCATTAAAAATTTAACAACAGTTAAACGGGAAATGTCTCATCCGCAGCATCCGATTGCTTGCCTTGAGAATAAAACATAATACCTTTCAACAAACACTATGATTTTGGGTCGCATCATCATCTTCTATGATGAATCCTGACCAAACACCCTATCCTACTAACCAATTTTCAGGTTCCTGGCGCTTGTGGGGTGTAAGCACAGAGTAAATCAGCTGCCCTAGTAGCAACCTGCGCTAACTAACATTCCCGTCCCTTAAAATCGAGATCTACAAACTGACATGGCGGGCGCCGTTGGTGGCCAATGACTGTTACCTATTCGCAACTGATCTTGCTTTAGCAATCATGGTGTTTTATCTTTTCAGCGCATTCATACATGCTGTTGATAAGGGAAACACCACTAGATCGTCGAAGCCTATGATCAGTAGTGCTGAAAGGATATTACGGTTCTGTTCAGCAACGGAGGGGCAACCATGGGTGATCTCTCATGCTCATGCTCATGCTCATGCTTAATTTTTCGATGTAAAATAAAATTTGCAATCATAAAGTACTTTAGTGAAATTTTTAAAAAGCGCTCCGTTTTCAAGTTATAGCCATTTTTAGGTAACTTTTTTGAAAAAAGTCGCAGAAAATTTCACGAATGTTTTTTTTTTTAAATCGGACCATTAGTTACTGAGATATCGACGTTAGAAAATGGTGAGACGTTAGAAAATGGGTGAGACTTAGAAAACATCAATTATTCTGTTTTTAAACCATTGCATGGCAATATCTCAGAAACTAAAGGTCGTATCAGCAAAGTTTAAAAAAGCAAAACATAAAGAATTTTTTAGTTTTTCAAAAATATTTCTGGCATCTCCTAAAAAATATAAAAAACGTTTTTTTTTTGCAAATCAAGTTTTAGTGACAAAAAGTTAAATTTTACCATTTTTTTACCGTGTATCATTTTTTTCAGTGTCAAAATCAAAAATACCTTCAAAAGATACAGATTTTTGAATTTTCATACATCATTTTTATATGGATAGCAGCCAAATTTGTATGAAATGTATTATATGGACAAACTAATGATGCAAAATGGCTTCTTTGGGCATACCGAAAGCACCATTAAAGTTTCATGATTAAAAAATAAAACTAAAAAAAAGATCAATTTCGTAGAAAACTGCTCTCACATCTCAGAATCCTTATGGATGGATATTCAATAGTTTTGAATATGTTACGTAAAACATTCTGAAAAATCATGGAAAAATATTTTTAGCTGTTAGATGTTTGGTCCCGATACTTTCATCTCCGCAAATAAAGTTTGATTTGATCTGTAAGTGTACCCGAGCAGACGGAAATAACTTGGGAAGGTCAGTTTTTGATATTGTGAGAAGATCGAAATATGTTATTGGGATGATCGGATTAGTTGTTAAAATAACAAAAATCAATAACAAAGATTTGTTCGAAGAATAACTTAAACTGTTATTGTGTTGTTATTGCAATAACAAACCAATAACACAGAAGGAATCATGAAGGAATAACAAGATTTGTTATTTTGTGCGGAGAGGTGGAGCAGCATAATAACAAAAAATGTTATTGAACTGGTTTGTCTCCATAACAAAAAAAGTTATTGTTTTGGTTTATTTGTAATTTGCAAATAAACCTGCAGTTCCATAACTCCTCTGTACTAGTCAGGGCTGCAGAGTTGGGTACCTCCAAGCGACTTTGAATCCATACTTGAAGACAACTCCGACTCTGGATGCAGGATATGACGTCAACGACGACTTCAGCTCTCCAAAAATACCCGACTTCAGAGACTCCGACTCCAAGTAAAAGTTGCTGAAAATTTGCTGAATCCGATGCAGTCTCCGAGGTCTCACTCCAGCTCGAACTTCAACGTCAGCTCCGACTTCCTGGCTCGGTGAAAATAATAACAGTTTTTGTTATTCACACTTCAAAAATTCTCAATAAATAAATCAATTCCGTTAGGGAATATAACAAAATAAAAAAAAATTAACTCTCAAAAGTTAATTTTATCGGATTAATTTTAGCTTGAAACCCATTTCATGGTGAAATAAATGACCCCGATGAAATTGGTCAAAATTATATCATAGTTCTAGCCAATTTTAGTAAAATCCCTTAGGGTGTATATCAAATAATAAAAAAAAATCAACTTTCAAAATTACAACTTTTTAGAATAATTTTAGCTTAAGGACCCCATTTCATGGCCAAAATAATGAACCCGACGAAATTAGTCATAATTATTCCATAGTTCTAACCATTTTAAACAAAGTCCTTAAGGGGGTATATCAAATAATTAGAATAGAATAATTAGCTTAAGGACCCCATTTCATGGCCAAAATAATGACCCAGACGAAATTGGTCAGAAATTATCCCATAGTTCTAACCATTTTAAACAAAGTCCTTTAGGGTATATCAAATAATTAGAAAAATCAACTTTTAAAATTTCAACTTTTAGAATAATTTTAGCTTAAGGACCCCATTTCATGGCCAAAATAATGACCCAGACGAAATTGGTCAAAATTATTTCATAGTTCTAGCCAATTTAGTACAATCCCTTAGGGGTATATCAAATAATTGAAAATATCAACTTTGAAAATTTCAACTTTTTAGAATAATTTTAGCTTAAGGACCCCATTTCATGACCAAAATAATGACCTCGACGAAATTGGTCAAAATTATCCCATATTTGTAGCCAATTTTAGTAAAGTCCCTTAGGGGTATATCAAATAGTTAAAAAATCAACTCTCAAAATTTCAACTTTTTAGAATAATTTTAGCTTAAGGACCCCATTTCATGGCCAAAATAATGACCCTGACGAAATTGGTCAAAATTATCCCATAGTTCTAACCATTTTAAACAAAGTCCTTCAGGGGGTATATCAAATAATTAAAAAAAATCAACTTTCAAAATTACAACTTTTTAGAATAATTTTAGCTTAAGGACCCCATTTCATGGCCAAAATAATGACCCTGACGAAATTGGTCAAAATTATCCCATAGTTCTAACCATTTTAAACAAAGTCCTTTAGGGGGTATATCAAATAATTAGAAAAATCAACTTTTAAAATTACAACTTTTTAGAATAATTTTAGCTTAAGGACCCCATTTCATGGCCAAAATAATGACCCTGACGAAATTGGTCAAAATTATTTCATAGTTCTAGCCAATTTTAGTAAAATCCCTTAGGGGGTATATCAAATAATTGAAAATATCAACTTTGAAAATTTCAACCTTTTAGAATAATTTTAGCTTAAGGACCCCATTTCATGACCCCAAAATTTCAACTTTTTAGAATAATTTTAGCTTAAGGACCCCATTTCATGGCCAAAATAATGACCCCGACGAAATTAGACAAATTTATCCCAAAGATCTAAACATATTTAACAAAAGAAAAAATAATAACAGATTGTGTTATGGACACTTAGAAACTTTTCCATTTGTGCGATTTATGGTAATTTTATTCCTAAGTCAGTATACCGAACGAATAACAAATTTTGTTATTAGGAGATTTTGAAATTTATAACATTTCCTCTTATTAGCGTGTTATTAAACATTTTCAATATAATATCACTTCAATACCAAATTTTGTTATTTTATCAGAAACTGTTATTATTTGTTCTTCTTTATGTTGAACTTCAGGATAAAATAATAACACTTTTGTTATTTTAACAGGATTTGTTATTGAAATATTATTGATTTGTTATTACCGTCTGCCCGGGTATTCAGCTATGTTGTTAATCTTGGTATATTGAAAGAGATGAACCAGCCGCCGGTCAATTCGGTTATTGAAGTACATAACAGAGTTTTCTAGTTCCTTTCAGCAATGTTTATATTATTATACATTTTCGAACAATTATTGCTGTCAACTCAGGTTAATAAAGGCATACCAAGAGTAAGAAAAATTGTGAAAAACATAATAAACAGCTCGAACTTCAACGTCAGCTCCGACTTCCTGGCTCGGTGAAAATAATAACAGTTTTTGTTATTCACACTTCAAAAATTCTCAATAAATAAATCAATTCCGTTAGGGAATATAACAAAAATAACAAAAAAATTAACTCTCAAAAGTTAATTTTATCGGATTAATTTTAGCTTGAAACCCCATTTCATGGTGAAATAAATGACCCCGATGAAATTGGTCAAAATTATATCATAGTTCTAGCCAATTTTAGTAAAATCCCTTAGGTGTATATCAAATAATAAAAAAATCAACTTTCAAAATTACAACTTTTTAGAATAATTTTAGCTTAAGGACCCCATTTCATGGCCAAAATAATGAACCCGACGAAATTAGTCATAATTATTCCATAGTTCTAACCATTTTAAACAAAGTCCTTAAGGGGTATATCAAATAATTAGAATAGAATAATTAGCTTAGGACCCCATTTCATGGCCAAAATAATGACCCAGACGAAATTGGTCGAAATTATCCCATAGTTCTAACCATTTTAAACAAAGTCCTTTAGGGGTATATCAAATAATTAGAAAAATCAACTTTTAAAATTTCAACTTTTTAGAATAATTTTAGCTTAAGGACCCCATTTCATGGCCAAAATAATGACCCAGACGAAATTGGTCAAAATTATTTCATAGTTCTAGCCAATTTTAGTACAATCCCTTAGGGGGTATATCAAATAATTGAAAATATCAACTTTGAAAATTTCAACTTTTTAGAATAATTTTAGCTTAAGGACCCCATTTCATGACCAAAATAATGACCTCGACGAAATTGGTCAAAATTATCCCATATTTGTAGCCAATTTTAGTAAAGTCCCTTAGGGGGTATATCAAATAGTTAAAAAAATCAACTCTCAAAATTTCAACTTTTTAGAATAATTTTAGCTTAAGGACCCCATTTCATGGCCAAAATAATGACCCTGACGAAATTGGTCAAAATTATCCCATAGTTCTAACCATTTTAAACAAAGTCCTTCAGGGGGTATATCAAATAATTTAAAAAAAATCAACTTTCAAAATTACAACTTTTTAGAATAATTTTAGCTTAAGGACCCCATTTCATGGCCAAAACTTTCAAAATTACAACTTTTTAGAATAATTTTAGCTTAAGGACCCCATTTCATGGCCAAAATAATGACCCTGACGAAATTGGTCAAAATTATCCCATAGTTCTAACCATTTTAAACAAAGTCCTTTAGGGGGTATATCAAATAATTTAAGAAAAATCAACTTTTAAAATTACAACTTTTTAGAATAATTTTAGCTTAAGGACCCCATTTCATGGCCAAAATAATGACCCTGACGAAATTGGTCAAAATTATTTCATAGTTCTAGCCAATTTTAGTAAAATCCCTTAGGGGGTATATCAAATAATTGAAAATATCAACTTTGAAAATTTCAACCTTTTAGAATAATTTTAGCTTAAGGACCCCATTTCATGACCCCAAAATTTCAACTTTTTAGAATAATTTTAGCTTAAGGACCCCATTTCATGGCCAAAATAATGACCCCGACGAAATTAGACAAATTTATCCCAAAGATCTAAACATATTTAACAAAAGAAAAATAATAACAGATTGTGTTATGGACACTTAGAAACTTTTCCATTTGTGCGATTTATGGTAATTTTATTCCTAAGTCAGTATACCGAACGAATAACAAATTTTGTTATTAGGAGATTTTTGAAATTTATAACATTTCCTCTTATTAGCGTGTTATTAAACATTTTCAATATAATATCACTTCAATACCAAATTTTGTTATTTTATCAGAAACTGTTATTATTTGTTCTTCTTTATGTTGAACTTCAGGATAAAATAATAACACTTTTTGTTATTTTAACAGGATTTGTTATTGAAATATTATTGATTTTGTTATTACCGTCTGCCCGGGTATTCAGCTATGTTGTTAATCTTGGTATATTGAAAGAGATGAACCAGCCGCCGGTCAATTCGGTTATTGAAGTACATAACAGAGTTTTCTAGTTCCTTTCAGCAATGTTTATATTATTATACATTTTCGAACAATTATTGCTGTCAACTCAGGTTAATAAAGGCATACCAAGAGTAAGAAAAATTGTGAAAAACATAATATGTATTTTCTTTAAAAGCTCAACTTATCACCTTTCTTTTGAATAGTGGCGAGCAAAAATTGGGTCAACTGTTCCGAAGATAGAATAATTTGAAATTTTTTGGTTTTGTTAAAATCGTACAAAGCGTAATTTTTGGACCACCCTATTTCGGATAGGTCACCCAAACTACAAAAAAACGGGTGCAATTATCCAGGCACTCCCATGCCAAATTTGAGCCAAATCGGAGCACTTTTGATCTGGATCCGGCTGGTTTAACGTGAAATCGCTGCATTTTCAATTTAAATTCTTTACGAGGCTGTGCATCAACAGCTCGTCACTGTTTTGCTATCTTGTCGCACGTGCATTTTGAGTTTGGAACGACATTTTGTGTAGCGCACAATGCCTCACCTTTAAAAGGTGGGAAAAGTTATCCTCAGATGGTTAAACTAGGAATAATTTATAGCGCTATGGCGGCCATCTTTATGGCATGCGGGATAACTTGTCATGGTTATCCCAGGAACAATTTTTAAGAGAGATTCCAAAAATTCAAAAAACAAACAATTCACATTACCTGGACATGTTTCTTGGCAAAACTTACTGCCCTACATTCCTGGAGTATGAAAATTTGGATGTGAATGAAAAAAAAAATCCAGAAATATTTGAACTTCGAATATTTTAATTCAAATGTTCAATAAATTTGAAAATCCTTCTGGAATGGGACTCTGGGTCATTTCCGGGACATGTATTTAGGCAAAATTTGTTGCCCTACATTCCTTGAGCATAAAAATACAACTTGGCATGAGGCCATGTGGAGGAAAAAAATCCAGAAATATTTGAACTTCAAATATTTTAACTCAAATATTCAATAAATTTAAAAATCCTTCTAGGATGGGACTCTGGGCCATTTCCTGGACATGTATTTTGATAAAACTTGTTGCCTTACATTCCTTGAGCATAAAAATACAACTTGGCATGAGGCCATGTGGAGGAAAAAAAATCCAGAAATATTTGAACTTCAAATATTTTAATTCAAATATTCAATAAATTTGAAAATCCTTCTAGGATGGGACTCTGGGTCATTTCCTGGACATGTATTTTGGTAAAACTTGTTGCCCTACATTCCTTGAACATAAAAATACAACTTGGCATGAGGCCATGTGGAGGAAAAAATCCAGAAATATTTGAACTTCAAATATTTTAATTCAAATATTCAATAAATTTGAAAATCCTTCTAGGATGGGACTCTGGGTCATTTCCTGGACATGTATTTTGGTAAAACTTGTTGCCCTACATTCCTTGAACATAAAAATACAACTTGGCATGAGGCCATGTGGAGAAAAAAATCCAGAAATATTTGAACTTCAAATATTTTAATTCAAATATTCAATAAATTTGAAAATCCTTCTAGGATGGGACTCTGGGTCATTTCCTGGACATGTATTTTGGTAAAACTTGTTGCCCTACATTCCTTGAACATAAAAATACAACTTGGCATGAGGCCATGTGGAGGAAAAAAATTCCAGAAATATTTGAACTTCAAATATTTTAATTCAAATATTCAATAAATTTAAATTAAATGTAGGGCAACAAGTTTTACCAAAATCCATGTCCAGGAAATGACCCAGAGTCCCTTCCTAGAAGGATTTTTAAATTTATTGAATATTTGAATTAAAATATTTGAAGTTCAAATATTTCTGGAATTTTTTTTCCTCCACATGGCCTCATGCCAAGTTGTATTTTTATGCTCAAGGAATGTAGGGCAACAAGTTTTGCATAAATATATGTCCAGGAAATGACCCAGAGTCCCATCCTAGAAGGATTTTCAAATTTATTGAATATTTGAATTAAAATATTTGAAGTTCAAATATTTCTGGAATTTTTTTTCCTCCACATGGCCTCATGCCAAGTTGTATTTTTATGCTCAAGGAATGTAGGGCAACAAGTTTTACCAAAATCCATGTCCAGGAAATGACCCAGAGTCCCTTCCTAGAAGGATTTTTAAATTTATTGAATATTTGAATTAAAATATTTGAAGTTCAAATATTTCTGGAATTTTTTTCCTCCACATGGCCTCATGCCAAGTTGTATTTTTATGCTCAAGGAATGTAGGGCAACAAGTTTTGCATAAATATATGTCCAGGAAATGACCCAGAGTCCCATCCTAGAAGGATTTTCAAATTTATTGAATATTTGAATTAAAATATTTGAAGTTCAAATATTTCTGGATTTTTTTTCCTCCACATGGCCTCATGCCAAGTTGTATTTTTATGCTCAAGGAATGTAGGGCAACAAGTTTTACCAAAATCCATGTCCAGGAAATGACCCAGAGTCCCTTCCTAGAAGGATTTTTAAATTTATTGAATATTTGAATTAAAATATTTGAAGTTCAAATATTTCTGGAATTTTTTTCCTCCACATGGCCTCATGCCAAGTTGTATTTTTATGCTCAAGGAATGTAGGGCAACAAGTTTTACCAAAATCCATGTCCAGGAAATGACCCAGAGTCCCTTCCTAGAAGGATTTTCAAATTTATTGAATATTTGAATTAAAATATTTGAAGTTCAAATATTTCTGGATTTTTTTTCCTCCACATGGCCTCATGCCAAGTTGTATTTTTATGCTCAAGGAATGTAGGGCAACAAGTTTTGCATAAATATATGTCCAGGAAATGACCCAGAGTCCCATCCTAGAAGGATATTTAAATTTATTGAACATTTGAATTAAAATATTCGAAGTTCAAATATTTCAGGATTTTTTTTCATTCACATCCAAATTTTCATACTCCAGGAATGTTGGGCAGTAAGTTTTGCCAAGAAACATGTCCAGGTAATGTTAATTGTTCGTTTTTTTGAATTTTTGGAATCTCTTAAAAATTGTTCCTGGGATAACCATGACAAGTTATCCCGCATGCCATAAAGATGGCCGCCAGAGCGCTATAAATTATTCCTAGGATAACCATCTGTAGGATAACTTTTCCCACCTACCTTTAAATCCTTAGATATTCAATAAAACCCGAAAAAAACGTCGTGCTTTGTTGTTACTTTTTAAATGAAATCTTGTCGTGCTATCTTGACACACCGTGAATAATGATGTAAGTGCAACAATTGGCCAAAGGGATTTAAGGTCAGAACGCGTTTGACTCACGATACGGCAACCAAATTCATCCAAACTTTAGGAAAATGCACAGAATGGTCAACCGAACAAATCTTGATGTCAAACATTAAAACGCGTTTTACTCGGAACGTCAAAAAGCGACGTGAGACAAGATAGTACGACAGCGTCGAGCTGATTGTCCGACATTGAAAGCCCAAAAAAACGAAAATTGCAGAGAAGCTTCACAAGTATTAATTTGTTAAAATAACACATTTATCATTTTTTTACTGCCCATTGTTTTTGTATTCGTAATCAATTCTTCGTCAAGGCAGTTTTCCGTTAGAATGGTACACTAGCCGTTTGGTTTTCTCGCATTGGCAGCCAAAACTAAACACTTTTAGAGTGGAATTCAAGTTTTAGAAGATCCATTGGAACAACTTCTACAATCTGATTCCATAAACAGAAAAAATGCTAAAACTCAATAATTGTCAGTTTAGCTCAAAACTATTTCACTACTTGTTTTAAAATGTAACAAAGTTATGAAGAACAAGTTATTTTTAAATGAAAAAAAAAAAACTGGAAAAAATAAGGGACACACCCAGAACTGGACATCGGCATACGAGAGGATAAAGAGCACGATTCGGTAGTAAAATGGTACAGTGTGCGGACTGTGAGGATAAATCCCGAAATTACTGAGAGTACTTTACTCATGGGTTCATCTTCAAAAAAAGTTCATCCATCAAAAAAAAGTACCGGTACCGAGACTCGAACCCAAGACCTTCGGCATATTGAACCGTGCCTTTGCCGTATGGGCCACCATGGTTCGATGACTAAGTGGCGGTCATTTGTCCATATAAGCCACTCAATAGGATGAACTGTTCGAATGAACGAATGAACACGTGAGAGGACTATACTCTCGCAAAATAGCACTTTCCTCACGTTTCTTTCCGTGAGGACTACCCCCTCGTTCTTTAATTTTGGGTGCATAATGAACAAGTTCCTTTCTCAGCATTGCAACTCGAAAGGCACTCGATCTCTTAAATATTTTTGACATTTACGCTTCAATCGTCGAAAAGTGAATATCTTATTTATAAATTCGCGTGATATTTACGAGAGAACTGAACTTTTACAGCATAAATAAAACGAGAGAAACAAAAAAAAAAAAAAACAGTCCTTACCGATGCTGATAGCAGCCGAAAATGTTGAGGAACGCCTGCCGGAACCGTCTATTCATGAAGCAGTAGGTAATCGGATTACAGCAGGAGCTTATGTACGCCATCAGCTGCACCAGGGCGATTCCGTTGCTGCTGACGTATGTGTACACAAAGGTGGGCGAGTACAGGTACACCTGTGTGGGGGCGGATGAGGGAAAAAAATATGGAACATGAAATGTGAATTTCGGTTTCACTTGTTTTCAGGGGGGCTTTTTGCCGGGTGGGTGAGATATTAGGAAACGATCGATGGCAGTAATTCCGGCGAAGCTGCTGATTTGTTTGAAAACATGGAATTAAGTTTTTTTTTGTGTGCAAACATTGGATACAGTATGTTTTAATTGAATATTGATACTCTGCCATAGACAAGCAGACAAAACTTGAGAGAAGACAATCAAGAAATTGTGATTTGTGCTTATCAAGTGCTATCAAAATAAGTTAAATAAAAAACAAACGACAAAAGAATGACTTCTTCATCAGAAGCTTGTTAAATAAAATGGAAATCGTTTTTGTATCTAAAGAAAAAGCAGATTCCCATCTTCATTTTTCTGATAGCGCCATGCGATTTGTTCGCAATATTCAGCTCCACTTGGGAAATCACTGGGACCGAAATGCGAGCTGGAAAATTGGAAACGTTCGGATGCGTAGATAAATTTAAGGACGCTAGATTCAATCAAGAAGTTTAGATTGCATAAATTGGTAGCATATTTTCGTTAATGACATTTAAAACGACAACATTACTTGCTTCTCCCTGTCTAGAGTAATGGTCAGGGATAAAATTAACTTAAACGAGAATAATTTCAAGAGTGCCCCACAAACTTCTAGCTAGGATAAACGGAACAATATGGGCCGTTCATAAAATTCCATTCCCCCATTTGAATTGTGTATCAAACAGCATTTTCTTATCACTGAGATTTTCCATCGCATTCGCCCCTTCTTTTTACTGCTACAGCAACGCGCAATTCCAATTCAGCGCGGGAGATCTGGAACTTACTGCTGGAAAAAGTCGAAACACACCAAAATCGCGATGCCCTATTTCTGCCCTAATCCACCCGCCACCACGGCATGTGCAGAGAAGCTGATCGTTTGTCTTTGCTTAGTCGGGTCAATTTACTGTTATCCATATTACATTTTTGACCTCGGGGGCAAAATGGTTGAAAAAAAATTAAATAACGATGGTGGATGAGGTAGGGTGACCTAAATTCACCCTCTACCGTTTTTCTAATGTTTATTTTTCTCTTTCTAAGGAGGCCAATTCGAGCAACTTCTAATGTTTTGCTTACGTGTTCCTGAATTTTTAAATGTAAATTGTATAAAAACTTATGATAGAAAAGTCATATCGTTTAACAGTACTGCATCTGTAAATTATTGTCATTGAATAGTTCTCTACGATTTCGCAAATCATCTTTTCTATGTATTTTTTTATTTGGATGAAACTTTGTCCAAACATTCCCTATGTAGATGGAAGTAATTTTGCATCAGTTTTCATAGTTGCATACATAGTTTTTCCATACAAGTCTCCATACAATTTTGGGGGGCTGCCCAGAAAAAAATAATGTAAATTTGGAAGCTGTAATTTTGGAAGGTTGAATATTACCTCTTTTATGATGTAATTTTACCTCAATTTAGACTGAAAAAGTGACATTACACCAGAAAAGTGGTAAAATTACACATTTCCAGAGGTAAAATTATACCTTTTTTCTGACATAAAAGATGTACCCCTTCCCAGATGTAATGTTACCATGATTTTTTTGTGTGTGGTCATACAATTCGAGAAAGGATTTTCAAACCGATTTGGTGTCTGCAGCAAAAAAAGAGCAGTTAAAAAAATACGATTTTTTTACTTTTCAATATTTTCTCCGGAACTTTGAAAATCGAGAAATTAATTTCTGAGATACAGCCTAAAATAGAATTAGAATAGATGAAAATGATTTTTAAAAGTGTTAAAAAATTAACATTATGCGAAATTTACTGATCTTTTCAATTTAAATGTTTCAAAATATCGTGTTTTGCCTTCCTCACTGAGGTAAGGCTATAATCCTGCTCTAAAAATGAAATTTATACAAAAACGTCGTAGACCCACCTACATGTATACATATCGACTCAGAATCGAAAACTTAACAAATGTCTGAATGTATGTGTGTGTGTGTATGTATGTATGTATGTGACCAAAAAACTAGCTCATATTTCTCAGCACTGGCTGAACCGATTTGACCCCAACCTGTTGCATTCGACTAGGTTTAGAGTAGTTCGAGTTTTATACAGATTGATGTTTCAATAAGTAGTTCAAAAGTTATGTATAAAAATGTGTTTTCACATGTATCCGGATCTCACTTAAATTGTATGTAAACTATGTCCGGATCCACCATTCGACCCATCGTTGGTTAGATTATTGAAAGAACTTTCCAACGAGTTCAAAACATTGAAGATCTGGCAACCCTGTCTCGAGATATGGCCACTTAAGTGATATTTATGTACTTTTTCATTCCTGATCCAAAAAATTTATGAAATTTGTGTTCAGCCATTGTTGGTAATGAGTGTGGAAGGCTCCAACCACATAGGTGGATTAAGTTAGTTTTTCAATAATATACAACCTGCAATGGTTTTGAAATTTGGTGTCAAGGGGACTTTATGTAAAATTGGACGATTTGGTGGTAAATTCAGAATTCTGAAAAAAACGTGTTTTTCATCGATAAAAAATACAAAAATAGTTTTAGTTAAAATTATTTACTAGAATGTTATTTTTTTTTGGGACAAGTAATTTTATGGGAAATTATTGTACTTTTTTGAATCTGTAATAACTTAGAAGGGTTATTTGTTCATTTAGAACAACAATTTTCATTCAAAAAAATTGTATTTTTTTTAATTTGCAGGATATGTTTGAGAGTGTAACAATGATCGACAAAGTTATAGAGCAAACAATTTGAAAAATGATATAAAACGAATTTGCTTGTAACCATTACGAGATATTTTTGGGACATGTCATTTTATTGAAAATTAAACGTACTTTTTGAATCTGCAACAACAAAAAAAACTTAGAACAAAATTTTTCATTTAAAAATTTCGTTTTTTTTGCAAATTTTCAGGGTTTGTTTTAAGAGTGTAACAATCAGAGCCGTAGCTTGAGTCGACGGCGCCCTTGGCGAAGCCTCAATTTTGTGCCAATCCCAAATTTACAATCATTTTGCTAAATTGATAATGAATTTCAATTATTGCTTCAATGAGTTTTGATTAAATAATTGCAATCAAGACTTCAACGTGATAGTTCACGGTTTGGGTTTCAAATTAATTTTAGATAGTTTGAAATGAAAATTAGCTGCAAAAATAAAGTTGGCTGCACATTTTTTCATTAAATCGGTAGTCAAAGCTGGATTTTTGCTTTTTTTTTAATATTTTCATATATTAATGCACTGAATCGAATGCTCAATCAAAATAAATCTGCTTAAACATGCTATCAAATTTGATATATTCTAAGCCTGAAGAACTCTAAATTTGTATGTGTTTTATTTATTTATTTTTAGCTTGTAATTTTTTAAAGATCCTTCATGATTCATACTCCTTGCAAAAAGGCAACAAATAATGATTATTTTTAAACGTTGATATTTGTTTTATTTTTGACTTAAACTCAATTGTAGAAAATATTGTTTAATTATCCTTTTATAACCAGAGTTTTAAAGACCTTTTTAAATAGAAAAAGTGTTTTTTTGCGAAATAACACTTAGTCTGACACAATAAAAGCATACCGTCGTCAGGAGTGACATAGACCCAATATCACCCCTGATGACGGTACAAAAAATGATGTACAAGATTATCAATAATTTCAACACCGGTAAAACTAAAACTAAAAAAGTGATTTTAAGGCAGCTTAGGTTTTGTTCAAATCTTACGTCCAGAGATTTTTGAGATTTCAGACCAACTCCGTGTACGCACGAGAGCAAGCAGCAGTCAAGTGCTCTGTGCTCTACCGTTTTTTCGAAATTTTTCGCCGTAGTTGATTGTGAATACCCGCGAGTTTGCTTTTCCAGCATGCCAAAGGCCGGCCGTGGCCGTGGCAGTTCGAGTGCGGCCTCGAAAAACCCGCGAAGTTCGTCTACCGGCCGTGTGCAAAAAGGTAAATAAACCAACGCCGTGTCGGCCACCATCGCGCAGGGGAGCGTGAGCGCAGATGGAATCGACAAAAAGTATCTACATCCCGGATACGTTCCGAGATCACCAGTGAGGACCCGCTCCGGTACTTCCGGTGCCACGACCAGTGGCACATCAACATCCGCCAACATCCCCATCAGAAACGAGTTCCAGATGCTGAGCGACGACGAAGAAAACAACAACACCGACGGTAGCAGCACTACCGACTATGACGACGACGACGATGGTCGTGCACGGAAGAAAGTGTCGACGTCAAAAAAGAGCAATCCTCCAAACGAACGTAGACCACCTCCAATTTTTGTTTTGGACACGTTGGCGGACGATGTTGACGAGTTGCTGGAAGGCCTCGAATATTGTCTGAAAATCGGTAAGTCGTCAGTGCAAGTTTACACATTTGACGAAAAGAACTTCGACCTGGTTGTGGAGAAATTGAAGCGTCAAAACTTCAAGTTTTACACATTCGACCCCGTGCAGAAGACTGCCGTTAAGGTCGCCTTGCAGGGGTACCAAGACCGCCCGATCTCCGACCTCAAGAAGGACCCCTCGGGTGCCGGCGTAACATCACGTGACATAAAAGTCCTCTCGCGGAAGACAACAGTCACAGGTACACACACCCTGTACCTGTTGTACTTCGACCGCGGCACCATCAAAATTCAAGACCTGCGGCGAACTAAGGCGTTGGACGGTTTTTGGGTAAACTGGCGGTTCTCCTTAAAGAACCCGTCGGACGCAGCACAATGCCACCGTTGCCAGAAATTCGGCCACGGCTCGCGGAACTGCAACCTCCCGCCCCGCTGTGTGAAGTGCGGTGAATCACACCTCTCTGAGGCGTGTGCACCAGGGATGCCACATGATTTTTTAAAATGTCTGTGTATGTCTGTGTCTTTGTCTAAAATTCAAATAAATCAATTAACAGTCATAAAAATCTATCAAAAATTGTGTTTTTAAGCATTCGAAGACTAACGAAATAAGTTTCGATTGATATTTTAACAAAATAACAATTTAATGAAGTTTTTAAAAAGTCTGTGTACCTCAAAAAATGTCTGACACGAGCTCAAATGTCTGTGAAACACAGACAAATCTGTGTATCTGGCATCTCTGGTGTGCACTGCCGTGTAAGGCGGACTTGGGGGACAAGGCAGAGCAAACCAAGGCGCGCATTAAGTGCGCCAACTGAGGAGGTAACCATACCAGCAACTACCGTGGATGCAGCGCACGGAAAAACTAACTCGAGGAGCAGGAAAAAAGGAAGAAGAAAGCATCAGCGTCCCGCCCTCCTCAGCAAATTTCGAGCGTAACCGTGCCGGCAGCTGGTCATCGTACGGTTCCAGCAGACAACTTAGCGTTTCCTCCTGGATGGGGGCGATCGTTCGCCAGCGTGGTCGCTGCCGGCAGTGGCAATACGACCCAGCAAGAAGTTACCGGGGAAGATCTCTTTACCCTGCCAGAGTTCTTTGCTCTCGCAGGGGAGATGATGACGCGGTTTCGGACCTGCCGTAACAAGGCGGAGCAATTCCTGGCCCTTGGGGAGCTGATGATCAAGCACATCTATAAAGGATAAAAAACTGCGAACTAGTTTTAAGCTTTCTCTATATCTGTCCCCTTTTCATTGCAATTTTAGTAAGTGTTTTTTTTTATTTTTTTCTTACTCTTGGTGACACCTTTATTTACAAGCAATAACTGTTCCAACATGGGTTATGATGTAACACACAGCTGTAAGGAACTCTTAAACTCTGTTATGTACCTCAAAAGAACTTATTATAAATGTTTGAACCATTTTGATTGAATGTACATTTCCTTTCAATTCTTCAAACAGTTTTTGACGCACTTTTCAATTCAAAACGAGGTATCGAAAAATGGAGCTCGGTTCGTTATCAGAGACAAAAGTTACCCCTTAGGACAAAGTTTCACGCAAATCGAAGATGGGTCGGGACAACTGCTGTGTGAGTTGGCGGAGAACTACTTATAAAAAATGTGAGTGTCTTTAAGAACACTATTACGAAGTAGTTTTGTATCTACCAAAATGTAGACATCCCCCTTCCCAGACTGATGCAAATCTTTTGACTTTTGCAACCTTCCCCACCCCTTGAAGCAGTGTTTACGTTATTGCCCATAATTTGAGTCGAGGATAATGGCTTCAAACTGTTTGTGAGCAAGCTACAAAATCCTAAGGCACCCTTGAGCGAAGAAACGTGCAATTCGCTTGAAGGGTAAGATGTACAAATATTGCTGCTGCGAAAAATGTGCTTTGTTATTGAGTGAATTAGCGCCAGTCATCGCCATAACCGTAACGCTTTAGCTGCAGAGATTTTTGTCAGTACACAGAAAGTTGAAACTGAAGACTTTTGTGCAAATTTTGGTATGTTTGATTTTTGATACCGCTACTCCTACATTCACAAAGTGCTCGCTCATTTTTTGCTGAAAAGTTCAAGTCAAGCAGTTGCTCTTCAATCCTTTTCTTTGGATGAATTTTCTTTAATTTCAGTTTTCGGTTTTGGGATGCGCTTTCGATTTTTTTTGCTCCAGAACTGCGATTTTATAAAATGCAACTCCACTTTTTGCCTTCCTCACTGAGGTAAGGCTATAATCCTGCTCTAAAAATGAACTTTTTATTAAAAGCTCGAAGACCCACCTTCATGTGTACATATCGAATCGAAAACTGAACAAATGTATGTGTGTGTGTATGTGTGGCTGAACCGATTTTGACCAAACCAGTTCCTATCGACTTGGTATAGGGTCCCATACATCGCTATTGAATTGTTTGAAGTTTCGATAACTAGTTCAAAAGTAATGCATGAAAATGTGTTTTCACATATATCCGGATCTCATTTATATGCATGTAAACGATGTCCAGATCCATCATCTGACCCATCGTTGATTAGGTAATCGAAAGACCTTTCCAATGAGTCCACAACATTGAAGATCTGACAACCCTGTCTCGAGTTATGACCATTTAAGTGATATTTTTGTTCTTTTTTTAAGCCGGATCTCAATTAAATGTATGCAAACGATGTCCGGATCCATCACCCGACTAATCGTTGATTGAGAGACCTTTCCAACAAGCTTACAACATTGAAGATCTGGCAACCCTGTATCGAGTTATGGCCACTTAAATGATATTTGAGTACTTTTTTGAAGCCGGATCCCGATTAAATGTATGCAAACGATGTCCGGATACATCACCCGACCCATCGCTGGTTAGGCAATTGAGAGACCTTTCTAACGAGCTTACAACATTGAAGAACTGGCAACCCTGCCTCATGTTATGACCACTTAAGTAATATTTATGTACTTTTTTGAAGCCGGATCTCAATTAAATGTATGCAAACGATGTCCGAATCCATCATCCGACTCATCGTTGGTTAGGTAATTGAAAATCATTTCCAACGAGTCCTCAACATTGATAATCTGGCAACCCTATCTCGAGTTATGACCACTTAAGGGGTTACATACATGTAGAAAATCACAAAATTTTATATTACAGAATATTTGTTAAATCCACTCAAAAGATGATTTTTAATCACTCCTGAAAGTTTCAAGAAGATCTTTTATGAGTAAACTGCGTAAGAGACGATTTAAGCTCACAATTTTGCCATTACTTGAAATTGCTTTATCAAATATTTTCAAATTTGTTTTGTTAGTTGGTGAAAATGTATATTGTAATGCCCTGAAAAAAGAGTTTAAAAAGTTGAAGTGTGTGATCATACTAGCCTCTGACTTTTTTGCCGATATACATGTATGTAACCCCTTAAGTTATATCTGTGTACTTATTATTCTGGATCTAAAAAAATAGCTGAAATATGTGTCCAAACCACTCATATTACCCATTGTTGGTAAAAAGTGAGGAAGGCATAAACCACATAGGTAGATTAAGTTAGTTTTTTAAATACTGTTGTATTTTTGAGGATTCTCAAACATGCCCAAATTTAAAAACATTTTTTTAAATTTAAATTTAAATTTCAAGCAATTAGCTGATTTCGAAGAAAGTTACATAGAAATTGAAAACCTACAGCTCCGTTTCGAATTCCGCCAAAAAATGCCTGACCATCGTCGGTTTGTTTAGAGGTTTGTCGTTCGTGGAAACCTTTGAGGGTACCTGGTTTGGTTTCGGAGAAAAAGGGACCAAACACGGATCGCTGTTGTGACATGTCCCCATTCAGAGTTTTCGAGTTGGTTTGATGTTCTTTTTTCACAGCGAATGCATCACAATAGAACCACTTCCCGAAATTTAATTTGATGGATTTTGAGTCAAGGTAAATAAATAAGGCTTAATTTCAAGTTTGAAAAATATCCTCTTATGGTTCAATTGGCCGCGTTTTTCAATAAATTAATCAATTTTCGAAAACAAAAGTTGAAGAGTTCTCGTCCTCCACTTCTAATTTTAAGTGTTTTGACAAAATAAATCTAAACATTTTGCCAATATAAATCAACACATTTAAGCAAATATTGGACAGAAATTAAATCCTATCAATTTCAACCTAGACTACAATTTGAAAATTGCGAATCTCAGTGGTGCTGCACTCAACCATTATTGGAAGCCACAAGCATTTCCAGCGATCTCGTAACGTTCAGCGAACCGTAAAAGCCAAACATTAGCCTGATTTGTCGAGTGCACCCGGCGAAACTCTTTTCCACCGACCGAAATTGCTCAAGTCCTTTTCAATTTCAGTGTTCAAATTTGGTCCGCACGCTAAACCGTCTGTTTGTTTGGGGTTGTGCGGTCCGTATGGAAACCCCGATTTGACGCATTCTAGGAAAGGGAGAAATTCGTTTGGAGTTACTAAATAGCACTTTGTTGGTTCAATTTTGCTAAATGGATGCATCAAATATGTTCGTGGAATCGCATCCCGACATTTAGTTTGTTGAATTTATAATTATTACCGTAAACTGGGGTCAATCGGGACACATGGGGCGAATTGGGACAGCAGTTTTAACCATGTTGGAGCACAATATTTTGATTTTCTGGTTGGTTTCGGTTAGAACAGACTCAGACCAACAAAATGTGTACATCCATTTCCAAATTTAAAAGCTGTAAGTGCTCTAAAAACTGCTGTCCCTATGCAGACTGAAGTCCCGATTACGGTATGATAAAGTTGAGCCATGCTGAAATACTGGCTAATTTATCAAACAGTTATGCGGAGTGTTAATGACAGGCTGGATTATGTTTGTTTAGCTATAAATGAGAGGAAGGCACTTAATTTTATTTAAAATCTGTTTTCAGGGCAATTCCCCACGAAAACAAAATGATTCGAAAAAAAAGTTCTCCGATCGGGCTCAATATTTTTCTGGGGAATCCTTGGCCAAAATAATTAGACCCGTATTTTTTTGTTTGGCCATTAAGGTGACCTACGCCGTGTAAGGGTGGTCCAAAAAATGGCCATCTTTGCCGATTTTCGCAAAAACCACATTTTCCAAAAAATCTTAACTCCGCACCATTTCAACCGATTTTAGCTGTCTTGGATGCAAACGAAACGGTATTAGATAGGCTTTTAAGGAAAAATAGTTCAATGTTTCAAATATCTAGTCTAACATATGAAAAGGTCAAATGAAAACATAAAATGCACTTTTGAGGGTCTCGGGACCAAAGAGCCTATGTCTGAAAATATTTTTATCGGATTTCTCGGAAAATTTTACATAAATAAAAAAAAATGGTAAAGTTATGTTTTCATTATTCCGAGATACGATTTGAAATAAATAAAAACTAGATTTTTCAACGCGCCGCGCACAAAAAGGGAGATTGACGAAATCGGCAAAACCCGAGCAGGGGTAAATAACACGGGAATACCACATTTTGGTATTACTTGAGCAAATAACAGACACCAAAATGTGCCCTTGGTTGCCCAGTAATAGATGGTAAGATACGATGAAATCATACCAAAGTACAAATGTGGAAGGGCACAATAATGCCAAACAATGTTATTCCAAGGGTAAAATAATACCTCAAACCAACACCAAGTTGAGGTCTTCTGGATTTTTGAACATTGCTTGAATACCAAAACTTGGTATTGCCATGCACAGAAAAAAAAAATGATGGTAATATTCATCAGGAAATGGTGACAGATTTTGTGGCAAAATAAATGATAAATTTTACCACAGAAAATGATGAATTTTCATCAGTTTTTGATGAATATTCATCGGGTTCACATTTTTACACATTTTTTATGTAATATTACTCAAAAAAAGAGGTCATATTCAACCTACCAAATTTTCCACATTCCAAAATTCAACTTTTTTTTTCTGTGTGGTTTAATTTTTAGGTATTACCGCGCCCTTGGAAAATCAGATTTTGGTATTCCTGTGGTTTTCCACATACTTGATTTTGGTTTGATTTCATGGTACCGTAAAACGGGGTGACTTTGATAGGCGGGGTGACTTTGATAGGTTTGCGATTTTTCCGCAAAATGAAGAGTACAATTAAAATACGTAAGGAATGGTTTAGAAACATACTGACCGTGGTAGAGAAGTGTTCAAAGTACCTCAAGAAGAACTTTTCATAAAATTTTGACAAGTTTAAAAAGTTAGTTGACTATAGTTAAGAAAATGTTGATGAATGTCATTATTTTAAACTTCTCAAAGTGTCATGATTTTCTCAATGAACATGATTTTTAATCGGAAAACGGAATGAATTTTCGGATTCTTTGGACAAGTTTGTAAAAAATAAATAATATGTGTTTTTGAAACACAATTATAAAAACTCTCTAAATTTATAGGCATGTAAAATGTGAAAACTTGTGATTTGTGCTTCGAATTCAGTATAAAATGCAATATAAATCGATAATTTTATAAACAAAACTAATTTTAACAAATTTCAGGTAAAATTCCGACTTTTTATCAATTTTACCTAAAATTTATATGTATTTTGCTTAAAAGCTTATACACTTAGTTAACTAAATATAAACATTGATTTTTTTTCTTAAATACTATATCAGCTACTTTAGTGATGGTACATTTAACGTACAAATGAAGTTTGAACATCTTAAATATGATTTTAACAAGAAAAACTATGACTTTCAAAGTCACCCCGGAATTCAAACTAAGTATTTTTAAAGTAACTATTTTTCTAAACATTATTGAAAAAACTTTTTTTTCCGAAATAGTGCATGGACTTTGTGTGGTCTACCCCAGTACATGTTTTAAAAATAATAATCTTAAGAAAAACCTTACCTGTTGGAAAATATTCTAAAAACAAATTGAAATCCTATCAAAGTCACCCCGGTTTACGGTATTTTACCATCTATTACTGGGCAACCAAGAGCACATTTTGGTCGCAGGTATTTGTAAAAGTAATACCAAAATTTGGAATTTGCATACCATTTTTAGTGCAGCAGTTGCAGTTAGTAAAAAAAACGGAAATGATCCATATGCAACAGCCAAATCTACTCACCTGATGATTTCATGATGTTCTTAGTGATATTCTTCACCACATCGAATTCATTTGTCATTGATGAACGGCCTGTGCTTGAAGTTATTGAAGATTCTGAAAAATAACAAGATTGAAAAATAAGGATTGAAATTCACCAAAATTCAATAATCTGTTGATTAACTCGTTTTTCAAAGTATTTGGTTACCCCGACTTAGAGAAATTTCAACAATTTAAAAAAATCTTAGTGGGTAAATAAAAAAAATATGAAAATCAGCTTTAACATTTTTGAGTTTCAAGTCAAATAAAAATTAATTATCTCGTCAAAATTTATTAAAAAAATCCGTAGTTTTAGAGGTATTTGATTAAACCTTTCAATACCAAAATAATAGCAAAATGTGCTGCCTTAGAAAATTTTCCACAATTTCAAGTCATTTCTTTAGGGGGTATATCAAAAATGTTTAAAATCAAGTTTGAAATTTCCGGTTTTCAATGAAAGCATTCGCTTTGAGACATCATTTTAGCGCAAAATTAATTATTTTGTCAAAATTGGTCAAAATTTTCCCATAGTTACAGAGGAATTTGATAAAACACTGTAATACCAAAAGAATACCAAAATGTGGTGTTCGACCATTGACAAATTCTGCAATTTTGCAATATCAAAACAATACCTTAAATTGGTATGATACCAAATTTTGCTCTTGCATAATCCTTAAGACAAATTTTAAAGGGTCCAGGAATACCAAAATTTGGTAATGATACCAGAGAAAGGTAGAGAGCCTGGAGCTTGTTAGAGAACGGACATCTCAAACCAAAAGTACCAATCAAAGCACGAGAACTGTCAAACGGAGGTACCAATCCAGAAAAAGACAAAGGATGTTGCTCGATTGGTACCTCCGTTTGACAGTTCTCGTGCTTCGATTGGTACTTTTGGTTTGAGATGTCCGTTCTCTAATAAGCTCTAGGGTCTCTAGAGAAAGGTATTATTACGCATTTCCCTTGTTATTTACCCATGCTCGGGAAAGTCGACTTTTTTCACTAAAACTGCGATAATTTTAAAATTATTTTTTTTTCAGCTATTTGACATCCTACAAACCCCCCCCCCCCTTCTCCCCTTATTCTCCTCGTAGTTTTAGACCCTTTTTGCACTGAACATTAAATTTTCTCTGTGTACAACCCCAAAACTTACCGTGTTCAGGATGTGCAAGGGTGCCCAGCAGACAAAGAACTCGACAATGATAACAAAAAGCATCCGGATGACCTGTGAGAAGGGCAAAAAGAACGAAAAGGCATTTAAACGCTTTGATGCGTGGGCGAACTCAAGCGAAATATAAGGGCTGACTCTTTTTTTTCTGTTATCAAACTATCAAACCGCATGTTACTTCCGTGACTAGGGAGTCTGTAGAGAGGAAGAGAAATCCTGCAATACTGTCTTCAGCGATACGACACTCACCTTCTTCTTGGCCTCGATGCTCTTGTCCATGTACGTCGATCGGATGGCCTGGCGGGAGAAGGAGGTGGCCGCGGCGTCGTACGCCGAGTCCAGGATCGCCGGTCCGAGGTTGGCCTTCGTCGTCGTCGTCGTCGTCATGGGGATCGATGTGGAAGTTCCCATTGGTGCCATCGAGCTGGTAGGGTCGAGCATCGTAGGGACACCACCACCTTCGGTGGAGGACGCCCGGTCGTTGAGGGCGGTCTCCAGGGTGGCGTAACTGTACGTGACACTGTTGTAGGACTTGCTACCGCTGGCTGAGGCTGAGGGCATCAATGGAATCCGCTTCGGAGAGTTCGACGCAGATAAGCCGGCCGCAGTCAGGGATGATACCGTGGGCACGATGGGGGTTGTTTTCAGTGCCGATTTGGGACGTCGTTGGCGCCGGGACTGGGGGACGTGCGGTGGGAGAGAATCAAGGGAAGAAAGAAAGGGCCAAAGCCAGATGTTACTTAATTTATGGACTGCTGATGAGCTTTTTCCTGCCACGTGGGAGAGGGTTGGTTTGAACCGACAGTCAATGTAAAGGATTATTTTCACAGGAAGCTAGGTTGTTTTTACAAACTACATCCCCGGAATGAAGTTGTTTTTAATCATGGGGAAGTCATGATTACCTTCATGGTTTTTCAAATTCATGAGCCTTTCCTTAGTTAACCCTCAAGGGTTCCCGCTAACGTTTTAGAGTGATGTGATGACTTTGCCATGTATTTTTAAAATTCGTTATCGTTTAAAAATCTGAAAAAAATTAAACCTCATTGGAAAAGCATAACAAAATCTGAGCCAAAACTCCTGACGGGAATACTCTCACAAATTAACTTCTAAATTTTGTGGCCCATCAAAAGCTACATGGACACTATTTCTAATATTTCAAACTCTCTTCACTTGTGGAGAATTATAGAAGAAGACATTTTACTGAGTTTCAAAGTGGACCCTTTCATGTTATGTCTTTCGGATATGGAAATAAGCTGTCATCGCCGTTGTAGGTCTTCAGAGTGATGTTTCTCAGAATCAATTCTTATTATTTTACCATCGTTACATGTTGATTTTCTGCTTTCCATTTAGTGTGTCTTTCCATGTGGAACAATATTGAGATGTGGTATATTTATCGTATTATTGACAATCAGTTGATTCTAGTAGCAAACTCGGTTCAAACATTCGCCTGGTTCTTCTTCCGTTATAGCCACATCTATCCAGGACGCAGAATAGTGGTTCGCAAAGTGGCCTCAATTTAGGACTGTCAAAGCGGAACTAATTTACTGTTAGCAAAATATTTCCAAGTGGCAATCACAGCTAAAAAAGTAGTAATCCAGCTGCGTGTAAAAGGCCTGGATGTAAAATAAATATTGCATAATTCTATGCAATATTATGTGATTTTACACCCTCAAATATGTAGCCCATCAGTATGGAAAACCTACTTGACCGAAATGTCAAGCTCATATATCCGTTTCTACTAACAGATTTTCATCGGTCTGATGGCTAAGTGGGCTAAGGCGCCAGTCCTTACTGTTGGTGCTGAGTTTGAATCCCGTCGGTTGCAACTTTTTTTTTGTGTTGGCAAAAAAAATTACATGCAGTGTGTAATATTAAGTGTTTATTTTTATGAAGGTGATGTGCATGCTTTTGCATGCGATTTTACCATCGGATTTTTTGCTGTGTAAGTATTGTAATCCAACCTGTTTATGACGCTTTTTAAAATGTTAACGACGAATTATCAATAACTATGAATGCCATCTTGGAACTTCCATTCGGTTGCTCTTCTGATTCACACAATTTCACCCACTTTTGACGCAATTTTTCCTCACGTGGAAAACAAAAAAAAATATGACAAACAAGCCAAAAAAAATTGACTCGCTTGAGCTTGACCAGCCTTCTCCTTTGTTTTTGTTTACAGTTGCAGTGCAGTTGTAGCAGCGGGAAACAGTGGAGGAGCATTCGAAAATTACGTTACACATTCTGTCGTTTCAGCACCCAGCATCTAATCAGTTTAAAACAATTGCTTTGGAAATTTGTTCCATTAGCTCACGCAGATATTCGGAACTAAGCCTCAAACGTTTTGATCAATCAGGTGTTGATGACAACCAGATATTTTGGAACGAAGCCCTGCCGGGTGTTGGCTGAGCTCAAACTACTTTATCGGAACGTGAGCAAGCGTTTTCAACCTCAAAATTCCTGACACGTTTTAGGGGGTAAAGTTGGTACCACCAAACCCCACTTTATAATATTCCGTTAATTTCTCCACAACAAAACATTTTTTTAATAGAACCAACGAAGATCCTATAAAGATTGCAAAAATGTTGTGATTATATTTGAGAAATCGACGAAATACAAAATGTACGTAACGCCTTGCGCGTAAATTAATGTTCTAGTGTACAGGATTTTCTCTCGCCTGCAAAGCCATACTATAAGGAACGGCACTCATGTTTGGCTAGATTAGGTGGATGGCAGTGGATGGGACACGACAGATGTCGGGGCAGATTTCGAGCATGCTCTTGAGCATCTTATATTACTAGCAGATATTTGATGTGAAGGAGGTGATCCCGCACGCACCACGTGGCGCCGGAAGGTGAGAACTGTGAACGTGCTTAGATCGAAACACACAGTGGTGAATTTGGAAAATTTTCGCAGAAAGTCTGAGGTTATGTTAAATTGATTTGCAAACCGTACAATTCTTATTTTTAATGTTTCGTGGACATTTTGTGCACATGGGGAAGATATTAGAAAAATTACAAAGGGGGCATTCAAAATATTTACGGAAGTAACGTAATATTAAAGCCAGCCAAGTTGCCAGACGGTTAATAGTAACCAGTTGACTCAATCCGAATTCTGAAACGGAATTTGTGTACGATTCTAATTAGATTCCGTTTCAGAATTCGGATTGATTTGACTGGGTAGTTTATGCAATAATTTGCAAAAAGAAGATTTTTCAACACGAGTGCTGAAAAACAAATATTGCAAAAAAAAAAACAACATGTTTTCCAATCCCCAAAAATGCTTTTTGAATGGAATTTTATGTCAAACATCCATGTGTTAATTAAACCCACCGCTCAAATAAAAAAAATTAAAAATGATACTTTTCGATAATAAAGTGAGTTAGGTCACGAGAGAATTGCCAAATAGTAGTTTATCGACAAGTTGCAAAAAGTTCTATACAACATTTTTTGCAATTCCGTCGTGAAACTACTTATTTTTCCTGTCATTCTTGAACGACGAAATAGCCTACTTTTCTGTACCAAAAATAACAGAATCAAATAGCTACACTTTTCAAAATAAATAAAGCACTCAAATGGGTGCTGAAAAGTTGAACTTTACAGCATTTGTTTCGAAAAGTAACACTTTTCAACATTTTTTTGATTTAAACGATTTATTGACAAAATACATGAAAATTTGACATAAAATTTCACTCAGTGTGTGTTTTTTTTGGAATTGCAAAAAATGTTGTATGGAACTCGTTGCAAAACTTGATTTTTTCACTACTCTTCGTATTTATCCAACTCGGTGAACCTCGTTGGATAAATGTACGACTCGTGCTCAAACAATCCTCTTTTTGCAACTTGTTGCATAAACTACTATTTTGCAATTCCGAAAAACACCCTTTGTACAGAATTATGAGTCAAATGTGCATATATTTTGTCAATGGATCGTTTAAATGAAAAAAATGTAGAAAAATATTACTTTTCCAAACAAGTGTTCCATTTCAGTGCTGAAAAGAAGAACTTTTCAGCATTTGTTTTGAAAAGGGTTGCTATTCGATTCTGATATTTTTGGAAGAGAAAAGAAGGCTGTTTTGACGTTTGAGAATGTCAGTAAAAGTAAGTAGTTTCACGACGGAATTGCAAAAATAAAAAATACTTTTCGACTGCAAATTTGATTTTTAATTGGAAAAAAGTCAAAATTAGTGCGTCCAATTTCCCGGGAAATCCCGGGAATTCCAGGGAAATTTATCGAAAATTATTCTGATCCTGGTTTTGGTTAATTTTTTTTTGCAACAAAATAGTATAAAAGAGCAACATAATGGTCAAAATAAGAGTTAAGTTCAATTGATGCCTTGGCTGATTGTAAAAAACGTACAACTTCAAGAAAATATATTTCTAAATATATAAGCTGTCTTCCAATTTTTTCGAAATAAAAATAAATAATGATAAGTATTTTGTATTGATAAGAAATAGTTAGGTTTTTTTTAATCACAGTGTTTGGAAAGTGAGTAAAAATCCATGCTCCAAAACGATAAAATTGTTTTTGAATACGTCTCTGTGACCAGTTTGAGAAAATATGAAAAAGAATAAAATTGATAATTTAGTTGAAATGAAAAAAAAAATGCAGCTAATATGTGTTTTATCGTAAAACATTGAAATGAAATAAAATAATAAAGAAAATATGTTTTTCATGGCGTTTAAAAAGCTTGCCAAAATTTTAATAGTTTGTTTTCATTTCATAATAACGTAATTTTTGTTGCTCAACAAATGAACAAGATCCACTCCTAGTTGTGAATGCTTCAGAAATTTATATCATCTGAAATAAATCTTGACATTAATTTTTTAGGCGAACTGATAAGTTCAATAAGAACAGTAAATTGAATTTATTAAACGAATTTAGTTCTTTCATTATTTTATTTTTTTGTAACTTTACCAAATGGTTAAGAAAATGTATACTTCCGCTTGAATTTCGGGAATTCCCGGGAAATGGGACATATTTTTTTTCGGGCTATCCCGGGAATTCCCGAAATTCGAAAATCGGTGCTATAGCCACGGTAAAAAAATGCCAGAGTTGGAATGCAATGTCCCATCCTAATGGGTCCCGGAGTACCAATAGTTCTTAGCATGGTGTTCCGAGCAAATAATATTTTTCGTAACAAACCACAATTTTCAAAAAATATCGTATTTTTTTTAAATACTCCTCAAAATTTTATATATGGGTAAATCTCCACCAACTCACACGAAATCGCGAAAAGTTGCCCCGACCCCTCTTCGTTTCGCGTGAAACTTTGTCCTAAGGGGTAACTTTTGTCCCTGATCACGAATCAGAGGTTTAGTTTTTTATATCTCGTAACGGAGGGGCGATACGACCCCTTTCATTTTTGACATGCGAAAAAAAGGGTTTTCCAATAATTTCCCGATAAAAACTTTGTGTCAATGGCGTTCTCAGAATTCCGGAAAAACGTAAAATCGTAAAAACACTATTTTTTTAGGCTCTACCATTTTCTGTTACTTGACTGTATTTTTTTTGGAACATGACATTTTAATGGAAATTTAATGTACTTTTCGAATCTACATTAACCCGGAAGGGTAATTTTATCATTTAGAACAATTTTGCAGGGTTTTTTTTTGAGTGTAACAATGTTCTACAAAGTTGTAAAATAGAGCAAAAATTGTGATAAGGGGTTTGCTAGTATTAAAAAAGTATTGAAAAAGTTACTGTTTGCGTTTCTCTTTGTTTCGTCGTCCGTGTGTGTTGCGGGTGACGATGAACGGCTATGCATGATCAAAGAAGACCAACTTATTAAAAAAAAAAAAAATCCTAAAATCGTGATAACTCTTGATGTTTATAAGGAAACCCCTTATGCTTACCCGGATAAACGAAAACTATATCGATTTTGGTGAGGAACTTAAAAAAACCTTATGAGATAAGGTCACCATTTATAATAATGTTATTTGGCGGACCTTGATGACTATTTGTCAAATGGTCACCATAAGTAATAGAGTTATTTTAATGTTTGTAATGGTCAACAATTTTCTTGATAACTTTAAAAAACTATTTGCCGATGTTTTTTCAAATGGTTACCCTAAATCATAAGGTAATTTTAAAGTTCAAATGGTTCAAATTGCGGACCTTGATGACAATTTGTCAAATGGTTACCATACGTTATGGAGTTATTTTAATGTTTATTATGGTCAACAATTTTCTTGGTAACTCTAAAAACTATTTGAGGATGTTTTCCCAAATAGTTACCCTAAATCATAAGGTTGTTATAAAGTTCAAATGGTTGACATTGATTCGCGAGTACCATATAGAAACATTAAATAACCATTTGAAAATTGTTGCCATCTTCAATTTTTTTCCACAGAACAAAAAGTAAATTGGAATAAAAAACTAAACAGTCTTGTTTGTTGATTCAAAGAGCGGAGTTGAGAGCTAAGTGAGATGAAAAGGTGTTTGCTTTGAATAAATTAAAGATGCATACAATTGCACTCGACGTGAATGTTTGCATCGAAATGCAGAGCGTTTAAATGAGCAATAAATGCATTGTAAGTAATGTTTCTCTTAATAAAAAAAAAATTGTATGCAATTATTTAAACAAGCATCATTACAATCTTTTAGAATTTGATACGATTCATATTAATAGGAACACGGACACAATGTACCAGGATGTGGAACTCCAGGCTGGGAGACGGATTTCGTGTTTTCCTGAAACTGATCTTGCGGTATTTCTTCGACACGGTCGTTTGGGTAAAAATCTCGGTGTTCGCAAATTCGTCCTGATCTTGGCCAGCTTGACCGCATAACTGAAATTTTGCAGACGAGTAGCATGAGGATGCGTGGAGCCAAAGAATCGCACTGTAGTCGCTCACGTAGAAGTTCCACCAGAATCAAGCGTTGAAGATTGAGCTCTTCTGAGGCCGTCGAGCGATCGGTGTAATTTCGTAAGGAAGATTGTGTAAACAGAAACGCTGCGTGGAAAGCTCAACTCCTCAGCTGCACTCGAAAATTATTACCGCGTCGGAAATGCACTGGCTGAAGATGGTGCAATGCGATGAAAACTTGCATTCTCTGGGGGCACCGTGGTCCGTTTCAAATAAAGCTGTCCAATGACTCCTGCGAGAGGTGAGTCGTGCCAATTTTGCGATAAAAACAACAACTTTTTGGAAAATCGTTTTGAGACACTGACAGATGTATTAAAAAGCAAACAACGTTTACACGAAACATAGAACCTATCAAAATATTACAACTTTTGGCAAACCGCCTTTACACTTTTTTGAATACGTATTAATCAAATTTGAGTCCGATTTGTTCACCTTCCCAGTCAACTCAATTCGAATTTCGAAACGGATTTCAATTCGAATTGTATACGAATTTCGTTTCAAACGCAACAACCGATACAAACACGGAAGCGGTTGTTGCTTTTGAAACGGAATGTGTATACGATTCGAAATTAATTCCGTTTCAGAATTCGAATAAAGCTGTGTTAGCACAAATTGATTCAGGTACGACTTTTAATTTCAATATATTTGTGCAACTGTTGATGCAAAAATGTATTGGTTCAGGGTTCAGGGTTAGACATTTTGCATTCTAATACTAAATAAAAATGTGCCCACAGATTTATATATTTATTTTAATGATTATTATCTAACCGTGGGCCAATCCTGTTTTGACACAATAGTTGTTCAATCTAAACTCAAATTTTAGAATTTACTCACACAGCTACTCTGAAATCAGTTCAATACGAATAGTCAAAAAAATGGTTATGCTGAAATGTACGAAAAATAAATCTTGAATAATAATTTAGTTTTCCGCCATCAAAAGTCTTGTTTCATTTTACAGTGCAAAAACATCGAAGAAAGCGATTGGCTAAAATGACAACCCCGGAAATCATCGCAAGTTTTGTTTACAAACAGCCTGAGCTGCTACGACGGCTACGACCGACGAGTGAGCTCTGATAAAGTTTTTTTTTGGGAAATTTTCAATTCTATTTTATTATTTGTCAGCGTTATCAGTAATTGCAAGGTAGGTACAGTTTTCGTTTTTTGCTTTCGAAAAGAAATGATTTTTATTCGTGTTTTTAGATGGTACACCTGGTGGCAGTCTTGAAGCGAATACAGCAGGTTGAAAAGCCATCCAAGTGGAGGTACAACCTGGAGGGGGTGGAATTTGCGCTTTCTGGTGGGGGAGATCACAAGGTAAAACAAAAGTATGACAACTTGCAGTCGATGGAAAAGCTAAAAGAGAAGATAGCATAATCATGGTCGGCGCGTTGTCTCGGAGAAGACGGTAGAATGCAGCACGGTGGAGTAACAACCGGGAGAAGTTGGACGTGCTGAAGGAACAGAACGATGTCATCCAGAATCGGTCGAAGATTGAGGCGGAAATCGAGAGGAACATTGATCGCCATCTGCGGGACATTGAGGCCAAGATGGTCGTTTTTGGGAGGTCAAAGAGTAGAAGCTAGGAACAGCTCTGCGTCAAGAAGCGACAGATGCCTTTGCCAGGCGCAGAAAAAACGCAGCAAGTCGTAAGTTAGACGGTACAATCTGAATATAAGATGATTGATCGATTTTCTTATTCCAGTGGTGTTGACCGGGTAGTGGATGAGTCTGAGACGTCCTCGCGGGATAACCTGTCCGCAATCAAAGGTTGCTGCATCCGTGTCAAATAATAATTACAGCGCTTTCAGGCCGACACGAATGATTGTTTTGATTGGGATGACCTTCCGTTTGTGGTGGCGGCTGCGTCCTCCTCCGCCAAAATCGATAACTTTTCCGTGAACCTGCTGATGACCGGCAGCAGCTGCTCGGAATTTCGTTCGGGCTGGTAAAGAGTGCCGGCAGTCCGTGCTTCAGATCATCTACATTGGCCTCTTGGTGGATGAACTAGCGCGAAATTCGAGGGTTTTCGATTCGCGGTGTTCTTCGCGAGTGGTTGTATCACTACGGGTGATGGATTTTTAGGCCGTCATGGAGCTTGCACGAAATTAGGATGGTGGACCCTCAGGCCATTTTTGAAGCACTTTCGAAACGTGCGTTTCGGTGCTGGTGTCGGATTTGGGCAACTTAAGGAACAAGATTTTGCGGATTTTGTCTGATAAAGTTACCGGAAAAGTGTACGATCTACTCGAGGATGATGGGGCTGATAAAAGCGAAGAATTGTAACATTGGCGGAGAGTTTGTGAACCATACAGTGAAGGCCTTCAAAGAGAATCTGAAGCAATGCAAGTGAGACGCGGCCTAGTACGCGCTTAAATTTTTGGCCGATTTGTTCAATTGTCACGTCAACTCGACGAACTTGTTGCTCTACCCGTTAGCCTAGGTTGGCCGGGAGTTGTACGAGAAGAAGGAATCGGCGCTGGAGAATTTGCTGGGTCGGATTTAGGTGTTTTTAAACAAGCGCACCAAGAAGCATAATAATTCGCCTCATTCGCAGGATGAATATCTGTGGGCACAGATTCGTAAGCTGCGCCAGGACATTTGGGCTGAGAAGCACATCCGGGGTACCTGGCGTTTGACCCCGTCCTGTGCGATGCTCTGCAGCACAACTTGCTGGTGATTCATCCGCCACCGCATCATCCGTGGGTCGTCTACCGGATGATCAATTACACCAATCTATATCAACCAAAAAAGAATACAAATTGAGGAGCACAAGAACAAAAAGGTTCGAAATTCATAAATAATTTCAAACATTTCATGTTTCTGATGTTTGTTACCTTATTTCAATTGTTTGAGCGAATCATTCTTCAATAGTTAATTATTATAATAATAATTTTGGATTTAACGCATAATTGCGAGAGCAAGTATCGAGCGTAGCAAGAGAAAAAAATGAGAGAGCGCGCAAGTCAGAGTATTAATAATCTGCCTTGCGCGCTCTCTCGTTTCTCTTCTCTCGCTACGCTCGTTACCTGCGCTGGTGCAGGCAAGCGCTGGCACAGGCAAAACAGTCTGAAGTGAATCGTTCGTGCGGCTGGTCGTTGTTTACGTTTTGTGCGCAGGTATAATTTTCAAACAAATCATTTTATTTACCAGATACTTTGTTTACATTTTTCTTTTTGATCATTTCAGCGCCGTGGAGAACTTGAAACAATGGAACAGTTGGTGCTGGATGATTCGATCGGTAATCAAAAGAGATCTTGGCGGCAGCCGACCGAGGAAATCCTTGTAATCATCAGATAAGTACATGATATTTGAATGTTACATTCTACTCGATACTTTGTGATTTTTTTTCTTATTTTTTCAGGTTTGGACGACTTTGGCAGCATGATCAACCGAACAGAATCGGCAATCAACTAAAATTAAAGCCGAAAAGTTCTTATACTATTGTTGTGAACCATGCGTCAAAAAGTGAACAATTCTGTACAAATTTGGTAGGTACAAATTTGAGATAAACTCTAACTTACCATTTAATAACCATTTATCAAAAAGTAAAAACAGGTCGAAAATTTACGGATAAACCTTAAATAACCATTTGTAAACTATTTTGCAAATAGTGGAACTGCAGAAAATTATAGAATTAACCTTAAATAACCATGTGAAAACTTTTTCCAAAATAGTAGCGCTCGGTAAAAATAGCAAGAAAAACCCTAAAAAACCATTTACGAACCATTTGTAAAACAGTAGCAGCAAGGTTAAAAATTGTAAGAAAAACCTTAAAATACCATTCAAAAACCATTTCTGAAACAGTAAAAACCGGAGGAAAAACGTCGCTTTTTCGAGAAAATTTACTTTATTTTTACCATTACACAAATGGTAATTTGACGAAACGTTGTTCGGGAATTTTTAAGGTTACCGTTGCTAACCACCCTCAATTCAGATGGTCGAACTTTATGATAAATGGTAGGGTACCATTTCCGATATGGTATTTTTAAGGTTTTGCTACCATTTTTCAAATAGTGGTTACGATCTCTGAAATGGTGAGTATACCATTTAACAAAAAGTTTTTTTAAGGTTCTCGTTTATGCGGGATTGTAAGAAAAACCTTAAAATACCATTTAGAAACCATTTCTGAAACAGTAAAAACCGGAGGAAAAAGGTCGCTTCCACGCGAAAATTAACTTTATTTTTACCATTACACAAATGGTAATCTGACGAAACGTTGTTCGGAGATTTTTAAGGTTACCGTTGCTAACCACCCTCATCTCAGATGGTCGAACTTTATGAAAAATGGTAGGGTACCATTTCCGATATGGTATTTTTAAGGTTTTCCTACCATTTTTTAAATAGTGGTTACGATCTCTGAAATGGTGACAAAACTATTTAACAAAAAGTTTTTTTAAGGTTCATGTTTATGCGGGTAGATATCACATTTTTTGTAATTCTCTGATCTACAACTTTGTAGAACATTGTTACACTCTAAAAAACCCCTGCAAGTTAAAAAAAAACATGAAATTTTAAAATGAAAAATTTTGTTCATAAGGAAAATATGACTCTTCTGGGTTAATGTAGATTCTAAAAGTACATTATATTTCCCTTAAAATGACATGTTCCAAAAAATTTTACAGTTATGTAACGGAAAATGGTAGAGCCTGAAAAAAGTGTTTTTTTTTTCCGATAAAAAAACGATTTTGATGATCCAAAAATTTTTACAGTTGAGTAACGGAAAATGGCACTGTTTTTAAAACTTTTGCTGTGTTTTTTTTTAAATGAAAAATACTTTTTTTCGGAATTTCGAGTACGCCATAAAATTGGGCGTCCAATTTCACATAAAAGTCCCTTTGACACCAAATTTCTATCTCATCACCGCTTCAGGCTGCAAATTATTCGTCACGAGACATTAAAAAAACGGATCCGGATTCGTAATCAGGAACAAAAGTTACCCTTTAGTTCAAAGTTTCACGCAAATCAAAGAGGGCAACTGCTGAGTGAGTTGGCGGAGGCGGAGGCGTTATTGTTATTGAACCTCAATATTTTTATCCTTGATAACTTTGCTGTTCAACCCTGCTTTTACCAAATCGGCTCAAAATTTCAGTGAAGACTCGTTAAACCAATCCCGTGTGCTTGACGATGGCCGAAGTTCATAGTTCTGAGAGTTTTCACTTCAAATTTTAGGCAATTTGGTCTATCCAATCTCGAGATATCGTGCCTCCCGCAAATTAACTCGGTGTTTCGAGAAAAAAAAGCTCAGAACGCTCGCTGTGGTAAAATTTCAAGCTTTTGAAATTGGATTGATATTGCTGCATTTTACCAAAATCTACTTGAACGTCAGATTTGTCGCGATTTTAGCTTTGAAATTGATTTTAAATATTAATTCTACACAATGTGTTGTTCCATAAGCGACCACATTGCGGACATAAACGCAAGGGCTCTTTTGTTTGAGTGCAGGAACTGCTCAGTGTACTTGCTCGAACTCAATTATTTAAACTCACCCTTATGATGTCATGTTTAAGACATGATCAAATTTCAAATCATAGCCCCCCCCCCCCCATCTGCACTCAACCTTACCTCGACAAAATCCTTCAGCATCTGAAGTCGATTTCCCTTGGCAGATATAACACTGCTTGGCCGTTCTGGACCCCACCAGCTCCTCCCAGGCCACGATGATGCTGGAACATGCCGCCGTACGCCGCCGCCGTCGTAGAGTACGGGCAGTGATTGTTATTGCCATTGTTGGCCAGGGACAGCTGGGCACGTTGTCGAAAATGGCTTGTACTGTTGCTGTTGGTCATGCCCGGTGCCGCCAACAGGTAGCAGGTGGCTTCCGAACGAGCTGTAATTAATTGTCCCCGGGAAGATCCGGTGGTGGTGGTGGTGGCGGCTGCGGCCACGTTGTCGAGGGCTGACGTTGCCAGCGATACAGTGGCAGCGTTGTTAATCTGTACTGTTGATTAAACGACAAAGAGAACAACAGGGAAAAATGCATGAGTTGGGTGAGGTAAATCGATTTCAGATAAAGGGTGGCCAAGGGTGGGGGTAAATTTCCGGGAAAATGGAAATGAAATTATGGGCGTTAGAGTGGAATACTTGGGACAATTTGTAAACCAATTATGGGAGTTTTGGATAACACCTTCAAAACGCATCAACACGGAGAAAAATCAGTTCTAAAATCGTCCAATTACAAACGTTTCTGGAATTTGGAACCACGAACAAGGTGTTCAAATTGATCTCTGAGATTCCGGCTATTCGATATTTTTTTGTATTTTTAAATTCAGCTGAAACTTTTTTGGTGCCTTCGGTATGCCCAAAAAAGCCATTTTGCATCATTAGTTTGTCCCTATAATTTTCCATACAAATTTGTCAACTGTGAAAACAAAAATGATATATATGAAAATCCTAAAATCTGTATCTTTTGAAGGAATTTTTTGATCCATTTGGTGTCTTCAGCGAAATATTGAATGTCTGCCCTTTTGGAACATAAGTCTTGATTAAAAATAAACTGCAAATGCAAATGTTTCTTTTGTTTCTGAGAATCGGACCATTAGTTGCTGAGATATCGACATTAGAAAATGGTGGGTTGTTTTGGTAAGACTTAGAAAACATTGTCCTGTTATTAAACCTTTTCATGGCAATATCTCAGCAACTAAGGGTCGTATCAACAAAGTTCAAGAAAGCAAAATATAGAAAATTTTCTCAGCTTTTCAAAAATGTTTTTTTTTTTAAAGTGAGCAAACATGTGCAATAATTTAAAAAATGAATAACTGCGACTGTTTCAAAAAGAAAGTCGCCTAAAAAGGGCTTTAACTTGTAAACGGTGCAATTTATCAAAATTCCACTAAAGTACTTTTTGATAGCAAATTTGATTTGGGTAATTCTCTACCAACTCACACGAAATGGGGAAAAGTTGCCTCGACCCCTCTTCGATTTGCGTGAAACTTTGTCCTAAGGGGTAACTTTTGTCCCTGATTACGAATCTGAGGTCCATTTTTTGATATCTCGTGACGGAGGGGCGGTACGACCCCTTTCATTTTTGAGCATGCGAAAAAAGAAGTGTTTTTCAATAATTTGCAGTCTGTAACGGTGATGAGATGGAAATTTGGTGTTAAAGGGACTTTTAAGAAAAATTAGATGCCCGATTTTATGGCGTACTCAGAATTCCGAAAAAAACGTATTTTTCATCGAAAAAAAGACTTAAAAAGTTTTAAAAACTCTGCCGTTTTCCGTTACTCGACTGTAAGAAATTTTGGAACATGTCATTATAATGGAAATTTAATGTACTTGTCGAATCTACATTGACCCAGAAGGGTCATTTTTTCATCCAGAACTTGTACAATGTTGTAGAGCAGACAATTCCAAAAATAAATTAATATATACACATAAGAGGTTTGCTCATAAGCATCACTACACAGAAAAAAAGTTGAATTTTGGCATGTTGAAAATTTGGTAGGTTGAACATTACCTCTTTTTTTGAGTAATATTACATAAAAAATGTGTAAAAATGTGAACCTGATGAATATTTATCAAAAACTGATGAAAATTCATCATTTCCTGGGGTAAAATTCATCATTTTTTAGCCACAAAATCTGTCACCATTTCCTGATGAACATTACCATCATTTTTTTCTGAGTAGTTATCGCCATTTTATGGAAAAAAGTTTTAAAAAGTTGGTCGTCGTTGATCTTGGCCGTTCATCGTCACTCGAGACAGACACGGACGACGTAACAAAGAAAAACGCAAAATGTAACTTTTTCATTTTTTTTTGTTTTTGTGAATTTACGATAACTCGTGATATTCATAAGCAAACCCCTTATGTTTATATATCAAATTTTTTGGAATTGTCTCCTCTACAATTTTGTAGAAGCTTCTAACCCTCCTAAAAAAGTAACCCTGTCAGAAAAAACACGAAATTTAAAAATGAAAATTTTTGTTCTGGATAAAAAATGACTCGTCTAGTCGAAAAGTATATTCAATTTCCCTTAAAATGACATGTTCCAAAAAATTTTACAGTCGAGTAACGGAAAATGGGAGAATTTTTAAATTTTTTTTAGTGTTTTTTTCGATGAAAAATATGTTTTTTCGGAATTCTGAGTACCCGGGCAGACGGTAATAACAAAATTCATGCCATTTCAATAACAAATTCTGTTAAAATAACAAAAAGTGTTATGGAATCTTCCTGAAAAATCCATTTCTGCATAATGGTTTAATAACGGTTTATGTTATCATAACAAAATTTGTTATTTGTCTGATATTGGTTGAAAGCCAAAACAACTTTGTAATAACATTTTTTGTTATGGAAGAATAACTCCAACTGTTATTGGGATGATCGGATTAGTTGTTAAAATAACAAAAATTAATAACAAAAATTTGTTCGAAGAATAACTAAAAATGTTATTAGTCTGTAATTACAATAACATTCCAATAACAAAAAAATCATAACGACGAATAACAAATCTTGTTATAAATAACAAAAAATGTTATTGGCCAAGTATTTTCAAATATCAAAAAATGTTATTCCCAAGTTATTTCCGTCTGCTCGGGTACGCCATCAAATCGGGGTTTAATTTTACATAAAAGTCCCTTTGACACCAAATTTCTATCTCATCACCGTTTCAGGCTGCAAATGATTGAAAAACACCTTTTTTTCGCATGTTCAAAAATGGAAGGGGTCGTACCGCCCATCCGTCACGAGATATCAAAAAACGGACCACGGATTCGTGATCAGGGACAAAAGATATCCTATAGGACAAAGTTTCACGCAAATCGAAGAGGGGTCGGGGCAACTGCTGTGTGATTTAACTTCGATTTTTTTTGTTACAAATATTTCGATTTTTAGAAAAAAAAGTATTGACTCAAAAATTCACTTCTCGGCCAAAACTTCTTTTGCACATTCTGGAAATATCTGAATAGTTGGCATTTGATGTTGCCTAATCTATACATAAAAAATAGTGTTTTTATGCAAATCAAGTTGAAGTGAAATTAAAAATCACCGTTTTTTACCGTGTATCATTTTTTTTAAGTGTGCTGCCAAATTTGTATGGAAAGTTATGTAGACAAACTAATGAATCGCTAATTTGTTCATGGCGTAATTACAGTTGGAACAATGAATTTCTTTCAATTCTACAACTTTTTTCAGTCTAGCTCGAAATAGTTTCTTAGACATTCAATATATTTTCTTCCTGTTTCGATCTATTGAAATGATTGCGACTTGAATTGTTTTATCGTTCAAATCAGTGCTCCAATGTCGTTCTTGCCCTTCCAGGCTGTTTCGGGATACAACTTCATATCCTCTAAGCATTTGGAATTTCTCAATTTAATGAGTGCCACGAAAAAGATTGATAGGACGCATGAAGGCACAAATGCTAGCCCGAATGATTCGTTTGAGTCTGGATTAATTTATTGTCTGCGATTCTTGTCTCGGGAAATCCTTTGACAGCTGTCCCGTTTCACCCCCAGATGACGGTACACCGTTAGGAAGACTTTCAAATGATCAATCTTGCACGTGCGCTTCTTGTGCTTTTGAGTAGTTGCGATTTTCTTTGACTGCATCTTGCAACACGTGGCGCAAAACGAGCCATTGCCACAGTTATGAAGGTATAGAGTTCGTATTTTAATTGAACTGTTCCCAGTACCATTTCCGACGTGATGGATGATGTAAAGCTTTTGTGCGATATGCACCGTTCGTTATACTCACGTTGATGCCGCTGGAAGACGGAGTTTTTCATTTCCCGGCGCAATCCGCGCCACAGCTTGGACACAATCATGGAGTACGCGAAGCCCATCGTCAGCAGGGGCAGAATCAGCAGGCCCGTGTCCAGAAACAGAACGTACGCCCGCTCGTACGACTTGTCGGGCCACATCTCGCGGCACTTCATCGGCGGGTCCACCACGATGATGCTGGTGGTGTTGGCGTTGCCTCCCCGCTGGCCCACCGGCTGCAACCGCTGGACGTAGCAGAGGGGCGAGTTGACCAGGAAGCTTAGCGCCCAAACCACGGCAATCATTTTGTACGCGTGGAACTGGGTCTGCCAGCGACGAGAAGTCAGCGGTCGGCAAATTGCAAAGTATCGCTCCAGCGAGATGGCCACCAGCGTCCACACTGCCACCGACACGGACACGGCTGTAATGAGCGGCACGTGGCCGGAGAAGTTTAGTTAATTAGTCTGTTCAACTGGCAACGTAAATACATTATCCATGAATTTAACACTGTATTACAACGTTAGTTTGTGAATGGTTGTCTACAATTTCCATTGAAACTTGATTGACGTGAAATGGCTCAATTTATTTCGAGTTGCCAAATATAGCACGCTCTAAGCTTTCCACATGTATCGTACCCAAGAAGATGAAGGAGAATTTCCACATCCCTATAGGTGGCGACCGATATTACCTGTCGTATCCAGCCAAACTCACCTTGAAAGTACGGTATCAGCTTGCACATGATGCTCCCAAAGATGAACTTTCGCAGCACCTGGCCGACGAGCGTGAACGGCATGCAGAACACCCCCAGCAGCAGGTCGGATATTGCCTGTGGGTGGGGAACAAGGTAGAGCGGAAACAGAGTGGAAAATAAGCAAAACCATCAGGTCACAGTGGTGCTGTTTTGAGATGAAATTTAAAACATAATTGTTGAAAAAAAGTTTATTTTTTTATTTTTGATTGCATACTTGACGTTGATCAATCAAGATAATTCTCAAACCAAAAATTGCTTGTTGCTAATTTGCTTCTTGTGCAAGGTAACATCACTGTGAACTTGTTGTGCGCAGTAAAGTGTAAACTGATATTGTTTGGTTTGTCAGGGCAGCTTGTTTTCTTTCTCCAGAACCTGCTCTCGAAAATCACTTTCTAGGCTTGTTATCATACTTGGCTGTGCAATTTCGGCGTAATGATTATAATTGAATAACATACTTGTGTCGCTTCGAGATAATTGTCTGGTTGCAGAAGCCAGTCGCTAAGAGTTCAAAAATGTTTTCGATCGATACATTGTAAAAATAGAATTTTGTGAACTTGAAAACTAAAAACTAAAAACTAAAAACTAAAAACTAAAAACTAAAAACTAAAAACTAAAAACTAAAAACTAAAAACTAAAAACTAAAAACTAAAAACTAAAAACTAAAAACTAAAAACTAAAAACTAAAAACTAAAAACTAAAAACTAAAAACTAAAAACTAAAAACTAAAACTAAAACTAAAAACTAAAACTAAAAACTAAAAACTAAAAACTAAAAACTAAAACTAAAAACTAAAAACTAAAAACTAAAAACTAAAAACTAAAAACTAAAAACTAAAAACTAAAAACTAAAAACTAAAAACTAAAAACTAAAACTAAAAACTAAAAACTAAAAACTAAAAACTAAAAACTAAAACTAAAAACTAAAACTAAAAACTAAAAACTAAAAACTAAAAACTAAAACTAAAAACTAAAACTAAAAACTAAAAACTAAAACTAAAAACTAAAACTAAAACTAAAAACTAAAAACTAAAAACTAAAAACTAAAACTAAAAACTAAAAACTAAAACTAAAAACTAAAACTAAAACTAAAAACTAAAAACTAAAACTAAAAACTAAAAACTAAAACTAAAAACTAAAACTAAAACTAAAACTAAAAACTAAAAACTAAAACTAAAAACTAAAAACTAAAAACTAAAAACTAAAACTAAAAACTAAAAACTAAAAACTAAAACTAAAACTAAAACTAAAAACTAAAACTAAAACTAAAAACTAAAAACTAAAAACTAAAAACTAAAAACTAAAAACTAAAACTAAAAACTAAAAACTAAAAACTAAAACTAAAACTAAAAACTAAAACTAAAAACTAAAAACTAAAAACTAAAAACTAAAAACTAAAAACTAAAACTAAAAACTAAAAACTAAAACTAAAAACTAAAAACTAAAAACTAAAACTAAAAACTAAAAACTAAAAACTAAAAACTAAAAACTAAAAACTAAAAACTAAAACTAAAACTAAAAACTAAAAACTAAAAACTAAAAACTAAAACTAAAAACTAAAACTAAAAACTAAAAACTAAAAACTAAAAACTAAAACTAAAAACTAAAAACTAAAACTAAAACTAAACTAAAAACTAAAAACTAAAAACTAAAAACTAAAAACTAAAAACTAAAAACTAAAAACTAAAAACTAAAACTAAAAACTAAAAACTAAAAACTAAAAACTAAAACTAAAAACTAAAAACTAAAAACTAAAAACTAAAAACTAAAAACTAAAAACTAAAACTAAAACTAAAAACTAAAAACTAAAAACTAAAACTAAAAACTAAAACTAAAACTAAAAACTAAAAACTAAAAACTAAAAACTAAAAACTAAAAACTAAAAACTAAAAACTAAAAACTAAAAACTAAAAACTAAAAACTAAAAACTAAAAACTAAAAACTAAAACTAAAACTAAAAACTAAAAACTAAAAACTAAAACTAAAAACTAAAAACTAAAAACTAAAAACTAAAAACTAAAAACTAAAAACTAAAAACTAAAAACTAAAAACTAAAAACTAAAAACTAAAAACTAAAAACTAAAAACTAAAAACTAAAAACTAAAAACTAAAACTAAAAACTAAAAACTAAAAACTAAAAACTAAAAACTAAAACTAAAACTAAAAACTAAAAACTAAAAACTAAAAACTAAAAACTAAAAACTAAAAACTAAAAACTAAAAACTAAAAACTAAAAACTAAAAACTAAAAACTAAAACTAAAAACTAAAAACTAAAAACTAAAAACTAAAAACTAAAAACTAAAAACTAAAAACTAAAACTAAAAACTAAAAACTAAAACTAAAAACTAAAAACTAAAACTAAAACTAAAAACTAAAACTAAAAACTAAAACTAAAAACTAAAAACTAAAAACTAAAAACTAAAAACTAAAAACTAAAAACTAAAAACTAAAACTAAAACTAAAAACTAAAAACTAAAAACTAAAAACTAAAACTAAAAACTAAAAACTAAAAACTAAAAACTAAAAACTAAAAACTAAAAACTAAAAACTAAAAACTAAAACTAAAAACTAAAAACTAAAACTAAAAACTAAAAACTAAAAACTAAAAACTAAAAACTAAAAACTAAAAACTAAAAACTAAAAACTAAAAACTAAAAACTAAAACTAAAACTAAAAACTAAAAACTAAAAACTAAAACTAAAAACTAAAAACTAAAAACTAAAACTAAAAACTAAAACTAAAACTAAAAACTAAAAACTAAAAACTAAAAACTAAAAACTAAAAACTAAAACTAAAAACTAAAACTAAAAACTAAAAACTAAAAACTAAAAACTAAAAACTAAAAACTAAAAACTAAAAACTAAAACTAAAAACTAAAAACTAAAAACTAAAAACTAAAAACTAAAAACTAAAAACTAAAACTAAAAACTAAAAACTAAAACTAAAAACTAAAAACTAAAAACTAAAAACTAAAAACTAAAAACTAAAAACTAAAACTAAAACTAAAAACTAAAAACTAAAAACTAAAACTAAAAACTAAAAACTAAAAACTAAAAACTAAAAACTAAAAACTAAAAACTAAAAACTAAAAACTAAAAACTAAAACTAAAAACTAAAACTAAAAACTAAAACTAAAAACTAAAAACTAAAAACTAAAAACTAAAAACTAAAAACTAAAACTAAAAACTAAAACTAAAAACTAAAACTAAAAACTAAAAACTAAAAACTAAAAACTAAAAACTAAAAACTAAAAACTAAAAACTAAAAACTAAAAACTAAAAACTAAAAACTAAAAACTAAAAACTAAAAACTAAAAACTAAAAACTAAAAACTAAAAACTAAAAACTAAAAACTAAAACTTTACTTAATCCACCCTTAGGTGGTTGTTGCCTTCCTAACATTTAGAGGGAAATGCTATCAAAAATAGATACACAAGGGCAGACCTTTCAGTGTTTTATCAACTTATTCATACCATCAGATTGGGTAGTCAGATCTTTAAAATTCAGGCCACTTATGTTCTTGTAACATTTGAGATCCGGCCTCTAAAAAGTGCATAAATAACACTCAAGTGCGCATAACTTTTGATAGGGTTGTCAGTTTTGAATTCGTAGGAAAGGCCTTTTGAATACCTTTCTAAAAATGTATATCATGACGGGGTTACTTACAAAAACCACCCTTTTTACAATCTTCCGGACTTTTGTTAGATTTGTTTTTTAAGCATAATTTTTGAAGTAGTTTACTAAACTTTATAATTTTCATTAGCGACTTATGGGACCCCAAGACGGATCGAATGAGACAAAAACGGTTCAAATCAATTCAGCCAGGGCTGAGATAATCCAGTGCAATTTTTTTTTGATCAACATCCCACATCACACACATACATTTGCTCAGAATTTGATTCTGTGTCGATAAGTATACATGAAGGTGGGTGTAGGAGGTCAAATTTAGAATTTCGTTTTTGAGTGATTTTTTAGCCTTACCTCAGTAAGGTGAGGAAGGCAAAAACTAAAAACTAAAAGGGTAATTCTCCGCAAACTCACACAGCAGTTGCCTCGACCTCTCTTCGATTTGCGTGAAACTTTGTCCTAATAGGTAACTTTTGTCCCGTTAACTAATCCGAGGTCCGTTTTTTGATATCTCGTGACGGAGGGGCGGTACGACCCCTTCCATTTTTGAACATGTGAAAAAGAGGTGTTTTTCAATAATTTGCAACCTGAAACGGTGATGAGATATAAATTTGGTGTCAAAGGGACTTTTTTGCAATTCCGTCGTGAAACTACTTATTTTTCCTGTCATTCTTGAACGACGAAATAGCCTACTTTTCTGTACAAAAAATAACAGAATCGAATAGCAAACCTTTTCAAAATAAATGGTGAAAAGTAACACTTTTAAACATTTTTTTGATTTAAACGATTTATTGACAAAATAGGGGAAGGTGGGGCAAGACGACCATATGGGGCAAGAGGAACAATCGCTCGTACGGCCGTAATTTTTACAATTTTGATTATTTCCAGTATGATGAATTGTTGCTAGCAATGCAATTAACTGATTCTGCTACCACATAACCGCCAAAACGACGTAAACTCCACGGGGCATGAGATTTAATGAAGTTTTTTTCAAAACCTTTGTTTTCTTATAATATTTGGAAAGTACAAAATAAGGCTTAGGGTTCGATTTAAGGCTCATTTTATCAAAATGCTATTTTCCTAGATCAGTAGTGTCCCTACCAATGACTTGCACCTATTATAAAGTATGATTTAACTTTTGGCTATTTTTGTTGAGAGCTTTTAAAAAACCTTGTCCAGGTGGGGCAAGTGTACCATATGGATTTTTATTATGGAAAAAATACGAATTGCTGCAACATCATATTTTATTGGGAAATAAATACATAAAAGTACTTAAAAACTGATAAACAATTGATAAAACAAAAATCCGTACAAAATATAGTGATATTATGAAAATTTCCTTTTTTTCATCTAAGTAATAATTTGTTTTTGTATAAACGATCATTTTTTTAGTAAAATATTATTAATTAATCTAAAAATTAAAGAAACGTTTCAAATACATTCTAATCTGATGTACCTAAGTGATAAGAGTTCAATTGTTAGCAAATTAACATGTTATTTCATGCATTGTTCCTCTTGCCCCAACGGGTTGTTCGTCTTGCCCCACTAGTTGAGAAGAACGTACGGAAAATCAATTTTTTTTAAAATCAATTTTTTACATTAAAACCCGATTTAATCCCACCTGGGGCGAGATAGAGCCTTTCTTACTAAAGAATATAACAATAGTAGAACTTCTTCTTTAAATTCATAACAACGACTTTGTTTATTTATAACGTCAGAAAAAAAGAAAGTCTAATGATGAAAGCAAAGTATTATAAATGATATGCTTTCGAAAAGAAATAAAAAACGCAATTTTCACAAAAAGAATATTTTAATCGTACATATTCTTAATCAAACAAGAGTTTATGACAAACGCGAGCATAGCAAACTTCCCATGCGTCAGTGACAACGCACACCGCGGTTTCGGTTTTCTAGCTTCGGTCGAGCCCTTTTGTGTGTTGGTATTTTGGTTCATCGTACCATCGTACCGAACAAAGCAGGCGTAAAGAAAAACCGAGGTAGGGGAACTATTCCCTTTTTCAGCCTATTTATATTATCGGCCTATCAGCATTTTACACTTGAAAAAGTTGATTTAATAGCGGAAAACGGCAAAAGTGATGATAATTGGTCGAACGGCTTAGAGTGATTAAAATGGGTATATTTCCCCTACAAGTGAACCACGTGTGCCGCACGGTGCAGAGAAGCTCGCCATTCAGCTTCTACATAAGTGAGAGTGTCAGAAATTGCTATTTTTAAAACCGCACCACTACACACTCAATCGCGACTACCTTAAGTAGAAAGCCATTGGCGTCACCAGCATTGAAAACTTTGAAAACGATATAAACGATGAAAAGCTTAGAAAGCTCCTATTGGAATCCAATGAACCCTGTTAAATAAACTTACGACAAATGAAGTCTACATTTAGGCGATTTTAGGAGCGCACGGGAAACAAATTGATTGTAGCCGAATGAATGTCCTATGTCACAAAAGTTTTTGCATAAACATTGGACAGTTATGCAAAAACGCATAGGGCAAAAGAAAACGAAAAGCTACGATATCTTACACGTTGTAGGAAACATCGGTATACAAGCTACTACAAAACGAGTATAAGTCGAGCGACAAAATAGATGCGCCAGCATTCTTGCGCCAGTTTTTGAAGCTCAACTTGACAACTTGTCGACTTGGCGACGAAGCGTCGAAAATCGATGCAGTGTGATTTTTTGACGATTTTTCCGATTAAAATTCATGCTGAATCGACATATTTACGAAGATGAAAATGACGTCCAGCCTTAAAGTAAAACCTATACCTTTCTTTAGTAAGAAAGGCAAAAAGTAAATCGCTCTAAAAATCGTTCCGGATTGCCGATAGATGTCAAATTTGTTTCAGATAATCACTCATGGTCTGTACTATGAATGTAGAAAAAAATTTCGGATAAAATCGGAAATAAAGTGTTGGCGAAGGTCACCAGGTGGGCTTTTACCTTTTTAGGGATTTTTTCTTTTGTAGGTTAATCAAACGGCTCTAACTCCAGAACCAGATTATGGATCTGGATGAAAATTTGGGAGGTTGTAGAGCTCGAAAAATGCAATTTTGAGATAAATAAAAGATATGAAAATGAAAAATTTTGACCATATTTTCATTTGAAAACTGTGTATTTTGTTGAAAAGTCTGGCCGCATCCGAAAACAGATGGATATTTCGAAATTCGGTCTCAAAATGACCCTTGTTCAGCACACCAGCTTTCAAATGCACTTTTAACAATCAAAATCGAAAATAGGGGAGCAGAGGATTACGTGACACAAAATTTGCCAAAAATTTTACCACACACGGACATCACTCGAACTCCACGGAATTTATTTTCTCAAAATTCGAGGGTTGGAGATAGACGAGTTCTGTCAAGGTGAATCGATAGAGCGTCGAAAATCGATGCAGTGTGATTTTTGACGATTTTTCCGATTAAAATTCATGCTGAATCGACATATTTACGAAGATGAAAATGACGTCCAGCCTTAAAGTAAAACCTATACCTTTCTTTAGTAAGAAAGGCAAAAAGTAAATCGCTCTAAAAATCGTTCCGGATTGCCGATAGATGTCAAATTTGTTTCAGATAATCACTCATGGTCTGTACTATGAATGTAGAAAAAAATTTCGGATAAAATCGGAAATAAAAAGTGTTGGCGAAGGTCACCAGGTGGGCTTTTACCTTTTTTAGGGATTTTTTTTCTTTTGGTAGGTTAATCAAACGGCTCTAACTCCAGAACCAGATTATGGATCTGGATGAAAATTTGGGAGGTTGTAGAGCTCGAAAAATGCAATTTTTGAGATAAATAAAAGATATGAAAATGAAAAATTTTGACCATATTTTCATTTGAAAACTGTGTATTTTGTTGAAAAGTCTGGCCGCATCCGAAAACAGATGGATATTTCGAAATTCGGTCTCAAAATGACCCTTGTTCAGCACACCAGCTTTCAAATGCACTTTTAACAATCAAAATCGAAAATAGGGAGCCGAGGATTACGTGACACAAAATTTGCCAAAATTTTACCACACACGGACATCACTCGAACTCCACGGAATTTATTTTCTCAAAATTCGAGGGTTGGAGATAGACGAGTTCTGTCAAGGTGAATCGATAGAGCGTCGAAAATCGATGCAGTGTGATTTTTTGACGATTTTTCCGATTAAAATTCATGCTGAATCGACATATTTACGAAGATGAAAATGACGTCCAGCCTTAAAGTAAAACCTATACCTTTCTTTAGTAAGAAAGGCAAAAGTAAATCGCTCTAAAAATCGTTCCGGATTGCCGATAGATGTCAAATTTGTTTCAGCTGCTCACTCATGGTCTGTACTATGAATGTAGAAAAAATTTCGGATAAAATCGGAAATAAAAAGTGTTGGCGAAGGTCACCAGGTGGGCTTTTACCTTTTAGGGATTTTTTTCTTTTGGTAGGTTAATCAAACGGCTCTAACTCCAGAACCAGATTATGGATCTGGATGAAAATTTGGGAGGTTGTAGAGCTCGAAAAATGCAATTTTGAGATAAATAAAAGATATGAAAATGAAAAATTTTGACCATATTTTCATTTGAAAACTGTGTATTTTGTTGAAAAGTCTGGCCGCATCCGAAAACAGATGGATATTTCGAAATTCGGTCTCAAAATGACCCTTGTTCAGCACACCAGCTTTCAAATGCACTTTTAACAATCAAAATCGAAAATAGGGGAGCAGAGGATTACGTGACACAAAATTTGCCAAAATTTTACCACACACGGACATCACTCGAACTCCACGGAATTTATTTTCTCAAAATTCGAGGGTTGGAGATAGACGAGTTCTGTCAAGGTGAATCGATAGAGCGTCGAAAATCGATGCAGTGTGATTTTTTGACGATTTTTCCGATTAAAATTCATGCTGAATCGACATATTTATGAAGATGAAAATGACGTCCAGCCTTAAAGTAAAACCTATACCTTTCTTTAGTAAGAAAGGCAAAAACAGGATTTTTTAAAAACTTCTTCTATCAAAGTCTTAGTCAAGACCTGGAATAAGATGATTATTAAAAAATCCGACAGATTTTTAACGTTTTTGATGGGTTATAACGAGCATTTCCTTAGCTTGTTACACTTGCCCCACTTTCCCCTACATGAAAATTTGACATAAAATTTTACTCAGTGTGTGTTTTTTGGAGTTGCAAAAAATGTTGTATGGAACTCGTTGCAAAACTTGATTTTTTCAGCACTCTTCGTATTTATCCGACTCGGTGAACCTCGTTGGATTTTTTGTTTTGTAATGTACGACTCGTGCTGAAAAAATCCTCTTGTTGCAACTTGTTGCATAAACTACTATTATGTAAAATTAGACGCCCGATTAGATGGTTTACTTAGAATTCCGAAAAAAAACTTATTTTTCATAAAAAACACCAAAAAGTATTAAAAATTCTCACATTTTTCGTTATTCGACTGTAAAAAAATTGGAACATTCCATTTTAAGAGAAATTTAATGTTCTCTTCGAATCTTTATTGACCCAGAAGGGTTATTTTTATCATTTAGAACAAAATTTTTCATTTTTAAATTACGTGTTTTTGAACTTTGCAGGGTTATTTTTTAGAGTGAAAAAAGTATTACGAAAAAAAAGTTTTGAAAAAGTTGGTTGTCGTCGATCATGGTGACGAAAACAAAGAGGAACAAAGAGAAACAAAGAGAAACGAAGAGAAACACAAAAAGTATTTTTTTCAAAACTTTTTTTTTGTAAAATTGCGATAACTCGTGTTGTTTATAAGCAAACCCCTTATGTTACCATATCAAAATTTTAGAACAAAGTTTCACGCAAACGAATTATTTTTAGCAAAACATTGTAATAGGATCGAAATCGAAGTGTAAACAAAGAGCCTATTTTCCTAACGTAAACATCAACTGTCGTGAGCATTTTCCTTATCCTGTCCAAAAAGTCGAGCATCATCAATTCCCGTCTTTCAAATTACCTTTAACTCCATTTTTTTTTTCAAAAATGGTCCTAAGCTTTGGGATTCCCTATGCTCATAGGACGTTTTCAAATAAAACTCTAAAACTGTCCCAGGTGTGGTGATGGAGATGGGAGCGACCATTAAATGACGGTTGTCATGGTGTTGAGAATGTGGTCCAGGTGGAGTCGGTTTTATTTTCAATTATCATTTCCTAGGCAACAAGAACTTGGATAATCATGAACATGACGAAATTCAGTATGCAATCCGCTTAAATCACCGTCTCCAAGTGAAGCGATGACCGGGACTCTGGGAACCAAATGTCGACACATGGCAAAAAATGTGCTTGTATACATTGCGAGTTCAAGTTTTTGCATATTCAAATATTCAATAGTTTTATTTTCTCGTAAAGTATAAAAGCGACGTGCCGCTAGTTAGCACAACCACGTCGATTTGGGGTTTGAGCCAGTACATCCGTATACGATTTGGTTCTATTATGTAACATTAACAGAGCCTAATGCTCGTTATAAATATAAACATGGATGCCGTGCGCAAGAAGCAGATAAAGTTGTCGCTGATGTATTGATAGTAGCAAAAACAAAGAGAAATGCAACAATATTGTCATTCCTACTCACCAGATTCAGCAGGTACACGTTGGTAACGGTTCGCATCCGTTTGTTCTGGGCCAGCGTCAGGATCACCAGCAGATTTCCAATGACCGACAGCAGAAAGATGACCGCGTACAGTGGGATGATGAGATTGTTCTGAAACGTCGAGTCTCCGTGGGCTCGACTTACGGCGCCCGTACTCCCGGAACCGGAACCGCCCGGTCCGGAGCTTGTTTCGTTCGCTGCTGTTGCGGCCGTGGAGCCCTCCCGGAGTGACCACTCGGTGCTAATAATGTTTTGCCGCAGGATCTGCCGGATTGAAGTAGACAAATTGACACTGTCATGGCCCTGGTCGTCCAGATAGACCAGGGAAACCGACTGGTCGCTCGGGGACACCCGATACTGGCGGCCAGGAAATTGATTGAGAAATTGTTCCGACATGGACTGCGTTTTGAGGAAGCGGTCGTACTGGGTGAGCTGGTCGTCGGCGGTGGTCGGCGGAGGCGATTTCAATTCCACTCCGTACACAAATGAATCATTTGTCATGGCTTCAGGGGGAATTATGGTAATCGCTCAAGCCCGAGCATGAAACGTCGATGATGATGAGTGTCTGTAAGAGGAAGAAGGTTTCGGATGATTGAGAATGTTAATTGCATTTTGAATTTGTCATATTGAATTGTTTTCGAATGAAAACATCATTTGAATTTGAAAATATATGAAGACAAACAAGAACGACCCAATGCAAGGTGTAAACTATCTTATCTCCGCACTTTGAACATTATTCATGGAGTGCAATATCAAATGACATCAGATGCTGTATGCTGATAGAGTCGCATCCAATTTCCAAAGTAATACCTTCAGGCAAAGTTAAACATGCAGTTTCTACGTTTAACAAAGAACATAGTTATGCCCGGCTTCAAAGAGATACCAGAAACATTGTTCCACCCAGTATCGTTTCGACGCTGTCGTGCTATCTTGTCTTTTGTCGCTTTTTGACGATCCGAGAAAAACGCGTTTTAATGTTTGACTTTGAATAAACCAAAACGAGAGCTCAGAATGTAAACAAAAACAAAAACGTTTTGTTTGGTTGAGCGTTTTGTGCATTGCCCCGAAGTTTGGTTGAATTTGGTTGCCGGAGTTCCGAGTTATAATTGAAAATGTTGACACTAGTCGAGCTCGTACTTGTGTCAAACGCGTTCTGACCTGAAATACCTTTGGCCAATTGTCGCACTTACATCAATTTTCAGGCTGTGTCAAGATAACACGACAAGATTGAAACTTGTTTCATATAAAAAGTGACAGCAATGCACGGATTTTTTCGGTTTTTACTGAATATTTCAGGATTAAAATCGAATTTTGGTAGAGCGTCCAATTTCCCGGGGTTAAAAATTTCCCGAAGAACGGGAAATTTCAGGCCAATTTCCCGGGAAATCCCGGGAAATTTGAAATTTATTGAAAATTGTTATGGTCTTGGTATTAATTAATATTAAGCAGCAAAATTGTATAGGACATCAACATTAATGATTTAAATAAGTGTGAAGATCAATTAACAGCTTGACTGCATGTAAAAAATCATTCAACTACAAGAAAATGTATTTTGGTATTTTTCGATGAGAAATTTTAAACATGCCTCTGGGACCAGTTTAGAGCAATTCCAGCTCAAATCAGGATTTTTTCTGGTACTTTTGTACCCGACCCTCTCCGATTTCAATGAAACTTTGTAGACATGTTATCCTAGGCCTATATAAGCCATTTTTGTGCATATGGAGCAAATAGTACTCGAGAATAACATTTGAGAAGGGCGTAAGGTATTTAAATATTTTTGTATTCTGTAATTTAAAAATTACTGTATCTCGAAGCCGTTGCATCGTATTAAAAAGTGGTCAAAGACAAACTTGTAGGAAATTGGACGGGCTTTCTGAAAAAAATACACTGAAACAAAAATACACGCCACATCTATGAAATTTTTTGATTTTTAAGTCTAAAACTTAAATTTGAAGGTGATGTCACGTTTTTTTTCGTTCAAAATTTTTGAGGAAATAGCCTAAAATGTTACTAAAAGACTGACGAAAAATGCAGGATGGTATGTCACTTCTAAAAAAATACAAAAATCATTTACTAAAACTGTTTTTTTGAAAAGTGGTCTAAACGTCAAAATTTTTTAAAACCGGTAGTGGGAATCAATTTTCCAGATAATTTTACATAAAAGTCTCCGTATTGACCATTGTCCTATGTCCAATCCTTGGGAAGATACAGCGGTTTTAAAAATAAAAATGTTGAAAAAACGGGATTTTTGGTGGTTTTTGACAATTTCTATGTGTCAGCCTTGGTTTTTCAGTCTCGTAAATATTTTTAACGGAAAGCTCGTCCAATTTCCCATAAGTTTGCCTTTGACAGCATTTCAATTGGATGTAAGGGCTTACAGATATAAGCTTAATTACATTGCTTATAACTGAAAATAGAATATTTTTTTCAGTGTGGTAGAAACCAGGATAGTAAATTTGATTACGTAAATATAAAAACGATATAAATCAAAAAGCTGTCAAAGGCAAACTTATGGGAAATTGGACGAGCTTTCCGGTAAAAATATTTACGAGACTGAAAAACCAAGTCTGTCGTATAGAAAATGCCAAAAACCACCAAAAATCCCGTTTTTTCAACATTTTTATTTTTAAAACCGCTGTATCTTCCCAAGGATTGGACATAGGACAATGGTCAATATGAAGACTTTTATGTAAAATTATCCGGGGAATCGGTTCCCACTACCGGTTTATAAAAATTTTGACGTTTAGACCACTTTTCAAAAAAACAGTTTTAGTAAATGATTTTTGTATTTTTTTAGGAGAGACATACCATCCTGCATTTTTCGCCAGTCTTTTGGTAACATCTTAGGGTACTTCCTTAAAAAATTTGAGCGAAAAAAAATCGTGACATCATCTTTAAATTTAACTTTTAAACTTAAAAATTGAAAAATGACATAAAAGTGGCGTGTATTTTTGTTTCAGTGTATTTTTATCAGAAAGCCCGTCCAATTTCCTACAAGTTTGTCTTTGACCACTTTTTGATACGATGCAACGGCTTCGAGATACAGTAATTTTTAAATTGCAAAATACAAACATATTTAAATACCTTACGCCCTTCTCAAATGTTATTCTCGAGTACTATTGGCTCCATATACACAAAAATGACTTATATAGGCCTAGGATAACATGTCTACAAAGTTTCATTGAAATCGGAGAGGGTCGGGTACAAAAGTACCAGAAAAAATCTTGATTTGAGCTGGAATTGCTCTTTATTGAAATGAGAAAAAAAACATGCAGAAATTATGTTTTTCATTACAAATACTGGTTTCAGATCTTGAACAAATGGTAAAGCTTTTTAGTGTAGGTTTTACTCCAAACAACCCAATGTTTTCAAATATTTGAGCAAACTTTGAATATATTCTTGCATTTTTTGAGAACAAACAATAGAAAGTAATTTATCAATGATTTTTTGGATATTATCATGTTGCATAAATACACGATAAACTAACATCAATACACAAAAGTCTTCTATTTTTCACATTTAACCCTCTAGCACCAGTAGTTGCACCAGTGCTCCATAATTCTTTTACTTCAAATTGTAATTTATTTAGTACTAGGTATTCAACCAATTGAATTAATTCTTTTTGCACAAATTCGATTTTCATCTTATTTGATCATGGATCATGGAGGTAAGGAGCTAATATTGTTTTGATTAAATTACATCAATCTGTTGAAAATTAATAATAATTAAATTTGCAATAATTTAATACTCATTAAACAAGATCTATTCCCAGTTGCCTCAAAAAATGGTATTATCAGAAATAATTCTGATGTCATAATTTCTGATAATCTGATTAATTACAGTATGTAAAAAAAGTATTTGCACCCCTTGGGCACTATGCACATTTTGTGGTGAAACATGTAAAAAAAATAAAGTTTTACAGGAACCTAGTACAACGTTTTGTTCAGAAACTCATGCCAAACATTTTGCTACAAAAAGCTCTTGAAAAGATGATTTCTATAAAAAGTTATATAACAAATACTATTACGAAAACAAAAAAGGTGCAAAAAAAGTTTGTACACTATTCGAGAAATTAACATAAATAATGTTTTTGACAAATCACCATAAATCAGTCTCCAACTCCAAATAGGCATCATTGACAGATTAAAAAAATAATTTGGATTGAATATAAAGTTTACTAACTACTTAGTATAAAAGTTTATATAACTCTGGAAATTATATATAAAACTTATCTAAACTGAATTTTGCAAACTTTTAATTCAGATAAATGTCAATATATTACCATAGAATTGCTAAATAAACATTTTGGAGTGGGTATAACACCGTTTTGGGGGTATTTGTATCGATAGAACAGATTTTTTTCGGAATTTCGTACCAACCCGGAATTACGTCGTCGGAAAATCCGCCGGCATCTGAACCGGTCCACAATTCACAAGTCAACCTATGTGGCATCAGAAAGGGCATACAATTTCCGATCTTTTGATACCCATACATCCAGGTTTTCTATAAAACCCACGTTTTTAAATACCTAGGCAAAAACGTTGTTATGGTTTCGTTTGATCAACCTGCCAAAAATGTATGGAATTTCGTAATTTTTGTTCTCATGGATCAAACTTACTTTTTGCCCAGGTATTTAAAAACGTAGGTTTTAAAGGAAACCTTGATGTATGGGTATCAAAAGATCAGAAATTTTATGCCCTTTCCGATGCCACATAGGTTGACTTGTGAATCGTGGACCGGTTCGGAAGCCGGCGGATTTTCCTACGACGTAATTCCGGGTTGGTATACGAAATTCCAACGAAAAATCTATTCTATCAATACAAATACCCCAAAAACGGTGTTATACCCACTCCAAAATGTTTATTTAGCAATTCTATGGTAATATATTGACATTTAGTTGAATTAAAAGTTTGCAAAATTAAGTTTAGATAAGTTTTATATAGAATTTCCAGAGTTATATAAACTTTTATACTAAGTAGTTAGTAACCTTTATATTCAATCCAAATTATTTTTGTTAATCAGTCAAGGATGCCTATTTGGAGTTGGGAGACTGGATTTATGGTGATTTGTCAACAAATATAATTATTTATGTTAGTTTTTCGAAAGGTGTACAAACTTTGTTTGCACCTTTTTTATTTTCGTAATAGTATTTGTTATATAACTATTCATAGAAATCATCTTTTCATGAGCTTTTTGTAGCAAAATGTTTGGCATGAGTTTCTGAACAAAAAGTAGTACTAGGTTCCTGTAAAACTTTAATTTTTTACATGTTTCATCACAAAATGTGCATAGTGCCTAAGGGGTGTAAATACTTGTTTTCCATACTGTAATTAATCAGATTATCAGAAATTATGACATCAGAATTATTTCTGATAATACTAAGCTGTTAACATCAAAACAATCGATAATTTATATAAACATTTGCTAGAATTTAAGGAAATCAAACCCCTAAATTTCTGCTTTGCCTTGCCGGTGCTTCGGACTCCTATGAAATATTTCAGTGAAATGTATCGCATTTTTGATAAATTTATAATCTTATTTATTTTTTTTTGAATTAACTGCAGCGTTCAAACAAACTTTAATTGAAAGTTGATGTTAGAATTCATCAAATAACACAGTTTCGACATTCATAATGCGAACTTATATCCAAATAATTGATAAAACAAGGTGAGATGTCCGGGTTTCGAAGCGTCCGGGAATTCGAATCATGACGTTACAGCAATTCCATTTGAAAGCCTAAACCAAAAAATAAAGTTCTCCGATCGGGCTCAAATTATTTTTGGGGTTCCTTGGCCAAAATTTTGTTTGGCCTTAGGATGACCTACATCGTGCTAGGGTGGTTCGAAAATGGCTATTTTCGTCATTTTTCGCAAAATCACATTAAAAAAAATCATAATTTTCACCTGATTTAAGCTGTCTTAGATGCAAATGAAAGGTAGGTATGAAATAAATGCTTGGGTATCAACATTTTCGTAATTAAAAGACGAAACTTTTGGTACTCAAACATGTATAGGTCATCGTTGAAATTTTAAAGTTATCGCAGTTTTTGTGAAAAAATTTATTTATTCACGTTTTCGTCAATTGCGTGACCCCAGTTTTTATTTTTTAAAAATCACATCTCAGAATCCTGTTAATGAAAACTTTCAATTTTTGAGTACGTCACGTAAAATTTTCCGAGGAACCCGATAAATATACTTTCAGACCTAGGCTCTTTGGTCCAGACACCGTCAAAACGGCATTTCAAAGTTTCGTTCGACATTTTCAAATATTGGGCTAGATTTTCCGGTCTTCAGACTGTTTTACCTAAAAAAATAACTTTTCACCTTTCATTTGCGTCCAAGACGATTAAAATCGGTTAAAATGCCGTGGAGTTATGTTTTTTTTTTTAAATGGTGGTTTTTGCTAAACATTGCGAAAATTGCCATCCTAGCACGGTGTAGGTCACCCTGATGGCCAAACAAAAAATATGAGTCTAATTATTTTGACCAAAGGGCTCCCACTAAAAAAGGATCAAATGGAATTGCTGTATATGTATTCAAATTTTTTAAATTGTCTGCTCTACAATTAAGTAAAACATGCTTATCACTCTTAAAAAACGCTACAAAGTTAGAAAAAAAACAAGAAATTTCAAAATTAAAAATTTAGTTCTAAATTAAAAAAATACACTTCTGGGTTACTGTAGATTCGAAAAGTACATTAAATTTACCTTAAAATGGTTCGTTCCAAAAAAAATTACAGTTGAGTTACGGAAAATGACAGAGTTTTTTTAAACTTTTTTCATGTTTTTTTATGAAAAAAAAGTTTTTTTTCGGAATTTCTAGTTCGCCATTAAATCGGGCGTCCAATTTTACATAAAAGTCTCTTTGACAATAAAATTATTGAAAAACATGTATTTTTCGGCAAAGTAAAAAATGCAAGGGGTCGTTCCTCCCCGGATCGGAGCAACTGCTGTGTGAGCTGGCGGAGAATTACCCAAAACAAAAAGTTATTTTTTAGGACAAACATTGCTCAAAATTACCTTCTGCACACGGGAAAAAATAAAAATTTTGAAAAAAAAATTTAGACGGTAGAGGGTTGAAAAACATCCCCTGTGTTTAAGATAATGTTTAGCATGTTTGGTTTAATACAAACATCTTTTGTATTTGGTTTCTTTTCCGATGCACAACACCGCAAAAAGTTTTCTTCTCCAATGATTTTTATTTTCATCAACTCAAATCAATTAAAATCCATTTTTGAAAACTGAAGATTGCATATCAGCTGAATGGATGTATAATGCAAGTTTATTTTTCACTTATATGTTGAAATTTTGGCTTGTAATTTCAATCTCCCCTCTCGTCTTCGGCCTTAGTCAAAAACTTTTATAAATAACCTAAACCATTTTTTGGTTGAAAATGTTACGTGAGCAATTCTGTACCAAAACCGGAAATGGATTTTATTTGTATTTTTTTATTTGGCTCAAACTTTGTGGGGGCCTTCCCTATGACCAAATAAGCTATTTTGCGTCATTGGTTCACCCATATACAAGTCTCCATACAATTTTGGCTGCTGTCCATACAAAAATGGTATGTAAATATTCAAACAGCTGTAACTTTTGAGTGAATATTCTGATCAATTTGGTGTCTTCGGCAAAGTTGTAGGTATTATTGAGGACTTTTGAGAAAAAAAAAATAGGTACACGGAAACACAAAACTGCAGATTTTTTTTATCAACTTTTTTTTCACTAAAACTCAGTTTCCCAAAATACGTATTTTTTGATTTTCGAGATTTTTTGATATGTTTTATGGGACAAAAATCCGCAACTTTTGAGCCATAGAGAAACATGGGCATGAGCATGAGCATGGTTGACTGCCAATGAGCTGCTACTCCGTTATTGACAGATCAGCTGAAGTTAAACAATGAATCAAAAATGATCAGTGGGATCCAACCATCCGTTCACTGTTTAACCTCTGAAGATCCCTACTTTATTAGTCAATACCGGCGCCCTCCCAAGAAGCCTGCAGTTCAACGAAAGGGAGGAATGTTAGTCCGATAGTTGAAATTGCAGACCCATCAAGCACTTAGTTTTTCGCTATATACTTGTTGATACCGCTTGAGACCGTTGAATCCACAGAATCTCCTTCAAGAATCACGTGATTAATATTTTTTGGGTTAGTAGGATAATGTATTGGCTTTTCGATGCCTTTCGAGCAACGATGCTATGGGGAGGACTTTCATAACAGACCCGTCGGCGAGCCTTCCGAGCAACGATGCTATGGGAAGGTCTTTTTGGTTAACACACAAAGTCACTCACACACAATTATTTCACTCCACTATTAATTAATCAAAAATGTCAGTGCGTCTTTCGATCATTATATAGAAATGGCTTTTTCACCATTAAAAATAAAACCTTATTCAAAACATTATACACAATTTACCCGACGCCGTGCCTTCCGATCAACGATGATATAGGAAGGGCTTTGAAAATCACAAAACAATTAATTAAGATCTCAAAAACAAAAAATCACAAAAAAAATCACAAAAAACACCAATTAGTCAACGAAAATTACGCTCAAGACACAAATAATTCAGTAAGTCATGCTATTATTCGATCACCACAATCACTCACCCCATACAAACAGCGACTAAAAAGCACACAAAAAAATTAACCTGCATAATCACGATTTCGCGTCCCCACTTCTATCGCACCAATGATGCTATTATTCGATTACCACAATCTCAGAATGCAGGACTGAGCATGCAGACAACGCGTCCCCGTGGTCACACTAATGATGCCATTATAATGTAGAAGCACACCATCTGCCGCCGAGTTATGAATATTTGAAAAAATAGTAATTTTTGGAAAAAATCAAAGTTTCATGCAAAAACAAGTTTGACATTATTTTTTAATGCAAAATTGAATTTGCAATCGAAAAGTACTCTACAGATTTTTTGATAAAGGGCTCCGTTTTCAAGATATAGCCACCGAAAGTTTGATTTTTGCGAAATATTTGCAGTTTTTCAATTTTTAAAAATAGTGACCATGAGTGACCATTTCTAAAAATATTTTTTTGAAAAGTTCAGAAAATTTTCTAAGAGACATTGAAGATTGGACCTCTGGTTGCTGAAATACAGCGGCTTAAAGAAAAAGAAACACGAAAATTGAAGTTTTCTAAGTCTCACTCAATCAGCCCACCATTTTCTAATGACGATATCTCAGCAATAAATGGTCCGATTTTCAATGTTAATACATGAAATAATTGTGAAATTTTCCGAACTTTTTGAAAAAAATATTTTGAAGATTTTTAAATCAAGACTAGCATTTTAAATGGGCGTAATTTTCATTGTTTGGCCCTTTCAAAATGATTTCGTAGAGAGTTGCTCACGTAGGAATTAAAATTCAACCATTTCTCAAACTATCCTAAATTGTTCTCAAATTTTTAAAAAGTTTCAAACATTTTCTGAAGCAGTTAATAGTTTACATATGTGTCAGTTAGCAGTTGCATAACTTAATTAATCAATTCTCTACGAAATCGGTATTTTTGCCTTAATTTTAATTTTTGTATTTTTTAATCCGGCTGAAACTTTTTGGTGCCTTCGGTATGCTCAAAGAAGCCATTTTGCATCATTTGTTTGTCCATATAATTTTCAAAACAAATTTGGCAGCTGTCCACACAAAAATGATAATTGAAAATTCAAAAAACTGTATCCCGAGACGGTAATAACTTTGGAATAACATTTTTGATGTTTGAATATACTAGACCAATAACATTTTATGTTATTTGTAACAAGATTTGTTATTCGCTGTTATGATTTTTTTGTTATTAGATTGTTATTGTAATAACAGACTAATAACATTTTTAGTTATTCTTCGAACAAAACTTTGTTATTATTTTTTGTTATTTTAACAACTAATCCGATCATCACAATAACTTTTGGAGATATTCTTCCATAACAAAAAATGTTATTCCCAAGTTGTTTTTGCTTTCAATCAATATCGGACTTTCTGTTATTTTAACAGTATTTGTTATTGAAGTGGCATGAATTCAGTTATTATCGTCTGTTCGAGATCTTTTGAAGGAATTTTTTGATCGATTTGGTGTCTTGGGCAAAGTTGTAGGTGTGGATAAGGACTACACTATAAAAATTAAACACGGTAAAAAAACACTTTTTGTCACTAAACTTGATTTGCAAAAAACACTATTTTTATTTTTTTTATTTTCTGATATGTTTTAGGGGGCATCAAATGCCAACTTTTCCGAAATTTCGAGAACGGGCAAAATTTTTTTGACCGAGTTATAAATTTTTGAATCAAAAATGATTTTCTCAAAAAAATCAAAATATTGGTGGCTAAAAATTATCAACTTCACATTTCGATGTAAAATCAAATTTGCAATCAAAATTGAAATCTCACCCAAACAACCCACCATTTTCTAATGTCGCTATCTCAGCAACTAGTGGTCCGATTTTCAATGTTAGAATATGAAACATTCGTGAAATATTCCGATCTTTTCGAAACAATATTTTTATTTTTATATCAAGACTAACATTGCAAAAGGAACACACATTCAATATGACGCCCTTTTAAAATGTTAGTCTTGATTAAAAAAAATGAAAAGATCGGAAAATTACACGAATGTTTCATATTTTAGCATTGAAAAGCATATTTTGACATTAGAAAATGGTGGGTTGTTTGGTTGAAACTTAGAAAACATAAATTTTCCTGTTTTTAAACCTTTGCATGGCAATATTTCAGCAACGAAGGGATGTATCAACAAACTTAAAAAAAAGCAAAGTATAGAGACTTTTCTCGGTAATTCAAAAATATTTCTTTAAAAAGTGGACAAACATGGGCAATAATTTAAAAAAATGAATAACTGCGATTAGTATCAAAAAAAGTTACCTAAAAATGGCTTTAACTTGAAAACGGTGCACTTTATCAAAGTTTCACTAAAGTACTTTTTGAATGCAAATTTGATTATACATCGCAAACTCAAGTTGAAAAATTTTTGCGACCAATTTATTGATTTTTTGAAAAAATAAGTTCTGAGTCAAAAATTCATAATTCGGTTAAAGATTTTTTGCATAATCTGAAATTTTTGAAAGGTTGGCATTTGATGTGTCCCCTAAACCGTATCAGAAAATAAAAAATAAAAATAGTGTTTTTTGCAAATCAAGTTTTAGTGACAAAAAGTGAAATTAAAAAAATGACCAAATTTTTTTTACCGTGTATTATTTTTTTCAGTGTTGTCCTTATTCGTACCTACAACTTTTTTGCAATTCCGTCATGAAACTATTTATTTTTCCTGTCATTCTTGAACGACAAAATAGCCTACTTTTCTGTACCAAAAATAACAGAATCGAATAGCAACACTTTTCAAAATAAATGCTGAAAAGTTCTACTTTTCAGCACTCAAATGGGTGCTGAAAAGTTGAACTTTTAGCATTTGTTTCCCAGAAAGTAACACTTTTCAACATTTTTTATTTAAACGATTTATTGATAAAATACAGAAATTTGACATAAAATTTCACTCAGTGTGTGTTTTGGAATTGCAAAAAATGTTGTATGGAACTCGTTGCAAAACTTGATTTTTTCAGCACTCTTCGTATTTATCCAACTCGGTGAACCTCGTTGGATAAATGTACGACTCGTGCTGAAAAAATCCTCTTTTTGCAACTTGTTGCATAAACTACTATTTCGAAGTCGCCAAATCGGTCTAAAAATTCTTTCAAAAGATATAGATTTTTTATTTTTCATAAATATTTTTTGTATGGGCAGCTGCCAAATATGTATGCAAAACTATAAGGACAAACTAATGTTGCAAAATGGCATCTTTAGGCATACCGAAGGCAACAAAAAAGTTTCAGTTGGATTAAAAAATGGAATAAAAAGTCGAATGAAAGAAATCTCAGAGAATTGCTCAATAACAAAAATTATTTGTTAAGTTTGAAAAGAGAACCAAATAGGATCAACCATAGTTTTAATTTGCCACGTTAGTTGGATAGTGCGTTTTTTGGTTGTCAGTCTAACTTAAAGAGTATTTTCCACTACATTTAACCTAAATTTAGGTTAAAAATCAACATACTTATTGTTGAAACCGCTTAGAGCACATATTCCGATATCCTATGGTATAGTAATCCAATTTATCGAAACATGTTATCACTTATGATTTCTGGGGTTGTTTCACACTTCATTAATCACATCACATTTATTGGAGATTTTCTTTTATCTTCCAAAGCCCCACACTTAATCCTTTAATCCACAACATCTGATTGACACACTTCTTCGAAAGGCTCTTTAAATTCCCCACTTCACTTTCACTTTAATCCTCAAGGTGGTGGTGGTGGGTAATCCTTTTTTTTGCAGCTTTCCTCCTCGCGCACGTGACTGCTTCCGGTGACGGTCGAACGCAAACTGAGCAACAAGCCGGCTGCTGGCTCCTGATAGCACCGAATATTTCCTGTCCCGAAGGAGGCGCTCTGCTCCGGCGTGGAGTCTGCGGAACCGTCGTCGAAAGACTGATATTGGACCTGATGGTTTCAGTCTGCTGGAGCCCCGCTGCTGGATGTGATGCTGGAAAATGCCGAAGGACGAGGGGTGACACGATTGTAAAACAGTGATTGGTTTGTAATTTGTTTTATACTTTTGACTCTTGGACTCTTGGACTCTTGGACTTTTGGACTCTTGGACTTTTGGACTTTTGGACTCTTCGACCCTTGGACTCTTGCACTCTAGGACTCTTGGACTGTTTGACTGTTTGACTCTGATGTACTCATCAGCTTTTGGATACATTTAAAGGGTCTTGAACATTTGCACCCTCTAATCTGTTACAAATTTCCCTACCACTATCAAGCACCCCTCGTCATTCGTCTCTTCGTCGGTCCAACCGTTCCCAGCCTCTGAGGACCTATTGCTCGGGACATCCGCTGGCACGTGCTGTTTGCTACCGTTGCCGTTCCGATCATGAAGAGCGCAAGGTCGTTGAAAGTGACAGTACTTCTGGCCTGAATGGTGGAAGACGTGCCCGCCGACACCGTATATGGAACGAGCGAATTTCGAGAGCAAAACAAACGTTGACGGAAATTGAGTCTGGCGTGTGTACTCCGGCTGGCTGGCTGCGGGGATATTCGGAGTAATGATACTGGCATGGTGCGACGGCGAACGGAGACTGTGGGATGGTAGGCTATCAATCGCCAGCACCACATGACTGCGCTTTCCGGGAAGCAACTGGTGCGGCTTTTGTGTTGTGGGTTTTCGTGATGATTGTGTTTTTGTCGTTTTGCAATACCTACATAAATATAACATTTTTTTTCGAGTTTCTCAATTTGTTTAAGGGATTTTGAAATGAGTATTGTTTTTTTGGTTTGAATGAAACTGTATTCATGAAGTTCTCCAAAAAAAAAATCAAAATCAAACCATCCACATTAACGACCCCCGGGTCTTTTGTGGTCTCTGTTGCAAGTTTCTGCTCGAACCTAGGAGTCCGAAGGCTTGAATGGGGAGAGCACCCAAACCTCTTTTACTCCAAGGAACCTTCCACCCCAGTGTTTGAATTGACGACCTTTGGATTGCGAGTCCAACCGCCGCCAGCGATTCCACCGGAGTAGGCTTGGTTTGGTGTGTTGTTTGTACTTATGGCATGGAGACGACTCTCGCCTGGAATGACTTAATGGCCTAACAACCAAGGCCGGGACCGACATTTTACTTCCTCATCCGATGAAAGGTTGCAGCAGATGGGAATCGAACCCAGAATCATCCGCTTACAAAGCGGACAGCGTAACCATTCGGCCACGCACTGCCACAAGTTTTCCATTCAACCTATTTTTGTCGATCCGGTCAAAAGCGTGGTGAGTGCACAGAGTAATCAGTGCATCCAGTTGACGAA